>NW_009647419.1:1634976-1649565 GCF_000708025.1 Charadrius vociferus
CATCATTTAATGAAAAAGTTTTTAATTGAAGTTTTTAATTGAAAAAGTTTTGAGAAGGCATGTCTGATGTGGTGAAACCCTTCCTGAGCAAGTGCAGATACAGTGGTGAAGAAATTGCTGTATGAGCTGCTGACTTTATGGAATATTTGACATCTGTTGGGTTTTCGTATAGTTATTGGTTTTCACGTATGTGAATATTCTGAGATTTGGCATTGTGAAATCAATATTACAATGTATGTAGATACATAAACAATGTTTCTGTGTCTGCTGTGTCTGGGCTCTCTGGATCAGCTCTGTCATACTTAAATGTGAATGCTGATTTTCCTGCATTGGACTTACAGTTGTAGATTTGTCCTTTGTCCTCTTCGGTGATGTAAATACTCATCTATCTTATGATTTATCAATATCTTTTTCTGCCATATCATCATACAGTGTTAAAAGTTGTTTTTTCCTTTTTTGCAACCTTTGAATCAAACTATCAAGAAAGCCTGTTAACATTTCGAGTTTGATGAGTTGGTGTATGTAAGGCCTGCAATGGAAATAATACCGGTCCTTAGTAGATAGAATACAATGGATAATGACTTACAATTATTAAGTCCAATCTTCTTTTTCAAGTAATGGCTGTGAGTTAGTTCCTGCTCAGCTGGCTGAGATGCCAAGTTACAGGGTCTTTTATCAAATCATCCGACACCGGTTCGTTGGCTTGTTTCTGTTGCGTGCTTTCCTGCTAGGGCTTGTAGCACTAAATCAAGCCAGCAGTTCAAGGGAGGTGATTCTCCCCCTCTACTCCACTCTGGTGAGACCCCATCTGGAGTACTGCGTCCAGCTCCAGAGCCCTCAGCAGATGAAAGACATGGACCTGTTGGAGCAGGTCTAGAGGAGGGCCACAAAGATGATCTGAGGGCTGGAGCACCTCTCCTATGAGGACAGGCTGAGAGAGTTGAGGTTGTTCAGCCTGGAGAAGAGAAGGCTTCAGGGTGGCTTATAAAAAAGAGGGGGACAAACTTTTTAGCACATCCTGTTGCAGTAGGACAAGGGGTAATGGTTTTAAAAAAGAGAGTAGATTTAGACTAGACATAAAGAAGAATTTTTTTACAGTGGGTAGAGTGAAACACTGGCACAGGTTGCCCAGAGAGATGGTAGATGCCCCATCTCTGGAAACATTTAAGGTTGGACAGGGCTTTGAGCAACCTGATCTAGTTGAAGATGTCCCTGCTTATTGCGGGGGGTTGGATCAGATGGCCTTTAAGGTCCCTCCCAACCCATACTATTCAATGATTCTATGATCAAGGAAGTCTGATTTCTCACTTCTGAATGATCGGATAGTAAGTTTTATGTTGTTTATTTTCCTGGTTCCTTTAAACATTTAAAAAGAAAAAGGAAAGCTCTGATCCCTTTCTTAATAACTTGGGTTATGTTCAGTGACACCTAAATTGACAAGGTAAGTCTTTTAAAATAGCAGAACGTATACTTAACAGCCTGCCCGTTCATGCTTTTCTAGTTGGTGAAGAGGTAGCGTTTCTTTCTACCTATTCTCTTTCTATTTGTTTGTTTTATGACTGATTTTAAAGGTGGTTAATTTTTTCATACTAGTGTTTTCTTGATGATAGAAATATAAAGAAAAAAGCTTTCTTCTTTTCTGCAATAATTTTAAAATGGCAAATGGTAAATTTTCAGTGTATTGTATGCTACTGGCACAAGCCCTTCTTGCCTTAGCTCCAGGACGAAGTCTTCCTCAAAGTCCTGTAGGATTCCTCAGCATCAGGAAATGTAATTTGCTGGGCTCAATTTATAGCTTTAAATACTACTGACCTTTTAAGGGTACCAGGAACTTTGTGCTTTGACTCACATAAAAGACTATTGCAAATAACACGAGTCTTATGTGGCTTTTCTGTGCTTTCTCTGTATTTCTCTGTCAATCAGAATCCCATACATGAGTCGAATGATAAAATTGACTTCGTTTGTCTCTGTATGATTTGATTTTCAGCTAGGTCGAAATAGTTAATTACAGATGCAAGGTAATCCTAAAAGGTGCAAAGTTAAGAGATTGGGAAACATCTTAATTTTTAAATGTCTTATTTTTCCAAACACCTGTTTTTTATGTTGGCTTAACCCATTTTGCTACAATTGGGACTATCGCTAAAATTCAGGATGGGAGTAAATGCCAGGTAGAGGTAGAAGTTGTGTGCAGTTTCACTCCAAGTGCTTGAGGGTTGATACTGTCATAAAGTGATATAATGGCTTATAATAAGACAACAGCTATTAGCATTGCTGCTGGCTTTATCTAAACTTAACATGGATTGCCTTCCTTCCAAAGGGTGTTAATGAAACTTCAGAGAAATATTCTTCAAGTTTCATTGGGTCCTTTTTTGTGGGTTTGTGGTTTGGTTTTTTTCCTTTAGATAGGACGTCTCTTTTCTCCCAAATACTTCAAACCTAACGTGTTCTGAAAATTGACTCATGGGTAAATGACTTGTGCTTACGATGTCTGCTATCTGATGTCTGCTAAAAACAATGCTTTTAGTTGAATTTATTATTTTTAATATATTAAATTTGCTTTAATACTTAACTTGTATGATTGCTTGCTTTGAAAACTTGATGCGATTACTGTACATACTCAGATATTTGATTTTTGAGTCTAACAGTTATCTTTTTATTAGCCACCATGATAAGTTGCATGCATTCATGCAATGCATATATTTTCAGTGTGTGGCTTATCACATTTCTTAAGAGTAAAAAGTGTTCTTTCTGAAGGGCAAAAGCTGCTTTTATTTCAAGTCATGAATTAGCATATATAGAGTCACATTATTTATTTGCATGAAACCTGAGGAGAAATCTTAGGTAAAGTACATCCCCCAAAATTCTGTTATTTAAATACCTGAGTCTTAATTTGATTGCTAGCAGGTAAATGGACCTTGTAGCTTTCAAGGGTAAAATGCTCCAACTGAAACAGAATTCAAAACTGAGCCAGAAAATCTGTCGAGGAAAACTAGTATATCTCCAAAACTGTGACCAGATGTAGCTTAAGGCAGACTCCCTGTTCCAGCAGGATATATGCCAGAGGTCTCATCTGTAAAATAGCAGTGAGATGCTGTCAGGAGTCATTCCAGCAGTTCATGGAGGTGTTCTCAGTTCTCCTCAGAATTTAAGCTGGTAAAAAAAGTGAATCAATAGATCTAAGATCTATATTTTGTTTTGAACAAAATCAGAAAATCCCAAAATTAAGCCTCTTAAAAAAACATAACCCAACCATTTGTAGATATTTTCTGTTCTAGATCGGCTTGCTGCATATGAAATTTGAGTTGGAAGAGTTAAAAATACCTGAATTCATGAATGTTCAGTATAAGTTGACTTAACTTTTTCAACAGTAAATTTCAATATTGAAATATCTAAGTTGTTACCTATCTTATTTTATCACTGTATACCACAGTGTGGTTCTTTCAAGGTTTGATTGTGGCTGCACTTAAACCTTTTGAGGTAATATAAAACAGAGTATTGCGGTTTTATCCGTATATAAAGTGTGGGCATAAAAGCGAAGATAAAACTACTTGTTTGCTTGCAATTCCTCTCATTTCAGACCCAGTTTATCCAGTAAACAACCCCGCTGGCTGCTACGCCAACGGCCAGATCCAAGCTCACGGGGACCGCTGGCGAGAGGACGACTGTACTTTCTGCCAGTGCATCAATGGAGACCCGCACTGCGTCGCAACCGCCTGCGGGCAGAGCTGTCTGAATCCCGTCAAAGTCCCCGGGGAGTGCTGCCCGGTGTGTGAAGGTAAGCTCTCAATGTCTGGTATCCCACTTCGGTCTGTCATGGCTGCTTCTTACTTTGTAATTCCTGGTTTACTTGGAAATCTTGGAGGACTGAAGTAGCTAGGTACAGCATTGCCTGTGACTGGATAAACTAGGGTGGGGGGAAGCATGGTTTAGCTACACCTGTATGTGGCTGTGCCCAATACTTTTTTGACCCAAAGGAGATCATTTGAGATCAGCGTTGTTAACTAATTTTACTCTTGGTTATGCTTAAACCTTATTAATAAGTATAGGAGAAGTTAGAAGAACAAAATGTTCCTTGGCTGGTATTACTGACAACTGGATTATTCCTAGTTTCTTATTCCTCAGTTTCATTTAGTTACAACTAAAAATCTCTGTGCAATATAGTTTGATATTGGACATAATTATTGTATGAATAAAACATTATTTCAGTGAAACTTACAAAGGATAATATCTGGGAGTTAGATTAATTTTTAGAGTTTAAAATGCATTTTTCATTACCTTGTGGAAATACATATATCTTGTACAACTGACTTGAGATTCTAGTTTAGCTATATGGTAGGTGCTTGCCCAGCCTGGCAATGGAAATGTGAAGGCTTTCAAACTGATAGACTTTAAATAAAAAAAAAAAAAATTAAAAAAACATAGATATAAAAACAAAGTATGTATGTTCAGAGTTGCTTTTCATGTAGTAGTTTTTCATTATGAAAAATATCAGATTGCTATGTTTAGAAATGGTAAATCTAGACCTGTCTTCAGAGCTGTCTTCACAGCGTGCAAATGCTTGTGGGTGCCCAGTGAGCTACCACTTATGTATTTCCTGTTCCATCTCTAAAATAATGAAATTAATTTTGTGTAAGTGCATGTGCCTCGAGGCCCTACTTGGATTGCAATATCCATCTAAGGTCACTGGGATACTTACTTTTTCAGATAAATATGAAGAATATAAAGATTTCTCACAGGTGCTCTCTCATTCCAAAATTCACATCACAAGATGTGAAGAAGGTGTCCGCCTAAGTATAAAAGCGGCCAGTGAATTGTAGAGAGTTGCTACTTGCACTGGATTAATTTTATGATGAGGAAGCAGGTTAACTGTTTTTAAACGTCAGTGATCCCCTCATGATGGATATCGCAGAGTAGGCACTGACACCCCTCATTATTTAGTGTGTATGTGAGCAAGCTTGGGAAGGTAGTATGGGGAGACAGAGGTTGATGTAAGTATTTTCAATACTTGTGGATATTCAACTCAATGGTTTTTTTTTCTCCAATGAGAGAAAGATAGACAAATGTCTATGTTTTCCTGTTCCAGATTGGAGAAAATTGATAAGAGATATTGGGATTAAATGCTTATCTACATCAGACTGAGATAATTGTAGTGAACCGGGGGAAGCAAACACAGGGTAGAGCATAGGCTTCCATTGTTCATTACTAAACGTCGCAACATAGCCAGGTCGGTCCTTCACTGATGTACCACATGAATGTCTCTGCAGTGCTTTCAGGACACAAGTTAGCTCTTCTGGAATAGGTTAGGTAATTCTGTGTTATAACATGTTTATGCTTTTAGAAGCCAAAGTAGCTAGCAACTGCTTAAGTCCATAAAAGTTGTTTTTCTTGTTGTTGGAGGGTGGGAGGGGGTTAAATTATACCTATGACACAAATGATGGTCAAACAGATGAAGACTGGCATAATAGCATTGTGGAATCAATATTTAAATGAGATTCTTATGTCATCTTAAATACGTTCTCAGAAAATAATCTGACAATCTACTTGGTTGTGTTAGCTGTTGTATGATGTACACTTAATTGTATCATCTGGGTTTGAGTGTATCATCTGGAGGAAAGTAATAGAGAATAGTATTTTTAACTACTTCCCAAATTTTAAGCTTAAAAGCATCACATTTGACTTGGTGTTCCTTTGATGGCATATTTGGCTAAGTAAACAATGAAGTGGTAATGAAATTACATAAATCGTGGAGCCAACAATTAGTGGAAGTAGTTGTAGTTCATGCTAGGAGGGGATTTGAGCATACGCATGAACCAGTGGTCAGAGGATACCTGAAAACATGCTTGAATTCTCTCTTCTTTCTTCCCTTCCCTCCCCAACAGTAAACAAAACTAAAGAAAACAGATGATTATGCTCCATAATGCCAAGTTATTTAATTTCAGGAATTTAGATTTGGGAATATTTCAAGGACCAAAAATCTGGACTGTTAAAACTCAGCTCTGAGCTCAGATGCTAGAACCTAATATATAAAAAGCATAGTTTGCAAGAAGCAGCTTTGGATGAATTTATGAAAAAATATTTCAGCGTCTGAGGCTTAACAACTTATCTTGTAATACTAGTAACTCAAAAAATCCCTGAGAAATTAACAAATCAAGGGTACCAGCAAACTTCTTGAAGTTATGTTTTAGGGCATCAAACAAGCTCAAGGCTGCTAAGCCATGTGATTAGCAGCCTGCATAAAAATATTTACACATATTAGAGATGAAGGTATTACCAGATGTGAAATTTGTTAATTGAAGAGTCTTTTGTGTCTTTCTGGATCTGTTAACATTTTTCTTTGAAAGCTTGCATTAAGAACATCCCAGAACATTACAAAAAACAAAACAAAAAAAAAACCAAAAAAAAAAAACCAAAACAAAACCACACCAAACCCAGCAACTGTTATTAATCAGCTTCTCACTTATTTTCCTGAGGGTCATTTTTGTTGATGAGGTTCTGTTCCCAATACTCACTGAGTCTCCAATGACCCGCTGAGGTTGGTGGGATCAGGGGAGAATGAAGTCCTGGCTGGGAAGTTGGTTGACAAATCAATCCCTTAATTTTAATGTTACTAATGAAAATGACATACAATACATTTAGTGAAGATCTACAAGCAATAACATACATTCCAGGCACAGTTTTTCCTAAGAGAATTAAAACCCTTCAGTTTCAGCTATGTGATCTTTTTTTCCTGCATATTGCCCCATTAAATCTGCATATCTGTAGCTTAACCTGAATTTTGAAGTTTAGTGTATGAGCAGAAGTGTCAAATGAATGGAAGCTCAAACATTACTAACGTTGCACTAACAGCTTAAACCTGCTGTCCTGTGCTTTCCAGTCTGTTCTTTTCTCCCATCCTTCTGCATCTCTTATCTCATACTTTTCAGCACAGAAACCCAAAATCCGTATGTAGTGTGGGCTAAGTTTTGGGATCACTGACACTATATATAATCATATTTTCAAGTGTACAAGTTATTTGAGAAAGGGATTCAAAGGAGAAAGCAGCATAACTTAGTGATATGTTCAATAAATGGGCAAAGTTAATGTAAACTTAGCATGTGATTTTGAGATAGTAGTTTACTTGTAATTGTAAGGATAAACATACCTCATTTTACACTATTCTTTTTAATAGCTCCCAGTTCTCACGCACATCTCAACTCATGCTGTAAAATATTCAGTCCATAGAAAATATACGATAGTGAAATAATGTTCTTTTTGTAGGTCAGTTTAAAATGATGGTGTATAGTAATTCCAAAATTGTATTATGCAGTTTCATTATGAATATACTTTACTTTTCTGCTTGTACATGTATTGTATGTTACACTTCCTGATTAAGCCATAGCTCTTTTTACATTAACTACTTCACTTTTTTGGGGACTACTGCAAAATGTAGGAAACATTTTCTTCTAGAATCTTAGTTACGCTTCAACTCTAAGGCAGGAAGAAGACATACTTGTTGAAAACTTTCTATTATTTATGTCAATTTAATTGCTGATGGACCAGTTCAAGCCCATATTTCCATTTAAAACTAGGCATTGGATCAAGAATACTCAGGCAGAGGCTTTATGCTTTTCACTGTTTTTAAGTGTGCATTTATTTCTCATCAGACCTCTGTTTACATGTAAAAAAGATCCAGCTTGCCAGTGGCCAGCTTAAATTCTGTGAACTTAAAGTATGTCAGGTATTAGCTCTTTAGTATGTGAAACAAAATAGTCAAAGATTTTTCTATCATTTATTTTGAGTGTTGAAGGATAGAGTGGTTTGTGAGACATGAGACTGGACAAATTCAAATCAAAGCTGCCTGTGGGTCTGGCTTGGTAAATGGTTATTAGTAGCAGTCATTTCTGACTGTCCCTGCTCTGTCTTCAATCTAAATGCTGCTGCACCTACAATTCTGCCAATTCAGTTGTTTCCAGGCTATTTAATAATCAATTTCAATGAAAGGAGATATATGTTCCTGTAGATACATTTACATTCCTGCAGCTACATAAGGAGAAAATTGTTCTTGGATTACATTTTCAAAAAACTTTGCAGACAGAGAATCAAATATAGTGTAGTAGAAAGGTTCTTGAAATATCAATATGGTATGTCAGCACACAAGTGCATTCAGCCTTTGAACACACATTCAGGCCAAACTAGAACGTTCCCACTCCCCCATGAAGAAAGTCCTGGTGGTGTTACTACAGCAGCAAGAAAACCGGAGTGCAGCAATTGCAGAGACTGAAGATATACAGAAGTAGTTGTTCACAGCTTTCTAAATTAGAGATCAAGGAGTAGCAATTGTGATATGTAATAATACCATACAGAATTGATCTGAATCAATTTTGCATTGTAAACACTTTTTCATGCTTCTTCACATGGTGCTGTATACGTATCCCTAGCATATATCCTATGTGTGTCTATGTAGCCCACAGAATATACATTCCAGTGTTGATTGGACGGCCAGATTGGTTTGAAATGTGTAATTTTCTGAATGCTTGTCTGGGGTTTGCTGGACTTGTAGAAGAGGGTAACTATTCAGCTCCCCTCACCCCTTCCATACTTGCATCTTGTCTACTGGTGCTGCTGGTGAAAGGGGAACGTCAAGTGAGGTGCTTTACACTGGAGCTCCTGGGGGAGATTGGTAGGGAGGAAGGGGCAGCAAGGTGGGGTAGGTGTATGGAGGGCAGGCGTATGTATGGGTGTAGTGCTCCAGTACGATGGGTTTGTATATGGATTTGGTATTCAAATCTGCGGGCAGCCTTTCTTGAGTTGCACTGTAGTTGGTGTCCACTGGTATCTGTGCTGGGTCTAGCTCTGATTGTTTTCAGTAGCTCAGATCGAAGCTAGATTGATTTTTGTCTGCAGATGAATAAAAACTAAAAAGGGCAGCCAGTATCTTGGAGAACAGAGTATGAATTCGTATATTTGTTTTAAAGCGGAGAGCTGGCTGAAAAATGTTGACCAAATTCAGTAAGGGAAAATACAGTGCACTGTGCTTGGAGGAGATTCTTCATGAGTCCTGAACCAGAGTAATTGTTAAATAGCTGTTCTCTGGGAGAAGTTGGGTGATTAAGGGGAAAGAAAAAGTTGAATGTGGATTAACAGAGCCTTGAGAAGGCAAACACCAGACTGACATTACAATCAAGAGTACAGTTTGCAAGATCTGGAGTAATCCTTTTTGCTCTCTGTCCTCTGGGTGGGTATGTTCCTGGCTCATGTAGTGGGCCCTTGGTCCTTTCCTGGACACTGTTCCTCTGAAAATGATGGAGCCAAGCTGGAAGGAGTCAGAAGGAGGGCTATGAGCACAGTCTAAAATTTGCAAAACATATCCTAGGAAGACAGACTGAATAAATTGGGTTGGTTTAGCTTAAAGAGAAAATTATGAAGTTGGAATGAGAACACATCAGTCTTCAAATGCCTAAAAGGTTCTTGCAAAGAAAAAGATAGGACAAGAGAGAATGGAATTGAATTGCAAGAGGGAAGATGGGGTTTAGAGGAGATCAAAAAGTTGTTGAGGAAAACAAAATTCCTCCTGTGGCATGTCGTGTCCAAGATTTTTTTTTGATGCATTCAGGGCATCGCAGTTTGTATTTTCAGCCTCAGCAAAAGGAGATTTGCTCAGGAAATTGCCTACATAACTGAAAGCAGTAGTAGTAATTCATGTGTAGCTTTCAGTGTTTATGCAAGTGATGGCTGTGGCTCACCAATATATAGCTGCTGAGATTTTTAAGTAAACATTGAAGTGATCAAAGCCCTTTTGGCAAGACCTCGTTACAGTATGCCCGTCCATATCACTTCTTGCCAGTTTTCTGAAACAGCAATGACTGTGGGTTGTGCTGGTGTGAGAAGTGTATCGATAAAAGCCCAAGGTGTGAGCAGGGAGCTGGCTAATTTGAGGTGAGTGTGTCTGAGTTGCAGGGGAGGCAGAACGCAAGGGTCACCGATAAGGCATGAGGCTGGAGACAGAGGAACATTGAGACTGTGTAGTGTGGAGGGGAAGACCTTCCTCCTTCAGCCTGTCCGCATACTCAAGCTCTTCAGTCTACAGCTTTTCAAGGCAGGCACCTCCTTTCACTGCTGAGAGCTGGGAAAAGCGGGTCCATCACATTCTGTGGATCCAACACAAAGAATTACTTTTAAGCTTCTGATGGATGTTTCTATATAGCTTCTATAGCTGCTGTAATGATATTGGTCCTTTGGGATTTGCCTTTGTTTGTTTAATCTATTATCTATTTAGTCTGTTTTTTCTTTCTTTGTTTTCTAGACTGTCTTTATTAAGACCCGAGGCCTAGGTAATCACGCTGTCCCTCTCTGCCTTCCCCACAGTTGTAGAGCCATTGGCTTCATGCAGCATGAGGAGCTCTCAAAGAGAACCCATTTCTGGAGATTTGATAAAAACAGAAAGATAGGTGGAGGGGAGAAAGTGATTTTTCAAGTGCCATAGGGGACTAAAAAATTTTGCTATGCGCTCACATTTCTTTAGGCTCAGAGGTTCTGCGTACCTGTCCTGTTGGAGGTAACCAGATTCATTGGCCATCAGGCTGCTGTTAGTACTGCTGCTTACAGAGCTGCTTGCTTCTCTGTTGGGCTAATAATTGTTTATTTTATAAATAAAATGGGTGTGGTTGTTGTGGTTTGGGCCAGACTGGCTACTGAGAGGAAGGACAGATACTCTCCCCCACCTTTCTCTCCAAGGAGTTGTTTAAGTAGCAATTCAGTTTTTAACAACTTCTACCTCCAAAAAATTGTGGATACTGGAGCTTAAAATAACTGTTTAGTATCAATAACACCAAACAAGCTACAGTGATAGAAATAAGCGTATTTCCCTCAGGCCATCTGCATCTGTGGACAGCCATATGCAAATTGGAATAATAGTTGTGTTCACAGCAAGTAAATATTGGGTAGAATAGTATGAAAATACCTGATTTTTTTTTTTTTTTTTTAAGAAAGATGAGAAATACAAGTGCTCATCACTGGCACTGGTGCCAAAAGTGTCCCTTAAAGTCTATGGTTGCTTCTGTTCCCTTGCATCTCCCAGAGGCTCAGGCTTTTCATAGGGAAAGCTGCAACCCAGTCCACTGATACACAGTAATTGGTTATCTCGCAGTACGTCCTTCTGTGTGAGAGCCCTCAGGTACAGGTGGCAGGGTGCCAGCATAAGCTGTGAATGGGAAATTAAGCGTTAAACAAAATCCCCTCAGAGGATTTTCATGAATAAGACCCCGCATTACTTTGCTGTCATTATGGCTGACACTTTATCTTCACAAAAAGAAATTAACATTTTCATCAATAAAGGGCTCCAAACTCTAGCTGAGATGTAATTCAGTTCAGTTCCTTTAGCGTGTCCAGCACTTCATTAAGTAAAAACAGGCAGCAGAGTCCAGTGAAAAGAAATTTGATTCATTCAGGATGAAGTCAGTGGCAGTGAGCAGTGTTCACCGGCGCAGGGTTTGGGCCCAGAGATCTCCTTAGAGCATGAAGTATAAGTTATTGTTCAGCAGCAGCACTGCAGTTCTCAACCAGCCTTTTCATCAAAGTCAATTAAGGGATGCAAACGCCATGCTGCAGAGAACTGGGCTTATGTTTGCCAGATCATGATTTAGTATAGCAGTTTTAGACAAGGCAGCTGAGGCTATTGAACCACCCAGTCCAGGGTATAATGAAACCTACTGCCAATGAAAATCTCTCTGAGTTTAAGAAAGTGAGGAAGACTATACTAATCTTTTCCTAATTTTCAATGATTGATCATTAAGTTCGGTGGAAAACTACTGAAAGGGTAAATAACCAAAGAATCCTAATGAATACATATCAATGCAACTAAGGATGTCTCACTTACAAAGAACCTCATGGATCCTCTAATTAATTCTTTTCAGTGCCTATAGCATTCATAGATTTGCCCCAGATGCATGCTGATTTAGTGTGTTTGCTGTATCTTCACCTAGTAACATTAACTGAATGGCCTTCTTACCTGTTTGGACATTTCTTGATAGGCAGGCTTAATTGATTCTGCATTAATAAAAGTGGTTGTTCCTTAGTGTCACTCCACCTAAAATTGTCAAAAAAGTCTCATCAGCATTAAAATATATTTGAAGGATATACATGCCTATTAAACAGAAAACTGGAAGAATCAATTATGACAGACAAAAGTTTTAAACTTTGCATTTTGGGAGTGGAAAGTTTGTGAGTATTTTGATCGCATCAGTGCAAAAAAGACCCCCCCCATATGCAGCTTTTGTTCACAGGAGACGTCGTCAGTTTTCAACAATAAAAATAGTCTTGGATTATAATAGTTACTTTCGAGGAAAAATGCATATTTAAGTAGTTTCAGGTTTACAGCGTGAATAAAATCTGAAAGAAAAGCCTGCCAAACTGAACTATGTCTTTGGAAGTATTAGTAAATGTATTTTCAGAGTTATTTGTGACATTAGAAAATTATGACATCTTAAGTACTTGCATACATTTTATAGTTATGTGATGCTGAATTATTAGACTCTGATAGTTAACAGAGATAGCTAAACTCTGGGAAAAAAATTCCTGTGAGGCATTAAGTATTTTCAACCCAGGAAGGAAATTCTCTTGCCCAGAACTTGGGACTGATATTTTTCATGTAATGAACTGGAGGGGCGGGGAAGGCTGGAATGCAAACTATGAGGATGGAAAACATTTAGTCACTCTTGGAATGATATGAATGTTTTTACAGGAAGCCTAAGTAAACACACATGCTGCTGCTTAGTAGGCTGCAGTTAACTTTTTTGGACAGCAGACAAAATTCAAACAAGTATGCAGACTCTAACGAAAGGCTGTTGAGCAGCACACCCTTCAGGACCAGTTTTTAGCTTCCTATCACATAAAGCATTAGGAAAAAGGTTAGACTACTGTTCACTTTTTTTTTTCCTCCTTAGTTTTTATAGTAAATACTTGAATGGACTGATGCTATGTTTCTCTAAGTTATTTGGTGCTGGTTTCGTAGGATCAGAACGTCTTAGTCTTTTTCGAGGTAGTTTGTGGTATAAAATACTACAGAAGAGGGAGCTATTTCACTTTCCCGAAACACAGGCGTGTTCTTTCTTATTGATGTTAGAGGTCTTTCTCCATGTGTAGAACATGGATTTGACTCCTTTTCCCTTCCTTCCCCAGAAGAGGTTTTCACTTCATGTTCCTGATGAGATGTTGGGTTTTCTAGAATCCTTTTCTGTTGAGCTTATTCTTTGTGCCTGGCTAACACTTTCTCCAAATACCCCAAGACCAATCACTGCAGAATCTAAACACGCTGATATTTTAGATGAGTTGTTCTCTCTGGGATTAAAAAACATTGTAAATTAAATGTGTAAACTTCAGAGAGTTATTTTTTGGATTTGTGGGTGAGCACAATAAGACGTTTACACAAAGTTTCTTATTGTTTTCCCTTCTAAAAAAAAAAAGCCTACACCCCCCCAAAAAACAAACCAAACAAAACAAAAAAACCAACCCTCCCCCAACAACAAAAACCCACAACAAAACATCCACCCCACCTCCCCCCCAGTTAATTATTGCTAAAAGTATTAGAAATATCAATGGGCAGAATTTAGAATTATTTTATTTGTTTCCCCATTTATACTGAAAAGGGAGGGGAGTGGCCAATACTGCTAGTCTAAAAGTAGGGAGAACATACATAGTGGTGCTCACAGGTGGATATGAAGCTTCCCTGTGCTATACACTGAAAATGTTTTTCCATGTTCCAGCCTTTTTAATAATATGCACAAGGAGTTAACCTATTTTATCTGGCTGTCTTTAGACTTGTTCACATTAACAGGATGGAAATACGAAAGAGGAGGATGGGGAGTTGTAGCGTTGAGCAGTGAAGCACTTCTCATTCTACAGTGACTGCATAGTCTTCACATTTAAGTTTAGGATTATTTTTAGGCCTGGTGGCTTGATGGCGCTGCATAACAGTTAGTTTGGTGTGTTCAAAAAGTTTAAGTGTTGCTGTCGGTATGAACTTGTATGTTGAAATTACCTTGATTGTAATTCAGCCTTTCAAAAGTACAAATGCTTTTTTCTGTGCTGCTTTTTGCAATTTTTTTCCAATGTTTTTCTTATGCATGGGAAGAAATCACTAGCAACTTTATCTTCCAGTTGCATGAGCGATATTCTCCAATATTCCTCAAAATATCTTCATTAGAATATATATTCAAAGAAGGAACTCAAAAGATAAATTTCAACCTCTATATATTTCTAGAGCTTACAGTTTTATAGTTTTGATGAAGAAATGTGTTTCTATGATGCAGATTGAAACCTCTTTGTTAGTGTGAAGTTGGCTGGAAATGTTGGTTTTATGAATACAGATAAACTTATATACAAAAATCCAACAAGGCAAGAAAAACATGCATGCATACATATATAAAACATACATAAAATGCTTGCAGCTTTTCATAGAATCATAGAATGGTTTAGGTTGGAAAGGACCTTGAAGATCATCGAGTTCCAACTCCCTTGGTATAGACAGGGACACCTCCCACTAGACCAGGTTGCCCAAGGCCACGTCCAGCCTGGCCTTGAACACCTCCAGGGATGGGGCCTCAACAGCCTCTC
>NW_009647419.1:1649926-1675410 GCF_000708025.1 Charadrius vociferus
CCCAGGTCCTTCTCCTCAGGGCTGCTCTCCAGCCATTCCCCGCCAAGCCTGTATTTGTGCTTGGGATTGCCCTAACCCAGATGTAGGACCTTGCACTTGGCCTTGTTGAACTGCATGAGGTTGGCTTGGGCCCACCTCTCCAGCCTGTCCAGGTCCCTCTGGATGGCATCCCTCCCTTCCAGCGTGTCTACCTCGCCAAACATACCCTCTGTTTGCCTGATTTTGTTGATTGCTGTCAACCCACACTGTGTAGTAGTTTGTTATTATGTCACTGGCAAATGTGATGTGTTTGGGTCCCTTTACACCAAACGTTGGTAGGACTCGCTGGCTTTCAAGCATACATGCTGGGAGCACCAATGAAGATGATGAAGAGGAGAAGTCAGACCTGTATCTGCTTAGCTGGAGTAACCATTGGGCTTGAATCAAAGTTACTGAACCCAGGTGTTCAATGCATACTTTTGCCATACTTTTATGGAAAGGAAAAATGCAGTAGTTTTCTTATAATAGGGATAGCTTTTTTCCCTTCTGTATGGACAGGGCAACATCTATGAGTGGAATTAAAAACTGGAATGATTGAGTAGTGTGAGATACCTGTCCCCTTATTTCTAGTACTTTTGGGTTAAGATACATGATGGTCTAGATTTCTAACAGTCAATTAGAAACAGCAATAGAAGTTACCTATTTACTTTTAAAGTCATTTGTGTTTAACAACGTTGTATTTAACAACATGCAGAAGAAAAAACTTAGAATGCAATAGTAACTTCCCTACTTAAAACCAATTTTGTGAAAGCCTGGAGTAGGTATTTCCCTCATGTGGTATTACTGAAAGTGTGAAACAAAACCTGTTTTGAGTGAAAATATTGCATTCCAAATGAAACAAAGCAAAGAGCTGGTTTTAAGTGTTTTTCATATAATAATAATACTACAAATAGCTTGCCAAGAGGTGAAGCATTGGTAATGTATTAACTTAAAGGAGGATAAAAAATGAGACTGATTAAAGGTGGTTGTGGCTGTCACTAAATAATGCTTCAGAGAGAATTACTGTTATAACTGCCTGGAAGAAATTTTGCTTCTTAAATAAAAAGCTATTCTTTAAGTCGTTAAGTAGATTTCAGAGAGGTGGTATTAGGCAAACATGTACTCTTATTGCAGAAGGAAGGTAATCAGTGCTTGGCAAAAGCATACAGAAATCATCAGAACTTGAAATGTTTATCTTTGGATTTCAGTTCCCTGATTAGGATCCATCAAGGATATTGCTGCTTTCAGTGGAAATGTCCTGACTTTGTGTGAAGGTGAAATTCATGGAGTCATGCAAGTTGGAAAGGACTACTAGAGATTTTCTAGTCCTACCTCCTGCTCAAAGCAGGTCCAGTGACAGCAGGATCTCAGGGCCTTGTCCCAATTAAGTTTTAAGTGTTTTGAAGGATGGAGATCCCACAGCCTTTCTAGGACTCTGTCATGGTTTGACCACCCATGTGGTTTAAAAGAAAGAACAAAACAACTTTTATCAAGTTGCAGTTTCCCATGTTCACACTCGTGTTCATTGCCCCTCATCCTATCCAGGAGCACGTCCAAGATGAGCCAGGCCTTGTAGCTTTTTTACCCTCCCATTAGGTATTGGTAGCCAGCAGTAGGATGTCCCGCTCACCTGCCTTCTCCAGAGTCCTGGTCTCTCAGCCTGTCCTCGTATGCCACCTGCTCCAGGCCCTGACCACCTTGGTGGCCTGTGCTGTACTCACTCTGGTGTGTCAGTGTCTCTCTCCCACTGAGGAGCCCAAAGCTAGACACTACTCCAGTTGTGGGCTCACAAGTGCTAACTAAAGGAGAAGCATCACTTCCCTGCACCTGCAGGCTCTGCTTCTGCTAATCCAGGTCCCTCTTGTCCTTCACACAAACCAAAAGTGAACGCTTGGTGCTCTCATAATACTTGTGGCTTTGCAGTATTACAGTTAAGTGGAATTCCTCTTCATTTTCTGATACAAATGCAATGGCCAGAGTTCAGATTTTGAACAACTAAGAGTATGATAGAAGGATGGGTATAATTTTTCATTCTGGCACCAGCCTTAGGGAAGATTTTTTTTTTCTCTTTACCATCAACTAAATAATTATGTAAATGAAGTCTGCAAAGTTAAAAGGAAAAATAAAATCTTCAGTGAATGGTTCATTTTTAACATTCAGATAAACAGTAGAAGTCAACAAGATTGCAATAAATTGTCTCTGGTTTTTTTGTTTGTTTTTATTTGTTTTCTTTTCCAGGGCTTCAACAATCAATGGTGAATTTTATTTTTTCTCTTCTTTTTGATAACTTGAATTGATCAAACTGTGTTTGTTATAAAATTCTAATCCTAAGAAACTTTTTTTTCCCCTGGTCTCACTGAAACATGGGTTCATCAGTTTCTCTCCATTTCTGGATACTTCAGCTGAGCATTATCTTAAGACCTCAGTACTCATCCAAGTACAAGATCTGTATATGTGGCACAGTACTAGACCAGGTTGGCCATCCTGTGTTTGTGTGTGTGTGTTTATATATATGCATATTATTTCACTTTTTTAACAGAAGAAAATGTCTGCTCTTTGTAATACAATCTTTGTCACATCACTCATAGGGTGAGTGGGATGTCTCAAAAATCAGAAAACAGCAGAACAGAGTGGCCTAGGGATTGGTTTTGTTCATATTACAAAAGTATCCTGCGTAGAAAAATACCAGTGAAAATATGGTTTTATTCCACCTTGACAACTTCTTTTTTTTTTTTTCTTCTTTTTTTTTCCTGACATCCAGTTTTTGTGTTGGTACTGCTAATGCAGGCTCTGTAAGGGCAAAGCCAACTCCAGGCGTTACTTGGATGTCACCATCCTCCCTTCTTTCCCCATAAATGCACAGTTTGAGTTCAAGCTGGGATGAATGAGATTCAGGGTTTTGATCACATACCGTAGTATTTTTCAGTGGACCAGTCAGACTGATGGACAGACCACCAGTGGCTGAAATATCCACTGTGGATTTCAAAATTTTTGAAGTCGTTTTTAAGTAAATGGCAGTGTAAAAAATTAATTCAAAGATTTTTGTCAACCTCACAGCAGGCAAACTAATAATCCTCTGCGCTGAAATTCTGCATAGAAAGTATCAGGCTCAGAGAGAGTATACGGAAGCAAGATGTTCTAATAGAAATCTGCATTTAACCTCATACAGGAGCACTTGACATCAGCAAAATCTGTGCTGTATTAAAAAAAATCCATTGTTTTCATCCAGACTCTCTTCAATCCTCTTCTCTTTATTTTCTTCTCTCTTTCTTTCTACGGTATAGTTTTATGGTTGGCAGAGCACACAGACAGAAACAGCACCCGTTTTTTCCCACCCATTGTCTGCGCGTTTGTACACTGCATCTTTCTTCTGCCGTTTCTACCAAGAGCAGCAGCAGTGCAAGCCTGGCCCAGATCATGCGGTGGTACATGCTTTTTCAAGCTTAGCTACTGCTTGCCTATTCAAATAGCCAGAAGCCTGGCAGAGCAGAGCTGGCTTTATTTGTTGAGTCTTGTCTAGCGAAGTGAAAAGGGCTGATTTTTTTTTTATTTTATTTTTTTTTCTCCCCATCCTCCCCTCCCCCGGCTGCATTTTTGCCCGCGTCGGGGTAGGGAATGAAATTATTTCTTTTGTCCTCTACTTGCAGCTCATTGAGAAGCAGGCATGCATACAAAATTACTGTATCTCAGGGCTTACCTTTAGGGACAAGAGGGAGAAAAAACAGATTTGTAAGCTTGTCTGGAAACCCTGAGGATGCTGAGAGTAGACACGAAAGTGGGAGGCAACAGAATAATAATACACCATGAATAGAGGACTAACAAAACCCTTTCTAATTAATAAAATGACAGTTTGTCTCTTGTAAGAAACGTTACTGGGTGTATCACGGGGGCTAAAAATTGCCACAACGCTGTGTCCAAGACACGAGAGCATCAAAACACAGAAGTATAGGTTTGAAAAGCCACCAGGAAAAATATATAACAGATATCGTCTGTTTGTTTTTTTTTTCTAGTTATCAAATTATACCTGGAATTAAAGAGAAACTATCTTGAGGGGTGAACTTCAGTGATGGGGGGAGGGGGTGTGTGAAACACAATCCTGTTTCTCTCTAGGTTTAGTTTACACCTAAGTGGATCAAGGAATACCAACCCGCTTTTCAGCTTTCAGTGAGTTTTTTGTGGGTTTTTTAACTACGTATTTTACCTAACTGTTCTGCAGTCAGATGGTGATGCTACAGTCGTCTTTGGTTCTCCAGCTCGTGTTACTGTCTGAACTTTGCTTTGGGTAGCATTAATAATTCATGCAGTTTGTAGTGGTTTTAACTACCAGTGAGTATAAACATTACTGTGGCTTTTCTGTCATTTGAAGTGTAGGGTTTGGGCTGGCTGACCAGTAACCTGAATGTAGCCTCAGGGTAACTCTTGTATTCTGTTTTTTTGCACGTTTAGGGTATTTTGGTTAGAGAATGGAGTGAGATAGGAAAGGAGGTTTTCAGAATAGGCACCAGATGCAAAAAATCAGTTTGTTTGCAAAACTAGTTTATATATTCTGAGTCCTAAACAGACAGGATTAATTAATGGAGTTTCTGGAATATATCGTATTAGTAGTATATATCAATATGCTCTTGATTCCTAAACTGATGGTTTGTTGAAGTTGCAAATGTTAAATATTAAATATGAGTATGATTTAGTCAGTTAGTTTACTGAATTAACTTGAAAACAAATATGAAGAGTTCACTGAGATTAAAAGAAGTCTACTTTGGGAATCCATGGATTCTAAAATACATTGCTTATTATGGTTACTCTTCCATACTACACGTGCAAACTCAGAGCTGTGAAATGAAGATTTCATAGAAATTTATAAAATCTCTCCTTTGACCTCCAACTTAGTGATATGTATTAAACACTTAGTAAAAAACCTGAAAAAGTTTTAATTTGCATTAGAAGATATTTGAGTGGTCTACAGAAAAATGGATGCCATTATAGAAATTTCCAGCTTGTATTTAAACAAAGATTGTGGTGGTAGTTTATATTCATATAATGTGTGCAGCTGCTTTTCCTACAAAAATTACACAAGCAACAGAATTTAAATGTTACTTTGAAACTTTCAGAAAAGTGAGGAATCTGAACTGTGACCTCTGAGTTAAATTTGAAGTTGTCTAACTTTCACTGCAGTGCCTTTCATGCAGTTTTTCCCTCCAAACTCTGTACTTAGCTGACCTAATTTTAAAAGGATTAAAAATGTTCATCCGCTGTATAAACTGTTGTGAAGGGAAGAGTAGGGCTGGGAAGAAGCTATGAAAGCTGAAAATTGTGAAAGACAATGAAAGCACAAAAGCTCATTCTTGTAATAGGATAACTTTCACTTGACTGGAAGGCATGGGTGCAAAAGCTGCCTGCTGTACATGGAGCCAATAGGCACAGAAACTTGTATTTTGGTTAACAGTGTATACTTCTAACAACTTAATCAATGCTAAGTATCGTTTTGCCCTCCGTCTGAGAGTAAAGACTAGCTGCCTTTAAATAAGGATGGAAAATCTGCCTTTCAATGTATTTGGTTTGAGGATGAGAGATGGCAAGATGTGGCCACCTCCAGTCCATGAAAATGTGCATACTGTATAAAACACATTATGGTTTATTACCCTGATGGGTAGTATTCTGTTTCTCCGTATTTTCACAATTTATCAATACATATGTTGATATTTTTTTAAAAATGTCATTTCCTTTAAGTTTTCATTTCTTGAAATGGAGGAACAGGATAAACTCAAACAACTGAAACAGTGCAAAGAAAGCTCACAGTTCAGTAAAAGTCATGCCATTTCTTTTTCTGAGTGCTTAGTATAATGTTACTTGATGCTCATAACTATAAATTTGATGGTTCTTAAGTGTGTGAGTTCTATGAAAAACACGAGATAGGCTAAATTAGCAAAAAGTCATTCAGGAAAAGATAGGTGATTCATTCCTTCTGTATGCTGTTTTATGATGGTAGTGTTGAGGTTCCATGTTATTTTCATAAGTCTTTGGATAGTTTATTCTAACAACTTTGTATACTAAACCACATTAATGTTTCTGGCTACGATATGCATTAAAACAAATTTTATGCTTCAATGTATTTACATGGTTTCCAAAAGTAAGTCTTATACTGTTCATAAATAGCTAATAATTGGCAACAATATCCTCAACTTCAAAAAGCATAATCTGGTACTACAAAGTAAGAAGTGATGTTTTCAATGAATAGACATGTTAAATGGTTTCCAGAGATCTTTCACACGCAGTCTGTCTTATGTTTGCTTTTGGTATTCAGAGTCTCTTCTGCTTTAAATTTCAGTAGGAGTGGTCTTATTCACACAGAGAAAGATTTGGTCTACTGAGTCACATGCTTTGATTTGCAGCTTGGTAGTATCAATCCACTGAGCTTTGAAAGCTCTGTTCAGTTAATAAAGTAAAAAAATTTGTATGAAGTTTTGATGAAAATACCTTTGGAGAAAAGTGGGCAAAACAAGTATTTTATATTTGGTTTTAAACTGCATATGCAGGAAAGCTGATTTCATAGTGAACAAAAAATGTAGTATTTTTTTTCCTGTTTCAATGTTTCAAAACTGTTATGCAGCTTTATACTTTTTGTAATGAGTGTACATCACTTCAAAACAAAGTCTGTTTCTTTAGTTGTTTCAGAAGTACCAAGAATGTTCGTTAATCAGAAGCAAAATTTAATTAAAAATTATTCTCTTTGTTGCATTCTGTATGCCTTTTTGTGAACTTAATTAAAATACTCAAGTAATCTCAAATTTATTCATTTTATTTTTTTTCTTACCTTCAGAACCAACATACATCACTATAGGTCCACCCACCTGTGAGATTTTGGTGAACTGTACTTTGACTGAAAAAGACTGTATCTATAGCTTCAAACTGGACCAAAATGGTTGCCGCATTTGTCAGTGCAAAACTAGTGAGTATGCAAAAATACAGTGGCTTCTACCTTTTATATTAAGCTGTATGTGAAAACGCTAGTATGCTGGTTTTTCCATTCATAGTGTTGATTATATGTTGTGTTAGTATGTATGTGCTTTATAGTTGTTCATCTTTAAAGGATAGATTCCTGATTTCTGACACTGCTTGTTTGCTTGCTTAAAATGTGTTTGGAGGAAAACCTAAAATGTCTGAATTCAGGTAAAAATTAAAAACTAGGTAGAAAAGGTAATAATTTGGAACTTAATATTCATTCAGACTTTGAGAAGTCTGATAAGACTTCCACATTTCATTTTCCTCTGCATATGTAAAGAGCTTAAGAGCATCTAGGTTTGTGCACTTCAAAAACTCCTATTGCTAGACAGCCTATTTTCAACTTAGCTTTTTTTCCTCAAAACTTAGGATTTGAGGGATAAATGTTTGAAAATTATACGCTGGGGTGCGTGTGGGAGCGTGTTTGTATATATACAAACATATCCATATATAATTTTATTTCTGTAACATATTCTTATATTTATATTATATATGTATAATACTTTAGTTAGGATTTATGCAGGCTTTAACATCTATTGCTTCCCCAAGGAGAATCATTGTGCCTTGTGAGAACTTTGTGTGCATCAGTGAAGCAGCAAAAATGTATTTTCTGTATGTGTTTCCTTAAGAATTCAACCTTTACAAATGAAATATAAAGCAAGGTCAGGTTGGTTGTTGGAATTGCCCAACAAAGGGCACCTGTGGAGTACTAGTCTCAGCTGCAGGATGCATCACTCTGGCTGCCAGCCCAGCCCTAGGAGCGGGTTTAAACTCTCTTTGTAATTTTATTGTAGTCCTGCAGCTTCCATGTAGCCTCTGAGGCTTTCACAACTAAAGTATTACTCTGTTCCTCTTCTTTTGATTTCAGTCCGCCCGTTCTCAGCCACTTTATAAACCAATCTGATTATTTTAGGGGTCCCCAGTAGAAATGATCAAAACAAAATTCTTAATTGGTACAAACTAAAGAGTTTTTGGATTGGATTGGTATTTTGCTTAACGGGCAAGGAAAGGGTTTGTCCTGGCTTTTTAAACGCTTTTTCCAGGGAAATGTGCATTTTTGATTTCCGTAGGGTAAAGGACAGGACATTTTAATAACAAGTAAATATATGGCAAGCAATAATGTCATTATGGTAATAGAGAAATAATACCTTTGATTACAAGCAGTGTTCATGGCAAGGGTGACCTTCCATAGATTACATCCAAGCTGTCGCATACACACCTTACTTAGTTCTTCCTAAGGACAAAATTAGAAATGTTAAGTTCTGCTTTTAACACTGTAATTTGATTTTTCCTTCTGTTTTTTATTGTTGTTAAATTGATTGGGGAGTTTGACACAAACAAGAAGATGAAAAGACTCGGCAAATTTCATCATCTATGCCTATGCATGCAATCCTTTCCTCCAGTTCGGTGCACAGGAGACCCATCACTCCAAAGGATCATTTCTTTTGTCCTAGATTACCAGATTGCACGTGTGCACATACCACATCTCAGGAAGTCTCTGTTCGTGCTTGGACTGTTTCTGATTAAATAGTGCTTAAGAATCTATCTATTCAAGGGAATTTTTCACTTGCCAGATTTGCTTGAAATTCTTTTCATATTGCAGTAGCAAACTCTCTGGAGCAAACTTAATAGTATCATTTGTCTGTCATCTTTTTTTCAGTTAAATAACTTGAATTGTAGATTGCTTAAAAATCTCCTCAGTCATTCAGTTGGGGGAAACCTCTATTTTCTAAAGAAGTGAAGAAAAATAACAGCCTGAAAGTCTTCATCACTTGGTGGTTATCAGTCAAAATGACAGAAATAGAATTTTTCTGCCAAGTAATGTCTCTCGTTTGCAAGGCTCTGGACAAATGAGTGTGTGAGCACTGAAAAGAAAGGAGTTTTAGGTCAAATATGCTGAAAACGCACTGCGCTAGTTCTCTGCATTTTGAGATCCTACGTACTTTCATGTCCAAACCAGTTTAGTTGCATCTTGGCTCTCTAAGAACGTGAGAATGTGTATTATCTTTAGCTCGTGTAGACTCATGTGGACTTTTGGGAACATCATTATCTTTATACTGCACCTACTTGTTTCTTGCTGGTCTAAGCTGCTCGCCTGGGTCAGATTTAAAGTGTCTGAGTAAAGGAGGCCCACGTGCCCCCCATTACCATTCGAAGTCGTCGTATCATAATTCTACTAATTTCTTTCCAATAAAGTTTCCTTTGTTGCTATTTTTTCTAATATCTCTGCTGAAGATTCATTATACTTCAATCTATTTCAGCCAAAATAAAAGCAATATGACAAAGTGGAAGAACATAGAGTAAAGCTGTAAATTGTTCCTCGTTATTACGTTCATTTACATTCCTCTATCCAGAAATCAGTACAGCAGGTTTCTTAGAAATAATTTTCTAAGTACGATATCATGAAACTTGTTTGGTGCTTTATTGTAATTTAGTTTCAAGTTTATCCAGCTTGACTCAAGTCAACTACAGAATGACAAGGAAGAAAGAAGCAAATCATAACATTTTTAGAATACAATTTTAATACAAGTGGTTTGCTTTGTCCTTTACCCATCTTCCTGTTTTTTGCAACAAATGCAAAAATATGCTGTAACAACATGCAGTGAAAACATACAAGCTGTAGAGTAAAATAAAATAAGTAAAAAACCAAAACAAACAAACAAAAAAAAACCCACACCACCAAAAAGCAGAGGCAGACCACAGTTGTAAGAGAAGACAGGAAGAAACTACCACTGTGCAAAGAGTGAGCACAGATAGATATGGGGAGAAAATTACACTGAGTAGAGATGGAATCACAAAGGATGAGGGAGAAGGAATGATCATACTCACTCGGGAGCGTATAGAAGCCAAAAAAGCACTACATGAGAATAAAAGGAAAAAAAGTATAATCCAAGATGTAGGAAGAACCTCTGCAAAATACCAAGAATAAAACTGAAACAGTAGGAAAAACATTAAATCCATTATCAAACAAACCAAAAAAAAAAAAAAAGTAAGGTGATACAAGGACAAGACACAAATAGAAAAAAGTAAATAAGCAAAAAATTGTTACTTGTTAGGATGCAGCAATTCCTATTGTGCCTGGAGTGTCTAGGCCTTTACTTTCATAGGGAAAACTTAGGGGAATGAAACAAGAGCAGTGATCAGATTGTTGTGAGGCAGAACTCCTCTTGCTCCTAAGACGACTAACGGGCCTGCTGTGACTGTGGTAACATGAGATTTAAAATTTGATAGTTGCTGCTGGACACTAAATCATTCTTCAGTGAGACTCTGCAGTGAGGGCCAGCATTTGATTCTATTTCTGGCCTTGTCTGTTCCCTGTATTATACTCATGAGAAAGAAAACGCCTTTAAAAATCTCTCCTGCAACTTAACCTATAGCGTTTTACCCCAAATGAGCTGAATGTGAAGTACTGTCCAGGGTATAACTGTGAGCATGTACGACTTTAGTATTTTTTAACCTTTCAAATCTTACTAAAAGTGAATGAAATTAGAGCATTGCTGTCAAATTTTAAAACTGTTTGCTTCATTTAGAAGGCTTACCTTTGCAGTTACAAGATGCAACTGTCATGCAATTTCTTTAATTCCGGACTGCTTATGGAGAGATGCAATTGTAGAAGCTGAGATGAGTTGTTTTCCCTGCACATCATAGTGCGTCATCATCCACTTCAGGTTTTGCACTCTTTTGTCTGTCAAAGCAAACCATGAAGTCACTATTCAAAAATCAGAAATCTTGGCATATTATGTGTTTGCACAGTTCTCTAGACATTCAGCCACCCCTTCCCCCCAAACACACTCTATATAGATAAAGAAATATTTTTTGGAAGGGTGTTGACACCTTTTCCTTAAGTGAGAAGACAATGTATTCTACCATGGAGTTAAAAAGGAGGTACTATCATTCACTCTATTCTAGCAGACATATGTAGCATGGACATCAATATTCTGGCAAGTCAAACCATCACCATTTATAGCTGATGAAGCGGAGTGCAATTCCAAAGTAGAATTTGGGTTTGGTGACATGGGACTTAGTTGCGTATGTGTTCAGTGGTGGGATTGGAAAGTTTGAGAACACTTAGGTAGGTGCATCTATCAGCTGTCTATAAATAGCGGTGATTAAGGCTCTGAAAAAGTGTATGGAGTGGCAATGGGAAAAGGCCTAAGAAAAACTTTGCAGGGACTAAATGGGAGAATACATCTCAACTACTTTTTTTTGTGTTAAATCAGCAGCAGTTAGAATTTGGGATGTTTTTTCCTAACCTTTCACTCTTCCTAGCCAAAATTTGGATATTTCATTCCTTTATTCCTGTAAATAGTTCGTACTCAGGGATGTGTTCTGAACACTTCAAAACTCTCCCAGTGTTAATTTTGTCTATTTAAATAAACATATTTTATGTTTATTTTGAGACCAAACTAAGGTGGGACGAATAATTCCACACTAATCATGCAAAATGTACTCTTCAGACAATGCAAAATTCCTGAAAATAATAAAGTAAAATATAAATTAGGTAATACCTTTCTAGTTTAGTTACAATTATCTCCCATTGTTACTTTGATTTAGCAACAAATTCAATGGGAAAAAAAAATATAAAAACACAGACAGCCCAGGTAGGTTCCCTTAGTGCAAGGAGAGCTCATCTTGGATTTTTTTTTTTTCAATAGTTTTGAAGACCTGGCAGAAAAAAGATGTTTTATTATCCTTCTGCAGTGACGTGAAAGGGAATAGCTATTATACATTAGACCTCAGTTAGTGAAAAACAGCCATGGAAAATTGGGCATGAAGCATGTTTCTTAAAAATTTAAGGCTTAGATCAGAAAAAAGTACATATTCTAAGTAGTTTAGAAATACTAACTCTAAGTACACATGTGGAAGATAGTGGAAGTGCTCCCTGAAGAGGCTGAAATTATCATGAACTACTCATGCCAAATGAGTATTATCTGTCTTCTCACGAGAATGAAAGTCTTTGGCGGGGATCTCTGAAGATTACAACAATATATTGGTTTTAGTAATGTTTACAATATATCTAATGCAATAGAAGCAGATAAGACCTTTGCTTCACTTGACCTGTGGGGAAAAAAACAACCCAATGTGCTGCTAGAAGGTTTGTGGAAGCTTGATCATTTTCTAATAATTCCACCTTTGAGATATCACTACTACAAATCCATTTTCATGAAGTCATGTGTTGTATGTGAATCCTAGAGTTGTTTAGAGCAAGTATCCAAGCGGGTAATTTGCCTCAATGGACTCATGAGATTATTTTTTTAAACAGGGTTTTCTAGCATCACAGTGCCCAGTCCCTTCATTTTTGCCCAGCTATTGTGAATCGTGAGTTAATTCTAACGAAAGGAGGGAGGGTTAGTGTGGATCTGTGGAGGCAATATATTCAGAGAATTCCAGTTACTGATAAGTAACCTAGTTTTCTCCTTCATAAATTTGCCTCCCCAGATCCCCACCCCTGAAGATTAACCAGCAGTAGCAATCCACACCGAGAGGACGGCTGAGGAGTGCTTAATTATAAAGGTACTGTGAAACAGTTCTCCTGATATGATCTAGCCTCAGCGTCAAGAAAATAATGATGGTAAAGGTATGTAGCTAGATTTGTGTAGCCATGATACAAATTTTCAAAATAAATGGACACCAGCCTAAGCCAAGTTGAAATACTGACATAATTCTTGTCAAGTATCTATTAAATTCTCTGGCAGTTATTTTTTATCTGTGAATTAGAGGACTGAAAACAAGAAGTATTTCAACAGGCTATGCATCTCTAGAATGCACTTTCAAAAGTTTTTAGACTAAGATGGCTTTTGGTCTTTACAGTACAATCATCAATGTGTCCATAGGTAAAATAATAAATTTGAGAAAAATAAATATCCCAGTTTAAGAGCTTAGGGGTTTTTTATATGCCATATATATGCTAGAAGAAGGAAATTGAGAATTCTTTTTGTAAATAAGTTAGTGGGAATTACAATCAAGCTATTAAAAGTTCAAACAGAAGACCCTTTTTAGACATAAACATGCAATTACTGGAATTTATTTTTGTTTACTTTTCAGTTTGATTTTTGAGCAAAATTTTGTAGCACTCCAAATATTCATAGGCTCACGCAAGGTGGGCATGTGAGCACTCTGAAATCAGGAATGAATCATGCATGTGATGGTTTGAATTTAGGCCAAAGAATTGTGATTCTTTTTGTTATATTGCCTCTGAGATACAGTACCTGAGAAGGAGAGGTTGCGTTGTATCTGAAATAACTGACTGCTGAGTGAATCCTCACAAATGCGAAGATTGCTAACATTGCATATCCTGGGACAGAATTTTGGTGTTGTCTTGTTTGCAGGGTGGGACCTGGACTGTATTAGGTCACATTGATATATCTACTGCTCTTACATGCTGATTTTTGTACGTATCTTTCCTTCCTTTAGCAGCCAGTGACTTGGTCTTACAGTGGTCCGACAACCTTTTAAAACAGGTTGATGTTAGTATTAGGAATAAGATACTTAGTGGAAAAGCTTTTTGAAACACCAGATGTTTTGCGTGCAGTGTGCTGTGTAGATCCTCACCATTTCTTGATCATCGTCTCTTCTTAAGACAAGACTTTCTTCTTCAGAGGCTGTTGTCCCATCCCCCATATCCCAAACAGATTCCCCTTGAGCAGCATCATGCTCTTCTGAAACTCTAGTATTTGGTTTGTTATCATCTGTGTGCATGAAACAGTTTGTGAGTGGGTGAAGAAAGGGGGAGAAAGAAGTTGTTTATGGGCAATGGTGACCAGGCTTAAAAACCTTGGTGCTGATATTTGTTTGTTTGTTAATAATTCACAAATGGTTTTTGGAAGACCAATTCATCTTCAACTGTTCTTTCCCTTTCTACTTGGTTTTGGTTTTCAACAGCATCTTATTAAATTGATCCAAATGAATTCACTAATCGAAATTCACATATCCGGGTCAGCATATAACATGTTAAATTGTTGCGAACTACAGAACGAAGTATTTGCTAGAACTACAGTATTTAGAGGGGTCAAAATCTGTAAGCACTAGCTTTTGCCAGTATAGTGAGGTCTAGTGGAGACTGTGACTGGAAATGTGAATGTGTTGGTAACTGACTTTGCTGCTGCTTTTTGCGGTCATGGTTACACATGGAAAAGAAAACTGTGTGGTCTTGTTGTATGGGCTGGATTCACCGCGATCAGCATTTGGTGCAAGTTGAGTATTCCTTCCTAGCAGGAGGCTATTTTAATAATGTCGCCGGTTGAGGGCAAACAGCCTTGCCGTGATTATTGTCCTAGCCTTCTGCTGTACTGAATTCAGTTGAAATTCTTCCAGAATTTTATGTGGTATTTCAGCTACTGTCTGTCCTCACGTTAAAAAGCTAAGTATTTGTGGTAAAAATACAGTTATATTAGCCTGAGACATTCAGGAACACATTTGTCTTTTTCTAAAGTCATATCGCGCCAGTATCATTCTGAGATCAACCAATATCCGGCACCTGAACTCTCAGCGTGTAGCGCAGATTCTTGTTTATTCCCTATGGAGTACATGATTTTATACATTTTCAGTATTACATTTCACCTCACTATTATTATTTTATCCCCCTGAGCCCTCCTGTTACCTTGTGTAAAAGGATTGTTTTCTGTATTGACATTACCTCATTGATATTGCATGTTTCATGTGAAAAACTAATGAACGTATTTCTGCTACTCATGTAGAAGAACTCTTACTCTCCAGCCAGATACTTCCCTAAGCAGCACAGTGAGAGATGTCTTCCCTTTAACTGGTTTCCCATTCATCATTGTTTCTGGTTTAGTCTTCTAACTCCTATCTAACCATTAGTTTAGTTCCCTGGGTGATGTCATTGTAACTAATCAGTCAGAGAAATAAAGATGGTTTATACTGTGTGATTAGAAGTTTGATCCCATTCTGTTAGAACTGCAGTGATGTGCAGGTGCGTAATGCAGATGCCGCAAATTCTGAAAGGTAGTTTTCCTTCTGCATTAGCTTTTAAAATGTTTCCTGTCCTCTCCTTTCAGACTGTCTGATTACCCCAATACACTTTTGAAGCAGTTATTAGCCCAGTTAGGGCTGGATCTCTTCTCTGCAAATACGTTCCATGATTTGGGATTGAGGTTCCTGATTAAATTTACCTAAGCAGAGGTAGAAGAAGCCCCCAAACAAATAACCTCCTAACATTTTGCTGGAATAAATGTCCTCAGTTCATTGCAGTTGACTTTCATGAACTAGTTCTCTTTATTCTTTAGTGTTTGTCACTTGAAATGCAAAACCTTAGCAGAAAATCTCTTTTTTTCTTATCCTTTCATAACACATGTGTGAATATTTTATTAATGATGAATTTAAAGCTATAGCTAAGGCTATGGAAATATTGAATCTTTAGGTTTGCAATCTTTTTCTCTTTTCTCTTTTTCTTCTTTTTTTTTTTCTCTGAGAGCTACACACTGCTTTGTTAAATTGATGGTTCACTTTGCTTTCTGAAAAAAATAAAAAACTAGGGTTTTCAACAGGCCCAGGCAGCAGACATAAACTGCGTATGTGTACCAAATGGTACTTCAGTTTGAGACTGCCTGTAATGGTCATGTGTTTTATAATGTTTCGGTAGGAGAAATTTAGATGGTTAGATGTGAAGTCAGAAAGTGGACCAGAATTCACTTTCTGATTTTCATGACATTAAATTTCTTCATACAGAACGTTTTTCAAAAACTACTTAAAAGCTATCTCCATAGCTTGTAATGTCATGCTATCAGAAATTAAAGTAGGATAACATGTTAATAATTACTGTACCAGCAGCACACGGTGGCTATCATAAAAAGAAATGATGAGCGCTCGTAGTGGGTAACTCTGTTAAAGGGCACTGAGGAGCCCATCTGCTGCCCTGACAGGGAGTCACAAGAGGTCTGCTGCCTTCCGGGAGCTAAGGTCTGAGATGTTGCCGAGAGGGTGCCACAACTTGTCAAGAGCACAGACTGCTATCCATTGCTACTCTTTCATGTGGGCACGAGTGACACCATAAGCCAGAACCTGGGCAGAATTGAGGAAGACTACAAAGCCCTGGGTGTGCAAGCGAAAAGTATTGGTGCCCAAGTTATCTTTTCTTCCATTTTACCAGTTAGAAGGATGGGTGCAGCCAGAAATAGATGTATAATGCAAATCAACTTCTGGCTTCATGGCTGGTGCTGTTGTGAGGGTTTTGGCTTTCATGACAATGGGACATTCTTCGACAATTGTAGCCTGTTAGGGCAGGATGGGATCCGCCTGTCTAGAAGAGGCAAGGGAATCTTTGGCAGCAGGCTGGCCAACTTGACGAGGCAGGCTTTCAACTGAAGGACTCGGGGCATGGGGTCCAAAGTGGCAACACTCATGCCATTGCAACCAACTGGGGAATAAGCCAAGCCAACCAACGCCGCTGCAAATGTTTCTTACCTGCCTCTCAAGATGAGAACCAGAAACCAACCACCTCAAGTGTATGTATACCAATGCATGCAGCCTGGGGAACAAACAGGAAGAACTGGAGCTCTGTGCCCAGTCAGAAAGTTATGATAGCATTGGAATCACTGAAACATGGTGGATTGGACTGGAGGATCGCAATGGATGGCTATGGGCTGTTTCGTAAAGACAGGCAGGGAAGAGTAGGAGGAAGAGACACACTCTCTGTTAAGGAGAACCTGGAATGCATGAAGTCAACTATGGCAATTGTGGAAGCCCCATCAAATGCCTCTGGGTCAAGATCAGAGGGGTTGTCTCCAAGGGGGATCTTACAGTAGGCATCTGCTACTGACCTCCAAACCGAAACAAAAAGGCTAACAAAGCAATATTTTGGGTCACTTAAGTAAGCTTCAGGTCAACAGAACCTGGCTCTTATGGGTGATGTCAACTACCCAGACATTTGTTGGAAGAATAATACAACAGCTCACATGTCATCCATCAAGTTCCTGGAATGTGTAGAGGACTGCTTCCTCATACAAACGTTAGATGTGCCAACCAGGAAGGAGGCTCTGCTGGACTTGCTACTCCCAAACCAAGAAAACTTGCTTTGTAATATCTCAGTTAGTGATAACCTTGGCTGCGGTGGTTGCAATACTGTGGAGTTTGGGATCCTGCTGAGCATGCTGAAGGTTAGTACAAAGACAAAGGTTTTAGATTTTAGAAGAGCAAACTTCAGCTCACTCAGAGCTTGACTAGGAGAGATTCTGTGGAAGGATTCATGGAGCACAAAGGAGGAAGCAAGTGCTGGGAGTTTTTCAAGAACGCGCTCCTGGAAGCACAAAACCAGTTCATCCCCTTTTAAAAAGGTAAGGGAAGTAGGCAGAGCAGGAGACCCCCTTGGCTTAACTGCGAGCTTCTGAGTCCGTTCAGAAACAGAAGAAAAGCATACCAGAGATGGAAAAGTGGACAAATACCTGTTGAGAACTACAAAGGCATTGCCAGGTTGTGCAGAGATGCAGTTAGAGAAGCAAAAGCTCACCTTCAATTGAAACTGGCTAGAACTGTCAAAAACTACAAGAAAGGGTTCTTCAGGTACACAAACAACAAGCAGAAACAGAAGGAGAACATTGGCCTGCTGTTAAACAGAAGAGGTGAATTAGCCACCAACAATGCTGAAAAGCCAGAGGTTCTCAACGCTTTCTTCACCTCTGTAGGTTCTCAACGCTTTCTTCACCAGCACTGTTGGGCCCCAGGCCTTGGAAACAAAAATCCAGGTTGACAAAAACACAGACCCACCGCCAGTGGGGAAGAATTGGTTTGTGAACTATTACAGGAGCTTGACCCCTACAAATTGATGGGCCCTTGCAATATCCACCCGAGGGTGTTGAGAGAGCTGGCTGATGTCGTTGCAATGCCACTCTCCATATACTTTGAGAAGTTGTGGAGATCAGGGGATAGCCCAGAGGACTAGAAGAAGGCTAATGTTCCCCCCATCTACAAGAAGGGCTTAAAGGAGAAGAGGTGAATTAGCCACCAACAATGCTGAAAAGCCAGAGGTTCTCAACGCTTTCTTCACCTCTGTAGGTTCTCAACGCTTTCTTCACCAGCACTGTTGGGCCCCAGGCCTTGGGAACAAAAATCCAGGTTGACAAAAACCCAGACCCGCCGCCAGTGGGGAAGAATTGGTTTGTGAACTATTACAGGAGCTTGACCCCTACAAATTGATGGGCCCTTACAATATCCACCCGAGGGTGTTGAGAGAGCTGGCTGATGTCGTTGCAATGCCACTCTCCATATACTTTGAGAAGTTGTGGAGATCAGGGGATAGCCCAGAGGACTAGAAGAAGGCTAATGTTCCCCCCATCTACAAGAAGGGCTTAAAGGAGGATCCAGGAAAGTATAGGTCCATTAGTCTTCAATCCCTGGGAAAGTTATGGGACAAATCCTCCTGGGGGCTATCAGAAGTCAAATGAAGCACGTGATTGGGAAAAGCCAGCACGGATTCACCAAGGGCAAATAGTGCTTGACAAACTTGAGTGCCTTCTAAGACAAAGTAACCTGCTCAGTTGATGAAGGGTGAGAGGTGGACATTGTCTACCTAGATTTCTCCAAGGCTTTTGACATGGTTCCCCACAACCTTCTCCTAGAGAAACTGCTCTACCTGGCTGGGGAGCAGCTCTATAGGAAGGGACCTGGGGATCCTGGTGGACAACAAGCTCAATATGAGTTAACAGTGTGCTGCTGCAGCAAAGCAAGCCAACGGGATGTTGGGTTGCATCAGCAGCAGAAATAAAGAAGTCATTATCCCACTCTACTCAGTGCTTGTCAGGCCACACCTGGAATATCATGTTCAGTTTTGCTCTCTACTGTGCAAAAAAGATGTGGACAGGCTGGAGAGGGTCCAGAGAATGGCCACAACAATGATCAAAGGACTGGGAAGCCTGCCATATGAGGAAAGGCTGAGAGAACTGGGTTTGTTCAGCCTTGAGAAAAGAAGGCTTAGGAGAGACCTTATCATCATGTTCCAGTATTTAAAGATTGGCTACAAAGAAGATAGAGACTCCCTTTTTACAAGGAGTCACATGGAAAAGACAAGGAGTAATGAGTACAAGTTACTCCTGGGGACATTCTGACTGGACACAAGAGGAAAATTTTTCACAATGAGAACTATCAGCCATTGGAATAATCTCCCCAGGGAAGTGGTGGATTCCCCAACATTGGACACTTAAGATTCAGCTGGGCAGTCTGAACACTGACAGTGTTGGGCTGTCTTGTCTAGACTGTGTTTTTGCCAAGAAAGGTTGGGCAAGATGATCCCTGAGGTCCCTTCCAACTCAGTACTCTGTGATTCTATGATTCTCAGACAGCGTCATTTTTAGCATCTTATTAGAAAGACTGTCAGCAGAGGTCTGTGGAGAGTATTCTGATTTCCTCATATAACATTGACATAACACTAGCAAGTTCAGATGTGAACAGTGATCTGTATTAACTTCAGCACATTTTCCCTGTATGCTTGACAGAATTTTGATGGTATTTTGTATGTTCTTCAGTGTCCATTCCTGAGAGGCGGTGGTGTTTAGTCAGTCATCCACCCCAAGGCTCTGTCTGAAGAGCTTTTCTTTCTTGGCCACATAGAAAGTGAAAATTCTTTTGAGGATAACTCACTATGTAAAGGATTAAGCAAGGAAAATACTGCCTTGAGACTGGATCTTCTGGTTAGTACGTCAGCTGGCTTTTGAATTTTAAGTATATTTAACACCATAAGCTACTTGGGATAAGACACTTGTCTTCCTGCTTGTGTAGCACTATCCTAGACACCTTGACCCTTTTAATAATGTATGTTAACATAACACAGAACAAACTTGTTTTGCATCTCTGAAAAGCAGTTTTACTAACCAAATGAAAGCAGAAGAGAAGACTGAAAACAAAAACATATTTCGCTGTGAGATTCTGAGGAATCATTATTTTGCTGTCTTCTACAACTTCATACTCGAATCTGGGTTTTGCACTTTGACAGCTCTCCTTAATACATAATTTGGAGAGAAATAAGATAAAGAAATATGCCAACTAAAAAAAATGTTCTGGTTGTTTTAATTTTTATTTTTTTAGATTTATTTTTATTTTCAGCTCTTTCTTTCAGTTTTTAAGATACCTATTGATTTCTCCCATGCCTTTGCATTTGTACCTTCTTGTTCCTTGATCTGTCTTCCCTGAGCCTGATGTTTATGAACAACCACCTAAGCACTTCATCTCTGTGACAAAGTACGCTTAAGAAAATGAATGGTTCTAATCGATCCAGCCTGTGCAATTCAGGGATTATTCACTGATCAGTTCTGAGCATCAGCGGGAGATATCACAGCTTATACCATGTCAAATGTCATAACTGAACTTTAATCTTTTTTGAGATATTCCAGTGTAGGTGTACTTTTCTGTACATTCTTTATAAAGTTCAAGTCTAACTTTAAAAGTTATGACTAGCTTATAAAGTCATACGTCATGAAAAGTTTAATTTTACTATCACTACATGTTGTCAGGGAATAATTGTGTACAAACATCCTAGTCTAAAAGCTCGTAAATGAAGGACAAATTCCCATTATTTTAACTTGCTTCAAAGAAAGACCTTTTCTGTGTGTTATACGTAAATCACACTGTACCAGAGAAGAGTATCAGAGTTTCCTCTGTCTTACAATGTTTTTAAATCAGCATTAGTGGCTACGTATTAAAAAGATCTAGTATTCTTGATAGATCAGCCTGAACTCTATCCTACAAAAACAAGGAAGACTTCATGAACATCTTTGTATATGTGTTTGAGTAAAGTGAGAACGTGAGAAAAGGGTTACCATTGCTGTGCAAAGGTTAGATCTGACTGAGAGTAAATGCTTAAATCTTGGGGCATTACAACTCTGCTGACAAAGACAACCTCTAGAGTGGTTGTGAAAGAATCTGGCATTTCTTTTTCTGTATTCTGTGACAAAAAAAGCGTACACCCTTTTTGCTTCAGAGACCAAATTCACTTAAAAGTGGAGAGGTGGGAGCCATGAACCTGATGATCTTCATCCTACTTAAACTGAGAACTGTTTTTGGGGATAATAAGGCTCTTATGTTGCATTGTGCTTGTATGCCCAAATTCCACTGCAGAAGTAGGCAGTGAATTTGCCAGTTTTCTCTGAGGCTTCGGTCTCACTCTGAGGTACTAAGAAACATGCCTTCTTTACCAAATAAGCATTAACCTGGTAGAATGGGTAAGGAAACACTTAGCTTAGCCACATCTGGTTAAGTCTATATTTTGCAGTCTTAAATGCAGCATTACAAAAAACAGAAGAAAAGCATTTAAGTAAAGCAAACATTCTTTCTGTGGTCTGCCTTCAGTATATTACCGTGTTAGAGATATGAAGATTATCTTTGCCTCTCAGACCCACAGAAGTTGTGTAAGGAACAGAATAAGTCAAGGCACTGATCTCCTCTTTGGCAAAACCCTGTCCCTAAATGTTCCTACCCCTAAAGGAAAGTGGTCTTTAGAGCTCGAATGAGCAGCACATCTGGAGGAGTGCTCTGCAGCTGCCCTCTGTATAACCAGCACTTTGGAGTAGTGTGGATGTTTCAACTGGAGATCAGCCATCCTTTAAATATCACTCTGAAAGTTGGCCCTTTGTATAGAATCTCAATTATATTTCTCTCTTATTCTATTTTGATCTATTTGGCTATAATAATAATGTGTTTTGGATCCCTAGTGTAACAAAAAATATTTTCTGTCTCCTCTCACCTCTGCAACCAATAAATGAATTTCATATCCCAAAATATGTTGAGTGGTCTTTCTGGCACTTCTTTCAACAAGAACAAAAACTGATCATTCTCAAAGTATTAAATTCCAGTGAGAGTGAATATAATGACCATTATTTATCTGTACTGGAGAAATTGAGTTGCCAATAGTCCAGCATCTCCCTTATGCCATAAGGGGCTGATAAAACATGTTAGTGGACTTTGAGAGACAGGTCTCTTAGTTTAGCATCTCTAAGCTTAAATCACATCTTAGGGTACTACAGTTGTGTTTTTAAAAAGCAGGTCTTAATCACCAAACAGTTGACAGCAAACAGCGTAAGAAATAAAAGTTGTTAATATATTCTAACCTTTCAGTCCTATTTAAAATAAATAGAGGAGAAATAAAGATGCTCTATATTGAACAGAAACCTATTAAACCCATATAATACGTTGAAAGTATATATGATTTTAAATGTTTCAGTAAAGGCCAACAGAGTCATGGACATTGGACTACTTTGGCTGTGCATCTATTCACAAAATCATGTTAGTTTAGGATACCAGGTAGTACTCCCCAAGTTCTTGACTGGAACTGAAGACGTCCTGTAGTGTCTGCTCATTTGGTTTGGGTCATTAGTGGAGAATTCCGTCAAATATTTTAAAATTAGGACAGTCCAAAGGTAAGGATTATCAGTATTTAAAAATTTACGAAGTAAAAGGGAACAGAAGGTTTAGTCTGCTAAAGATGCATTCGTTTGGTATTAACAGTTTTCACGTTGTGATAACCTGCATGTGTCCTTCGCAGGGGAGGAGCTGTGCACCGGCCTCATTTCGGGCTGTTCCTTGGACTGTTCCTTTGGCTTCCAGACTGACGTCCACAACTGTGAGATCTGTCAGTGCCGACCGCGACCTAAGAAGTGCAAACCCATTGTATGTGACAAGTACTGTCCCTTTGGATACTTGTACGTATTCTCATTCTGAAAGCATATTTAATACAATCCCTGTACTTTTTGAAAATATGCAAAATCCAGTGTGTACTTGTGCTTGCTTTGTGGCAAAGCAGGGGAAAATGTAAGAAAATAGAAATGTCGTTACTTGATGTAAGATTAAAGTATTCTTCAAAATGGATTTTGATCAACAGATTAAGAAACAGCAACTAAAAAAACAGCAGCAGATTATAAAAGCAAAGCAGTGCTTAAATTTTTTTGAAGAACATCTGATGATCAAGATGAAAAAGCTACTTACAAGTAACGTCTGTTGCATGTAGCTTTTTGAAGTTCGGTTTGCATGTTCTGCTGTGATACCCTTTCATTTTATAGCCCGCTTATTTTAGTCAAATGATTTTCTAATCTTTCAAGGTTTTTTAATGTTGATATGACAGCAAACTAGTTTTAGTGAGACATTTCTGGTAGTTACCTTAAAGGATTTGTGAAGAACAGTACAATCTCTTATCTAATTTTTTGTAAATGTGTTCAAAACCTGTATTGTTGCTGGAGTTCTTTCTCCATAAAAGGAAATATTTGCAGTTTTTATTCATTTGTGGAGCAGGTGGCAAAAACTAAGCAGATCTTTTGTCATGTAGAAATTTCTTAGTAACCAGACTGGTGTCTATATATATTTTACCAGTATATTTTCATAGAATCGTAGAATGGTTTGGGTTAGAAGGCACCTTAAAGGTCATCTAGTTCCAATCCCCCTGCCGTGGGCAGGGACATGTTCCACTAGACCAGGTTGCTCAAAGCCCCATCCAGCCTGGCCTTGAACACCTCCAGGGATGAGGGATACACAACCTCTCTGGGCAACCTGTTCCACTGCCTCACTACCTTCAAAGTGAAAAATTTCTTCCTGATATCTAATCTAAACCTGCCCTCTTTCAGTTTAAAGCCATTCCCCCTCGTCCTATCACTACATGCCCTTGTAAAAAGTCCTTCCCCAGCTCTCCTGTAGGCCCCCTTTAGGTACTGGAAGGCCGCAATAAGGTCTCCCCGGAGCCATCCCTTCCCCAGGCTGAACAGCCCCAACTCTCTCAGCCTGTCTTCCTAGGAGAGGTGCTCCAGCCCTCGGATCATCTTCATGTGTACATGTGTTCATTCTGTGTTACTGCCTGCTTTTCATAACAGTCTAATTTCTACCTCATGGCAGCAGATCTTCAGATAATGTTCGTATGTAATTTGTTTTCTTAGGATCTGTAATGAAGTTTACTAGTGTTGCAACTCTTAGTGCTTGATACTAATACTCTTTTAAAGTCTGGTTCATTTCAGAGTTCTGTTTGACACTTATTCATAAATGCTGCAAGTTTTATAACAGTAATCTATAGTGTAGTGTGTCCTTCTCTTAGTATGCAGTTTTACTAAAATTTGGAGGTATCAAAATAAGGTAGAACCTGAATTACCAGAGAGGTACCAGAGAATTAGAAAAAAAACATCAAGCTGTGACATAGTGACATTCTCACAGATTTAATCAGCTCTGCTCATAGATGGTCCCAGTGAAGAATTTATATTCTCTCCAGTTGTGCTACCAAAGTTTCAAAAAAAGGAATACCAGCCTTACACTTTCCTTTATTCTTCTTGCTGTTCTTAGCCAGAGTGGTGTTCCACTTAAGTGAATACAGTGCTCTGGTTCTCCCTCTTATTGCCCACAGAGCTCTTGCATTGCGCACAGTGCTGAACAGGAGGTGGCATTACATCAAACAAAAAGCACACTGTATCCCACGGAACAATAATGGCACAAATATGTTGCAATACACAGCCACGTTAGAAAGGATGCTTGGCTTGTATCGTTGAGGCATCCCTAGTGTAATTTGAAAATACCTACATAATAGCAGCCCAGCAAAACAAAGCAAATCAATACCATTTAATAGAATCCTGAATCTATTACTTGAGATACAGAATTAGACTTGCCTCGGGTTAAATAACAGAAGTTTTTGCAGGAAACAGCACTCATGAGGGCGATAGGATTGAAATAGAACAAAGCGAGGGGGTGACAACAAAGATAAAGTCAAACTTAACTTCTGTCCCCCAAACTCAATTTTTATTATGTGAGACAGGAAAAGTAAGAATTTTAAATTCAAGAGTGGCTGAGAGTTCTTTTCAGTTGCGCAAGCGAGAGAAGGGAGGGTACGAGGTGGATGGGAACAGTCTTTTTTCAGTGGTGCTCAGTGATAGGACAAGAGGTAATGGTCACAAGCTTGAACATAGAAAGTTCCTTCTTAACATAAGGAGGAACTTCTTCACTTTGAGGGTAGTGGAGCACTGGCACAGGCTGCCCAGAGAGGTTGTGGAGTCTCCCACTCTGGAGACATTCAAAACCCGCCTGGACGCCGCCTTGTGCAGCCTGTTGTAGGTGACCCTGCTCTGGTGGGGGGTTTGGACTAGATGACCTCCAGAGGTCCCTTCCAACCCTGACCATTCTGTGATTCTGTGGAGCAGGAGGGAAGTTACAGAAAAGGGATGTCAATTTTGTCATCCCCAGAACTTTTGCCCAGTGGCTTCGAAGGCAAGGATGACTGAAGATGGGTAGCAGAATGAAAGAAGCGTGAAAGATTGAGCAGAAATAATGATTGGTTAGATGTCTCAGTTTATAGATAGGATAAAGCTGCTTACATTAAGGATCAAAGGAGTAAAGTCAATTAAAACAAGTACAAAGCATGCAGAATTGTTTAGATACCATCCGAGAGAGTGAAGTTTGATCTGTGCCATTGAGCAGGCACAAAATCCAAGATAAAGTCTCTTAAAGCTGGGAGCCAAAGATGGTATTGGGGTGTCTGAAACTTTGAAAATTCAGCA
>NW_009647419.1:1675458-1704451 GCF_000708025.1 Charadrius vociferus
CAAGCATTTACTGGAAATTGCCATATAGTCCTCATATGGTGTAACCATTTCTCAAGGGGCACTGAAGTAATTTGCAGTAGCTTAAATTTGATTTTGAACTTTGGCACAGAAGAGACAAAAATTCATATATTTCATTGCTATTTGCAATGAAGGTGAAAGCCATCTTTTTTGTTCATGATATATCACGCATCTTCAGTAGCAAGTACAGGATGTGAGTTCAGCAGTCTCCAAACTGTATATCTGAACATTTCTTTTTATTTCTGTTTTCTATTTTGTTTTAAAAAGTAATTTCCATTAAGAATACTCAGTTACTGGTTATTTTTTCAAATTTGTTTATAAATTCAGCTGATTAACCTAATATGGTATTTAAAGGGCATACTAAGGCTCTAGATCTTGGGGTTTATACTTTTTCCATATTTTAGCTCTTGATTTGTGTGTAGCAGGGTCAATAACTTAAAACTATCAGGACAGAATCTGAGAAGACTTTTTTTTCATGCACAAGGAGTGTGTGCATGCATGTGTTTGCATAACAGCAGAGACAGTTGGTATGAAATACAAAATTTTTTACTGTTTACTCAGTGTGACTGAATATTGTTCAGCTTGGAACAGGAAAAGGTTTTTTTAAATTTTAATATTACAAGTGCATAAATAAATTATTATTTTCAAGGCCATTTGCTTTAGCCTGTTCAACAGTTATAATATGAGAAGACCATTAAATAAGGTCTATTTAATGTCTTTTGTCATTGCCTTTTTTGACTTACACAGAAATAGCTTGAATATATTCATAAACCAAGGTCTAGGTGTTTATTTCCATTCCAGCAAACTCTGTTCTTTGACTTTTCTGCAGCATCTAAAGCAGTCAATTTTTTTCCTACTTTTGGTTTCTTTTAGTTTACTACCACTGGTTTTCTTCACTGGCGGTCCCAATGTATATGTCACACTGAAATGTTAAAAATGTTTTTCTAGTGCTGATAAGGATTGTTCTGAACTATACTTACCAAAGTCATTTACTATTAATGTGTTTTGTTTGTGTAAATGTGTTGCATTTGCTGTTACATTCTTGTAGTTAATTGTACACTACCTTTCCCAACAACATAGAATTAGGAAGAAATAGTGTCTTTCACATAATGAGCAGGTTTGCCTTATTTGGTTATATTGAACTGTAATTCTTGTTAAGAGGAAAGTACTTTTACAGTTTTAAATGGAACATAGTAGAGACCTTAATAACCTGTGGTGAACTGGATATTTTTTACCTTCAAAATTCTGAATCTTCAGGAAAAATCAAATAGTCTTTTCAGATAAGTTAAGACAGTAAATTTCTATTCCTGCACCTGTGACCCCAGTGTTTGTGACTGGCAGTAATGTTCTTGATTTAAGTCTACCTCATTAGTGACCAGACTATGTATAACTGCTAAAAAGAATAGTATTTTATTTGATCCTGTTTTCTTCCTTAGCTTTCAGTAAAGATGCACTACTTGCTTCTGGTTGCATATATTTTTACTCTGCAACTTCTAATTTTTACTTTCTTAAGCAAAGGTTTCTCTTTACTCTTGTCTTCTATACTACTTTGGTATTGTTAGTTTTGCAGTGAAGTTGGCTGTTCCATGTGAACTGAATTAATTAATGAATTAATGAACTTTATTAATTAATGAATTCAGAAACTTGTTACTTGGTTTGAGAGGTCTGACTTTCATGGTATGTCTCTTACATGAACTGTGACGTAACTGGTTTTCTAAAGAAAGTTTTAAACAAAGATGAAGAAGATCCTTATGTGTGATTAGAAGATGACCCTCAGATTGCAGTGAATTCGACCTGTGATGTTAAGGGTTGTACTCTGACACACCAGTATGAATAATCAAGAATATTTTTCTGAACAATAAAAAAAAAAAAAAATCTGGAGTAGTTCTACTGGCCTTCTCTTGTTGCACTTTAGGTGAGATGTGCCTGCATTATTTTGAAAGGCCTTAAAGGAGAAATCTCTAAAAACGAGAAAAACAAGAACCCAAGAATAGAGCCTAATATACTTTTGCACCTTACTAATCTGATTTTCTGTGCTTCAGTGCAATCCACTTGACCTATAGAGTCCCTTAGTTTGTTTGATCTGTGAGTATCATCCTGCTGATACCTGTGCCTAAGCGCTTGAGGTGATTATTGTTAATAAATTTGTGGTATGTGTCAATAGTAATCGAGTTGATTGTATGGGGAAGTCTAAAGGTGTCTGTGGCATATTCTTAAATATGGACATACCTGGAACTTGAATTAATGCTGTCTATCTACCCAGAAACAGTTCAGTCTTCTGAATGAAAATCAAAGAGGACTGAGGAAAAAAAAGATATATGGGCCTAGCTTTGTATAAAGAAATGGATCAAATCATTCATTTTGCTGGAATGCTTTCCTGTAATAAAGAACTGTTGTCTCAGTTTCTGGGAAGGATGGAAAAGGCCTGTGAGTATTATCCACGAGGTGCGAGAGCACTTTAAACACAGAGGTGGTTAGTCCTAGGTGCAAGTATTTTTCAGTGTCGATCATGTGTCAAGGATAATCCGTTAAAGGATACAAATTTCGGGCACAAATCCAAGTGATTTTCTAAACTCATGGAGGAAGCAGCCATTGTCTAAGACATTGTGTGATACTGTCACATAAGAGTAGGAAAAATTTAGAAAAATAGTAAGGTTTGTGTTGTTGAAGAAGAGAACAATAAGACAGGCCTTTATTTCCTAGATTTACTGGGCTTAGTTTGTATACCCAAGGAAAACTAAAATTACCAAGTAATACGCTTCAAAATGGAAACACAGTTCTTCAGAAATTGAAAGTATGTGGAATTTAGTAAAAACGAAGAAAAGTAGTGAACAAGTTAAAGTTAAAAAGCGTAAACATTGAATCTTGCAATTTGCAACTATTCATCTGAAGTCCTAGACATGATAAAATGACACCCCGGTCAGACATTGGCTCAGAGAGTATCAGATCTGGATCATTTAATGACTTGGCCAGGCACTCCCCAGGCCAGGCCATGTTGTCTACCCCATCGTACCATATCCCATTCAGAGGAGCTGTGGGAGGTTGGTGAAAACATCCCACAGGTCAGGACTGCTCTCCATGGGCAAGCGCTGAACCACACAGCTCACCTTCAAATAGAAAGCTTTATAAAAAAGATAATGTTCAGCCTCACACAGAATTACACTGCTTGTTTTAAAGAGGAGTAATTTTAAGCCTGTATGTGTTGACCTACAGAGGAAAATTACAGATTTCTGTACTTAGATAAGCTGAAACACACTCTTCTCTTTCTCTTTTTTTTTTTTTTTGAACTAAAGTGTTCATAAGACAGTTTTATTAGAAAACCTATGTGAACTATGTACCAAAGGCATTTTAGAAATGACAGCAAATATTAATGGGTATACTATGGTAGCTGGGAGTAAGATAAAGATGTTTTAAAAGCAAGTTGATTTCAAGCTGATGCTAGCGTTCTAGATACCCTGTCTTTGGGATAATCTTTCCCTTACATTTTTGTACACCTGAGAAAAACTGAACTTTAAGCTAATTGGAAAATAATCTTCAATTTGAATTCTGGTTTTAAATGTAGAATGCAGTCTAATTATGCATGATGCTTGGTTGGTATTTTAAAATGATGAGTGTCTTAAGGCGATTGTAATTTAAAAAGAAACAAGCACTGGAAATGAGCACCCTAGTCTTGTCACCGTCTACAAAATACATGAATAATTGCACTGCATGAAATTAATAACATTTAAAGATAACTATGTGTGTAGTATAAAGGGCCAAAATCATGGTAAAAACTACTTTAAGATCATTTCACTTCAAATTTTACTTTTGTCCTAAAATTATTTAGATCTGCACATTTGTTTGGTTCTTTACTGCTACTGTGCCAATTTCTTTTCTGAAATAGCAAACCTTTTGTGACTTCCAAGCCTGTTATGACCATCAAAGCATAGGATGTAAGGGAAGACAAATCTCCATTTTAATCTATAACTTTGGTCACAAATAGGAGACGAAAGAAACAAGTATTAAAAGAAAAATACATTAGACAGTGAAAAGTTAAGGAATAATCATCATGTTCGTGTTTTTTCATATTTTTTTAAGACTGTCAAAGGTTAGTAATTGGAAAACTGGAGTTCATGCATCTTTAAAGAAACCAAAACCTTTTCACAATTGTCTGAAAAAAGCTGCTCAAGAGAGTTCACTGTTTGAAAGCTCTACACATTAATGGAAAGAAGCGTTTCTTTTGATATTAAAAGGGCTGTGGTTGCAGAGGTTAAGGAGGGAAAAATAGACGGGTAGAAGGACAGAAAGTCTTCCATTCTCCATCCTACTATGTGCTGATTTGTTTTCCTCAGTCTTTTAACTAAAAATTAAATCACTTTTTTTTTTAGAACTTGATGTAAGACTTTTCAGAGGTTTACATAATTTATTTCGTATTTATCCCTCTAGATGTTCTTCTTTAAGTTCCCATGTTTTTTCTTTGTTTTGGGGGGAACTGAATGCATTTAATGGTGTAGTATTCAATGAGGGATCTTTCAGTTTCCCAATAAATGTGTTTACCAATTTTAGTGAGTTACCTTCTTAGTGCGATGTTTTTCAGCAGACTTATGAAAATCAGTTACTGGGTTTTTTTCCCCTCTTTGTCTTGAACTTCTTCATTACAACTTCCTCCGTATCTTCAGAAGGCACAGAAAATTACTCTATCTGTTTATGAAAGGAAGTAGTACACTTGTGCCTAAAATTAGAATGGTATTAGCTGTCTTGCTGAAAAAATGGACAAGCAAATATTCAGTATAGGATTCTCAGAAGCAGTATGTTTATGGTGGTGTGAAGAGATGCTGTCAGGTGGTACTGTAGACTCCTGCCAGCTTCACCTGGAAGCTTTGGAAGCATTTGTATTCTTGATTTTCTGTACTTTGTATGCTGAAAAGTTCTCTGGTTTTCTCTGTTTCAAAATATGTGTTACTGTGTGTCTGCTATTTTTTATATGGTTTATTGGTATTCCACATGCTAGTTTTCAAGTAAGCTTTGTGTCTGCTTATTTAATGTTTTTGGAAATCTCTCTATAGTTTTAATATGCAAGAGAGGAAATCTACTGTACTTTACCTCTTGTTGGACGAGAAAAGCTAACAGTAATTTGTGTTATAAAAACAGTTTATATATATATATACACAGTTTCCTACCTACCCAAATTCTTCACAGTTTTAGAAGTTATTCTTTCTACTTTGTCATTTGAAAAAAGAATTGATCGTGAATAGTAGTCACAAGCACATACATCTATGTTATCTGCTATGGCTTGAAAGTACCAAATGCAGAGATTTTGCCAGTCACATGAAAGGAGCACGTGCCAGGGACGGAGACCTGTACAGCCCACAGACCCACTGAACCTAAGGGTGACAGTTAAAGATAATTTTCTTTACTCGATCAGTTACTTCTTTAGGGTATGCTTTTGCTTTAAAGTGACGTGTAGATATTTAAAGTGACCTGCTGACCTTTTACAAATTATTTTGGTCATCTAGGAAGAACAAGCATGGCTGTGAGATCTGTCGGTGTAAGAAATGCCCAGACCTGCCCTGTGGTAAAATCTGTCCCATGGGCTTCCAGCAGAACAATCACGGCTGTGTTATCTGCAAGTGCAGAGGTACGTGCAAGTACATTACCGCCTCTAATTACAACTTGTTTTCAAAGCAGTTGGAAGCTAGACCAAAAGAAACAGAATACTGCACAGAATATGTAAGAAATGAAACATGGTAACTGGTGGGGGAGTGGGTTCAGCTTTGCTCAATGCAGTGTATTGTTTTGCAGGTGTTTGTTATTATCTGTGTTCATCTTGGCTTGAACAGAAAGCTTCAGCTCCACTTTGATATCCCGTTACAAAGTCACAGAAATCAGTTTGTTATCATTAATAAAAATTAGATCAGGCTCTTTAACTACTAGAAATAAGCTAGGGGGGTGGGGTGGGGGGGGGGGCCTGTTCTGTAGCAGCGTTCATCTTAGCTTCTTCACCATCATCAAACTCAAGTAACCTAAAACTCATCACCTAAAATCAGAGTGCTGTTTCTTAGACACTTTTCAGGTGGTCTCGAGGACCAATGAGTACAGAGAGCGATTACCCGCAAGAAAGGACTGGGCATTCTTAAGCATTTCACATGTGGCACATCCCAGACTTGTAACAACCAAGTTCGAGGTGGAGATTGAGAAAAGATGTTCATCAGTTGCTTGCTTTAGTTTTGTGCTGCTTTTAGCATGTCTCTTTTTCAACATATTTTCAGTTTGCATTTTGTATTATTCTGGATATCAGATTGCTCATCTCCATGTGTTGCATTTAATAACTTTTCGTTTGTGCTCAGGCTCTCTCTGATCCTAACTGCTCTTTCATGCTTTTTTTTTTTACTCTTACTTGTGTGGTTTTGATTTCTAGCTATAGGCAAGTAAGTTTGAGTATTTTCCCATTGCTTTCTGTAGTGACTCCATTCTTACTTTTTTAGCAGCTATTTCTTTTGCATTTTGAAAAAATGATAAAATATAATAAAGCAAGCTATGGGAACGTGGGACTGGAAGAAGGTGTTGGAGTTCCTGAAGACTCTCCTGTAGTTGAAGGCAAACGTGCAATCATATAAATCAGAAGGATCTGACATTATATTTTCTCCACATGACTTCATACATTGCAGATAATTATAACAAAACTTGAAGACTTCTAGCAAAAAAAAATTAAAATGTTATAAACCTACCTTGTAGATCCAAGAAGTAGAGAGAGATTTCACTGACATAAGCTACAATATATGACTTTTGCTAGCAAGAAAAATTTTAAAATTAAATAAGAAAGGGTAACTGCTGAATGGAGTCCCATTGAGACAATTCTTATCATTCATCTGTTATTTGTCTCCATGTTCACAATCAGCACATTTTTCCTGATTGTAGTGATGCTGTGATGGACACAGGGTGTTCTCTTAGGTGTGCCATAATTGCATCCTAGACTATAAACAGATGCAACTCGTCTGTTACTAATTATGTGTATGCACACTTTTAAGTCCCTTCCTTAACAAGGATGGATTTTTAAACGTGCAAATATTTAACGAAAATAACTTGATCTGTCTCTAAGTAGTATTTTTCATTGTCTTGGTCATAATGATACCAAGCCATGAGCATATCACTTCATTAGCAACTTGTCCAAGAATAATTAGAGCAATCACCAGTATGTTCTGGGGGAGCTGTGAGTCTTTGTTAAAATTTTGACCTAAAATCCGTAAGTAGGAGAAAGGGATGAGTAAATCCCTTGCCTGTGAATTAGCTCCACTTTCTAAATTGCTTCTGCCAGAAATAGCTTATGCTAGGATTAAGAGAAGCAGAACCATAGTAGTACAGGGCTGGGGTAGTCCTCTGGAAAACAGAGAGTCCATTTCTCTGCCCTCGCATAAAATAGAGTGTATCTGGATAATCCTTGACAGATGTTTGCCTAAGATTTAATTTATTAAGAAACTCAACTCGCAAAGGTAAAAAGACAAAACAAAACAACTCTCTCAAATAATGTTTTTCCTGCAGTTACCAGTATGTGACATTTTAATTTAAATTTTCTAATATTTCTGTCTCCCTTTCTACAAATTGAGCCAGTAGCTTCTTGTCCTAACCTCAGCAGACATACGGAACAGCTAAGCACCATTCCCTTTATAGTATTTGTAATATTTAAGGGGTTGCAACTGGAGCCCCATAAACATTTGTGGTTGTTTGATTGGGTTGTTGTTTTTTTTTCCCCTAAGTCAAATAAACACAGTTATCTTGGTCTCTCATTACAGTTCAAAAACTGGATATTGTACTTCAGCAGTAGCAAAAACTTCAAACTAGTAGAGACAGTAATACTGTAATTAAATTTACAGTGCTTCTGTATTTGTGTCTTACATTGAACTTGCCCTCTCTGCTGTGGTATCACATTGCTGACTTATTTTTACTTGTGAGCTACTGTAATCCCAGCTTGTTTCAACCATACCTCTAGTTATCCAGTTATTCCCATTTTATATTTGGGCATTTGGTTTCTTCTCTAAGTATTATCTTTTGTACTAATTTTAATTAAAAAGTGAAAACAATCTCAGTTTGTGAAGTTAATTTTAAGTAGTTGCCTATATGCTTGGTTTGTTTCTCCAAATTTTGGAGTGTACTTTAGAATATTTCAGGAAAAAAAAGTTTGATTACATCAGATACTTTATTTATTAAGGAAGAGGAAGGGCATTACCATCTAAGACTTTTGTGTGTCAATAATTATTTTAATGTAGGACAGTATTCCAGTGATATTAATTCAGATAGGAATTAATATATAATCTTATACTAAAGTATAAAAGTATAGTAACTGAATGTAAAATTTTTTCATAGTATTTCTGTTTGTGCAGTAGGATGAAGTCTGTCTTAAGAAATGTTTTATCCTTATTCCTTATTTTCTTTTTAATTCACAAAATGGTACACTAATGTAATTTCTGTGTATTGCATTCTTATTGTGATACCATGCACCAAACTAACTTTGTACCATTTGCTTGTGGTTCTTAGACCACCTTTGATAGATCTGCCACAACTGAAGAAGTGCTCACCTCCATGTTAGGGAAAAAAAACAAACAAACAACTTTTTCTGTTTTTAAACAGGAAAAAAAAAAAACCAAACTTTTTCTGTTTTTTAAACAGAAAAAGGAATAAGCAACTTAATACAAATAACCTTATATATATGTAAGTGTCAGCAGAACATGGTTGACACACCACTGAAAACAAGTCAGTTCACTGACAAACTGATCGTAAATCCTTCATCATCATAATGATGGAGGCGAGGGAATGTTGGGCTCTAAATTCACTCTGCTGATTAACAAAGAATATATTGAGGCTGAATCCTGCAGGTCTTAAATACCTCTTAAGATACAAATGAGACTTTATCCTCCCTAGACCAACTGCTTGCGTCTTCTGGCTGAGTGCAAGTAATGCAGCAGTCCAAGCTACTGTATTCTCATCTTGGTAAAAGCGAGGAATGAGGGGTAAAATTGTCAGAGCGGTTATCTTCCAAGCATCTTATTTATCATAGTAATGTAAAGAAATAATTTCTCATAAGTGTTTTATGAATATTTTCAGTATCTAACATGACTCTGTTAGAACTTGTTTGTAGTTTTCTGTCATTCACAATATAAGCTCTTGTAAATGCTTTTATATTATATTTGCTAACAGATATACTCACATTATAGATAATCTAATACACTGCAATATTAAATATTTCATTTTAGGCATGCTTTGTGCTTTCTGCTATTTCCCTCCATTGCATTTCTCTTTTTTTCTTATATTATTTAGCCAGTACTGCATTTCTGTATGATTAAAAACAGTATAGGTGCAACAGAAAGAAGTGATGATATTTTCCAAGGAAATACATTCTGCTACATGCTACCGTCCCCTTCAGTATACCTTTTAATTGTTTCATGTGTGGTGTTACTTTATTTCTCAGTGTCAATGATAGAATTAATATTCACTTGGTTTTATATGTGCTTCTAAAATGAATGCAATCCAGTCATGAAGTCGGTGTGTTTTTTCCCTAAGCAACACATACTTATCAGGATTTTCCTTTGATTTTGTGCAGAGGCAACCGCTTCTCTTATGCCTCCCATTAAAACAGGCTCTTGCCTGTCAATGGATGGGCGCCGACATGAGAACGAGGAGAGCTGGCACGATGGCTGCAGGGAGTGCTACTGTCACAATGGACGGGAAATGTGTGCCTTGATCACCTGCCCCGTTCCTAATTGTGGCAACCCCACCATACATCCAGGGCAGTGTTGCCCATCGTGTCCAGGTAATGTGCTTTCTTCTATGTGCTTTGTAATCAGGTTTCATTTTCACATGGGTTCTGTTTCCTAATACATGAAAATAATCTCATGCATCATTCAGTGATAGGTATATATGAAGGTTTCTATGCCCAAATATAACATGATGAGTGGCTTTCATTAAGATCTTAGATGTGAAAGACAGGAACTTAAATATTTAAAGCATATGCACATTGTGGGTTCTAACATGTTAATCTGGCACATCGAAATCTTTAAACTAAAAGAAGTTTCTAGTCTATATTAGCTATAATAGCAGATTCATACTCATATACAATTTTGTTATCTATAATAGCAAATATTTTAATAAGCCATTATATTTTTTCTTTTTTAATTTGAAGTGGAGTTTTATTAAAATTAATCTCCTGATCTATGTTTCACAACCCCTCAAAGGAGAACGCATTTAAACATGCGTCTTAAGTAATTGAACGTTATGATTCTGTGTTCTGAGGGAAAGCTCCTGTGCCACCAGAAGATTATTTTAATGTTCTTGGTGGGAAGGCCAAGTACAATTAATGTTGCATTCCAAGACAATTTTAATAATAAGTGTTGATATGAAAAACATCTATGAAAGATGTTAGAGTGTGGGTAGAGTATAAGATTAATACCCTCTTTCTTCAGAATGATTCCTACAATATTTTATGTGCTAAATAGATTAATTTGTAATACAGTGATATTGTCTATGACTTTATTGGAAGTCATGTTACAAGTAGGAACAACAAGGCCTATGATACTACTATAAATAGCAAAATGGGAAGACAGCACTGGCAGGATATAAGCAATTATGAACTGTTTCAAATTCTTTGTAAAGAACGCGAAATCCTAGGGGCAAAATAAACAGCCAGATCCTTTTTCTGAAAGTGGCAGAGAAGAGTGTATCCTGCCTAGGACCCGTGATAATCGATCTCTTTAGATCGCTTAGACAAATGGTGACCTCCAGTCAAGTTTGCATCTTGTGGTAACTGGAAAAACATAGTCCCCAAAATGATGCAAGACTCCAAAAGGTCTGTTTCCCTTTCTCAGTCTGCACCACTCTCCTCCCCTTAGTATCAAGACTGGGCACTCTGGTTCCTGTGGTTCCATGGCCAGCCGTGGTGTTGCTTTTGGCACTGGCTTTCACGGAGACGGAGCTCTCTACTTCGTTTTCAATACGAAGTGTTGCAGCGGTTACTGAGGTCGAGCTCTTAGTGCTTAGCATCTTAGTAATTTCAGCCATTAATGAATTTTTAGCTGAGATGGAAACACTAAGGAGGATACTCCCACCAGTTATGCATTAGTAGGGAAGCATCCTTCACTTGCTTCCTTCTCTTCCTTTACCAAGTAACTGGCTAGTCAGACATGGAATTTGGAAATCATAAGATTTTTAAAGGGAACCTTAGCGTTTTGTCAGCTTGGAGCACATTTTTTTGCCACAGCAATATGCAGTGTTGGTCCATATGCATCCCATCAGGTACAGTCATTCTTTCTTCCAGCTCCCCATGCACACACACATATTCACAGTCCATCTTATATAGTACAGTTCTCTCCCCCTATGAAACCTCAGTGTAGTGGGAAAAATATAAAGAAAACAACAAAAAGATTCAGTTGTGAATATTGTTCCAGGAGGAGCAGTTAAACAGCAAATCATAAATACAGATATCGTATTCCTAAAGTCATGTCACTGGACAGGGATGTTATTTTCCACTCACACTAGCTGGAATTCAGGTCTGCACAGAACTGTTGGACTACCTGCAGTAGTCACACACCTTTTCACCATGATTTGTGTGTTATTGTAGGGGACGGTATGCTTCATATGGATGGGGACAGGTTAGCATGTCAGTCTTATATTAGGTAAACATTAAAGATTCAAAATTTAAAATGTAGGATGGTTGTTCCAGTTCTAGCAATTCTGTTGTTAGGTCCCCGAGACTAATTCCTGATTTCACTCTTCTATCAGCATACTTGTGCGCATTGATTTACCTAACACATACAGAACACTTCAGAGCATTCAAGTAAGAGTAATGTTAATTTTGGTCTTTCAGCAGCACCAGTGACTTGTTACTTTGTGTCTGGAGAATGAATTTGGGTGAATCCATTCATAAGCCTAATGTTCAGTTTGTGGAAGAAAGATCAGTAGGAGATTAGCAGTACCTATCTTCTCATGCTATACGTTTCCTGTGGGATGAGATCAGTGCTTGATTCTGAGCAGCAGCAACGTTGGTCTCTTGTATAAAATAGCAGTTGCTTACCCTGTAGTGTCCGTTTCTTTGAGAGACAGTGTCTACGTAGGTTTCTCTGTCTGACATCTTTCCTGCTTTCAAGGTACTAGTCACCTGGCTTCTGTGTTAGCAAAGTCATGCTTGGTGTAAATTCTTACAGTGCTAGGGCAGACACAGCATTTTTTAAAAGCCATTGCATATATAAGTGTATGAATTAATATGGCCAAATTGGTCCCAGTGTGGTTTTGTTTCCCCCCACTGAGGAACATATTTGTTAGAAATGTACTTCTGATTTTATTTTGCTATGTATTGATTCCCCACTGATGTTAAATAAATATCATGGCTTTCAGTAGAGAGCAATGCAGTTTGGAATTGTGAGACTGTGCGCACGTCACTCGCGTCTGGCATAAGGATATTGAAATAATTAGCAATCCTAATGTACTCAGTTTTGAATAGCGCTGTTAACCTATCAACAGGGAAGTGGCAGCTCTCAGAGGTCATTTTTCAGACTGAAAAAAAAAATGCAGTTACATTCAATTCCATATTTAGTTAGTTTTCAAGAGAGCAAGATATACCTTGACTGCTACAACATTCCTTATAACCGTGTTTCTATATATTCAGGGGTTTAAGTGGATTGTCACAATGCTTGTGAAATGCTCCAGGTTTCCTGTAAGATTTAGAAAACCATTAACTGCTAGTGTTTTGCAGAACCGTGCTCTCCAGAAAGTCTGTATTCGTTTGGCTAGTTGCTCCTTCAGGAATATGGTAGTTGTACATTTGTAGCAATGCAGTTGCAGTGATATATCACTATCAATGCTGCTAAGGGAGCAGTAAGTAATACCGTATGTACGGCAGTACTATCTGGTTATGCTTTTCTGATTATGCACAGTTTATGATCTGTAGTAAAACAGGCCTGTGACTTTGCAGAGAACTAAATGCAAATGAGATGACTGATTGATGAGAAGCTCAACATGAGCCAGCAATGCACAATTGCAGCGCAGAAAGTCAACCGTACCCTGGGCTGCATCAGAAGTGTGGCCAACAGGTCAAGGGAGGTGATTCTGCCCCTCTACTCTACTCTCGTGAGACCCCACCTGGAGTACTGCATCCAGCTCTGGAGCTCCCAACATAAGAAGGACATGGACCTGGAGCGGGTCCAGAGGAGGGCCACAAAGATGATCAGAGGGCTGGAGCACCTCTCCTATGAGGACAGGCTGAAGGAGTTGGGGCTGTTCAGCCTGGAGAAGAGAAGGCTCCGGGGACACCTCACTGCGGCCTTTCAATATTTAAAGGGGGCCTACAGGAAAGATGGGGAGGGACTCTTTATCAGGGAGTGTAGTGATAGGACGAGAGGGAATGGCTTTAAACTGGAAGAGGGTAGATTTAGAATACATATTATCAAAAAAAAAAAATATTCACTCTGAGGGTGGTGAGGCACTGGAACAGGTTACCCAGGGAAGTTGTGGATGCCCTACCCGTGGAGGTGTTCAAGGCCAGGCTGGATGGGGCTTGGAGCAGCCCGGTCTAGTGGGAGGTGTCCCTGCCTATGGCAGGGAGCTTGGAACTAGATGATCTTCAAGGTCCTTTCCAACTTAAACCATTCTACAATTCTATGACTCAGAAAATTTCCAGAAAATAATTAGTATTGGTTTTGCCATGGTGAGTTAGGATGCCATTGCATAAAATGTACAGCAGTGCTACAAGTGTGGAGAGAAGCACATGCACTTTGTGAGCCTTGGCCTTACTAAATGACTAGAGGAGCTGCTATCCATTTAATTTTTCTGTTCTTAACCAAGTTGTTTGATTTAGGATGATGTTCACATTAGGCATCTTTATAATGAAGTAGAAGAGTGGGATCTTCAGAAAGTGGTTTATAGATGTAGTCTTTACCTGGAAGTCGCTTTCTTTTCCCCTCCATTCATAGCACAGGAAACCTGAGGCAGTTCAGTCTTAACATAGGCAGCTCACTTAGTTGTCTAACGTTAGATGGGTTGACTTCATGCTGAAGGACAACATTACTTGTAAGCCTGAAGCTTCATGTTGCAGCATGTAACTTTCAAACTCATGGCTTTTGTAGTTGAATAAAACATGATCTGTGAGGCATTTCAATTCCTATACTCAATGCAGGGGAAAAAGCTGGTGGACCTTATAGCAGCCTTCCAGTATCTGAAGGGGGCCTCCAAGAAAGCTGGAGAGGGACTTTTTACTAGGGCATGTAGTGACAGGACAAGGGGTAATGGCTTCAAACTGGGAGAGGGTAGATTTAGAATAGATATCAGGAAAAAAAAAAAATCACTCTGAGGGGGGTGAGGCACTGGAACAGGTTGCCCAGGGAAGTTGTGGATGCCTCATCTCTGGAAGTGTTCAAGGCCAGGCTGGACAGGGCTTTGAGCAACCTGGTCTAGTGGGAAGTGTCCCTGCCTGTGGCAGGGGGGTTGGAACTAGATGATCTTCAAGGTCCCTTCCAACCTAAACCATTCTGTAACTCCCTCCAGGTCCAAAGCAACCAGCACAGTAAGCTGGCAACTATTATTGCTCTTGTTGCCCCTTATGTGAGGGTGGGCTCCAAAGCATTTTAAGCAGGCTATGAGGATGCCGTTTGTGGCATAAGCTGTTCTTGATGGTAGGTGCTTAAACACTTCCAAAGTGCAGGACAGGTTTCTTTTGTCTTTTAAAACATGAAGAGGTAAAGAGAGTTCCCCCATGTTTTTAATACCCCAGTGGTTGGAGGACACTCAGGCTGAACAAGGAAAATGGTTCTGGTTCCTTTCTTTACTTGAAGGAGGTCAAATCTATTCTCAAACTGCCTGGGTTAGAGGCTGGGTGAGTCTTTTAGTCAGGGCTGTAGAGGTAATGTAACTAATTCCTTGAAAAAGGTATTAAGGTTCGTTTGGTGAGATACAGTCACTGGAAATATGAGTACACAGACTGTGGCATCTCCTTGGGTCCAGTTTTTACTTCAAAGACTGCAGAAAATCATTATTTTTTTTATTTTTTAATAGAACAAAGTGATGAAGCACTTCTACCAATGTTAAGTACTTATATGTTTTCAGGGGTTTGGGTGGGGAATTCTGTCTTTTTCTTTTTCTTTTTTTTTAATCTGGCACCAAATGGTACAGACACATATCACTCAGGAGACTTAAAGGCAGGCAGTTGAATCTGGGCTTCCTAAATCCCAGACGAGAAGCATACTTACCCATCCTTTCAGGAATTGCACTGATGCTATTATTGAGCAGTTAGGAAACTGTCTGATCAGCATCATTTTTCAGAAAATGACAGAAGTCTCTTGGAGTTCCTACATCACAGGTTGGTTTGATTATTTTTTTTTTTCCTGAAATGCCAAGAATGCTTGAAGTTATGCGTGTTTTATATTCACTAGCATTTATTCACACTGATTCTCAAATTGTTTCTTGTTTATATTTTTCCCATTTTCCATGAGATGCAGGTGACATACAGTCAAAAGTGACATAAAGTCAAAAGAGCTTCATTAAGAATATATTTATAGCTGGTTTTGTTATTCCTAATATTTTCAATAACAACATAAATTATTAATCTTGGATACATTTGTTAATCATTAGAGCCACAGTTGATTTTGCCTCTTCCAATTCTGTTTTTCCCAGATGAAATAATTGTGCAGAAGCCAGAGCTCACCAGTCCATCGATCTGTCATGCTCCTGGTGGGGAATACTTTGTAGAAGGAGAGACGTGGAATATTGATTCTTGCACACAGTGTACATGCCACAGTGGACGTGTCCTGTGTGAGACTGAAGTCTGTCCGCCTCTTCTTTGTCAAAACCCCACCCGCACACAAGACTCCTGCTGTCCACAGTGCCCAGGTATATATTGACAATCAGCTTTCATCAGAGTCCTCTCTTGATCTGAGAATGTGTGATGTGAATATTGAATATTTCGGTATGTGCCCGGTTGTTGTTGTGGGGCCTTTGTTCCTTAGCAGTTTGGTGTGAGAGCCTGCAGTCCTCTATCTCAACTACAAAACTTGATGGTGTGCAAGAGAGATCTTATATGTAAGGGGAGTTGTTGCCCTGAAGTGTGACCATCTTCTTAGAAGGAAATCTAATAATGTAAGGGTCGCATGAGAACCAGAATCCTTATTTGGAAAGTTCATGAAATACGTACTGGCTTATTTATGGAAACATGCAGGATTAGAGCAACTTTGAAAGTAGTCAAAGGGCTAGGCAGATACAGGCTTGTTTCTTTTTCTTTCTACATACCTTGATTTCTGTGAACCTTTTTATTACTATCTTGTCTATTTGGGATTTGGTCTCGAAAATACTTCTGTTTGCTTTTACCTTCACCTGGTATGATTTGAGAGTGACTTGAAGGCAACTGAGTAATATCAAAGCATTCCAGCCCAGCAGGTGTTCCAGATTCCTCCTAGACTGCCTCACAGTGTCAAGAAGGTATCAGGAGTTGCTTTCCCCTGAGGAAAGAGATGCAATTATAAATGAAAGTGAATTGCTGTTTTACATAGCAAATGGGGGAGTTTATTGCAGTGGAAATTTATTCCAAACTTGTGAATTGTATGTAAACTTGCTGAGAAAATACTTGTCTTTATTAAAAACAAAATCTAAAAATTTTATGTTAGGAAAAAAAAAGTTAGGTTTTACCATTTCTTCTACAGGTTGTTTGTTGGGTTTTGGGGTGGGTTTTTTCAGACAAAATATTTTCAGTGAAAAAGTTAGCCAGTTCTCCTGACTTCCGTTATTCTCATTATTAGTAACAGTGAACATTCATGTTGCTTAACTTCAAAATACTGTTTGGAGGAGCTGATCTTTTCTCACTGGCTATATAAGGAGCTTAGTCTCATAACTTACGCAGTTAGATTGAGAACCTGATCTGAGTCCCCTTATGAGTCCTTTTTTTCCTTCTCCTTTTCTTATGTGTTCTCTGTACATACAGTGATATTTCTTGATCCATAATGTCAGCTAAGATACAGCTTCATTGCAGAAATATGTCTCCCTCATGTGCAGGCATGAAAATTAAAGCAGACTCATTGGCATCAAGCGGAAGCCTGATCAAGTTCCATTTGTTTCTCAGCAGCTTATAATGAGGTCATATAAGTCCAGTAGTGAAGGCAACAGCAGCATAATAGCTTTTCACTTTGAATCATTCAAGGATCTGAACTGACACGGCAGAAGCTGGGATTCAAGTTTTAGATTTAAATTTTAATCTCTCTAATTTAAGGTGAATTCCTATATACCATTCGGTTCAGAGCACTCAGTGGCTTTCTGAGGGGCTGCTTCTGATAGTGATTGTTTTTCACTTTGCTGTCCTTTTTTCTCTTTTCTCTTCTTTTTTTGAGTAACTCAATGAAGTGCTACATAAACTTTGTTCTAGAGCACATCATAAGAACCTCATCATATTTAAGGACTGAATAGGTATAAGGCTCTGTCCTTCTAGTTCTTCTGAAGTAGTAAACCAATGTGTAAAAATTCCATTGTGTTCTTCAAGAGTGAACCCTCTTTTGAGGAAATATGAGAGAAGTGAGCTACTGTAAGTTAAATAACTTAATCTGTTTATATTTACAGATGAGCCTCTTCAGCCTTCTTCATCAAGCAATGAGAGCATGCCCAGTTATTGCAAAAACGACGAAGGAGATATTTTTCTGACAGCTGAGTCCTGGAAGCCCAATGTCTGCACTAGCTGCATTTGCATGGATGGTGTGATTAGGTGCTACTCTGAGTCTTGCCCACCAGTATCCTGTGAGAGACCCGTTTTGAGAAAGGGACAATGTTGTCCTTACTGTATTGGTGAGCAAATAAAAATAGTCGATAACTTGCTGTTCCCTTCTTGGGAATAAAAAAGAAGTTTTATTTCCAAATTGAAATGTGTTTTCCCTGTTTTGGGGAGATGCAGTTTGTGCCTTCAGTGGAACTGGAGAGTGAAGTCTGCACAGGGAGCTTTGAGGATCATGATTTGTGGTTTTGAGGTAGAAGTGCAGGAGGATATAAATGTAATTTGAGGACGTCCTCCTGAAAACTTGGTAATATACCAAGTTCATTTGCTCTTGGAACCCTACTTAAATTCCTGATGAAAACATTTTGAGGTGAAGGTACTATGTTATCCTATTACTACTTTCTCGTCATGGTTTGCATACAAAATGGGGAGGATTTTAAGTTTCTTTGACAGGTGTCTTTCTGCAGGCTTTTCTTCCAGTGATTGACTTTGCAACCATAAAGATAATTTTAATCCAGAATACATTTTAACATTAAAAAAATAGAGTGTATTGCCAGTGGAGCTAGGCAATCAAACCAGTAAAGTCAGAACATGACCCTTAGTACTGTAATAGAGAATTCTTTAGGTCAAGCAAGGGATGCACCACAGGGACTAGCGCCATGAACTACAAAAATAAGACCTCTAGAACTTTGTGCTTAACACCTTGCACATCAGGTTTGCAAATATATACATGCAACATGTAGATACCGCTTTAATTTACTTTGAATCCTATATAGTTGCACAATATTGAAAATACTTAAATGTGTGAGATGTAAAAACTTAATGATTTTTTTTTTAGTAGCTACTGCTCAGCAATACAAAGTACAGAATCCAGATTTGAATTAGTGATCAAATATGAAGACTTTCAGTGATGATACATTTTATTAGTCTAAGCTGTGCTATCTTAACAGTATGTTTTATGGTCTAAATAACTGAAATTCATGGAAACTTTTTTAATGGTGTCTATGAACCATATACTTTTGCCTGTAAGAGGTGTAAGGTCATGCACTTCATTTTCGTGGTTCTTACTGTTTTACTCCTCATTTCTTGAGAACTGTGAAGCACATCTTCGTACAGATTCTTCCTCACTACTTTCATGTAATAGTTGATAAAATGTTTAGTAGGCAAAGTCTGTGGAAATAGGCCTTCTTCATTTTTTGGAATTTCAAAAACTATGCAGGGTTTAGCACTGTATTTTCCTTCTTTCTTGATCCAGATCTGGTTAATGCTTAACAAGTTAGTATAGATTCAAATTCAAAATGTTACAGGTCTTGGAGGCTTTGTTGTTTGTCTGACTCCTCAAATTCATCCTGTGTGTTCAACATGCTTCTTTCTCATGGAAAGAAAAATTAATTTGGAACAATAACCTTCTACTTTAGAGAGGATAAAGGCATATCTATTTGATTAGAGACAGGATTAGTCTTCTGCAGAAAACAGAGCAATGACTGTTTGTTTGTTTACCAGATGAGATTGATTTACTGGTGCAGCTAGAGGAAATTTGATATAAGACAGGTAGAGCTAGACACGATATTCTAAACTGCATTTTTATATGTGAGTTTCTTACTGCAAGTCTTTCGTGTTTCCACTGTCCTTGAGCGCTTGTTAATGTTGTGGCCTTCATCTTCATCCTGTGTGTACACATACACCAGAACGGGAGGTATACGCAGAATAATATTTTCTTAGGACTTAAAAGTTTTTTCTTGAGGTTCAAAAGTGCAACACTGCTATTGTGATTTTACCCTTGTTCACTCTTCTAAAAAGCATTTACTGTATTAAATTGTGATGTGTTCTTTACAAACTTGCAAAAGCCTGAGCAAGTTAAAGGACTTTTCCAGCGAGACCAGCTGCTGAGTTGAAGAAGCTGTCCTGAGTGGGGCAAGGTAGCACTCTGGGAGCAAATCAGCTCTGAGTACACAGGGAGCGCTCACCTTTAGGTCTTCAGAAGTAATGCACAGTAGAGGACTGCTTGGGCTCTTTGCGTCACCCTCTCCCCAGCCAAATCTACCTTTTGACCAGCACAGGGCTCCACTGGCTGTATATGCCAACACGCACGTCATCTATGGAAGAACCTAACATGCTTTTGACAGCTTGCAGTCACCTTTTCCTCCCATTCTTCCTTTCCCTTGTCCACCCTGTATTCACTTACAAAATCTTCTACCTGGAGAGATTGAGACCCATACCTACAGCCATGGAAGCCATGGGGTACCCCTACCTAGGACCTCTGGAACATTTGCGCTTTTCAGATAATTCCATTAGTATTTTCATAGTAGTACTTCTTGCTGGTCTCCTTTTGCATTTGAATTTACTCTTTCCAGATCTGTTACATTGGTCTGCTGACTGCTAACCTTGTTATTCCGGATGATGTCAGCCTATTATGTTGTCAGTAATTAAAAGCTGTACTGATGTCCAAATTATTTAATAAGGCTTCTTATTTATATTTAGGAGGTAATTCTAACTGACATGTTTACACATGAAATCTGTGTGAATGTTAAACCAGTATTTCTCTGACAGCTTAAGAAGTTACTTCGCTATTTCATTCTCTTATCTCATGCGTATGCTTAATCTGCAAATTCATGTCATCAGCAGGTTTCACCATAATAATTTCTGCCTCTAAGAAAAAAAGGTAGTGAGAAGCTAAGATAAAAATAAGGTGCTGCTTGGCTTTTGGAGGTTCTGCTGTGTAGCTTTGTTTTGATTATCTATAAAGTGCTATAGCAGCAAAAAACATCCTAGGCTAACCAATTCATGACTGTTCTCTGAGTGAAATAGAATGTATACTGCAGACCACCTGAAAGGCTTGCATAGGATGCAGCATAAAAAAAAAAAAAGGGTGTATTGAAAGCTTAGGCAGAAAGGGTAATGCTTCTTTTAAGTGTTTTCCCAAGACCTACTTGCTTCATCAAGTCCAGGCCCCAATCACATACTGTGTCAAAATCTGTCTGAGAAGTTGTTAGTTTAACAGCTCCCAATCCTTGGGAAAGGAGTTCTGGAACCTCACTTTTTTCTGAGGGTTAAGATCACACCAATTTCCAAATTATATAATACTAACCACCAAAAAACTGTACTGAGTTTGGTTATTGCCCTTTTCCTGGGGTTTTCCATTGATGCAGTTACAGGGAATGATCAGATCCTCTTCAGATCGTATTTGTCATGATAAATAGTCTAAGCACTTCTAGTTGTCACCTGAGAGTTGCTTCATCCTTCTTGGCATCCAGCCTAATCTTTTCTTCATGATTTTCACAGCACTTTTGATATCATCATTTCGTGTCCCAATCATCCGTCCTCTAGACTCTTGCATGAGGAAAATGAGGAGAAGCAGCCCAGGCTAATTATGTACTTCATAAAGCAGCAGAAATGACACAAATATTTTTCCCGAAGATGTGGAGAGGGTCTTTTAATTACAGCTGGGATTTCTTTGTAGCTATTGTTTCACTTTTGTGTTGGGGAAGGAAATCAGATTTGTGTGTAATTGCCTATTACCGTGTGATCACACCACTCCATTTTCCTTCAACAGAAGATACAGTTCCAAAGAAAGTGGTGTGCCACTTCAACGGAAAAACATACGCGGATGAGGAACGCTGGGACATTGACAGCTGCACACACTGCTACTGCCTGCAGGGTCAGACTCTCTGCTCCACTGTCAGCTGCCCACCCCTCCCTTGTGCTGAACCCATCAACGTGGAGGGAAGCTGCTGTCCCATGTGCCCAGGTAATGTGGTGTGACAACCCAGACTACTGCAACGCTGGTTTTCCAGCTCTGATAAGAAGGTTTTTTAATCGGTTTTTGAACATCAGTCCATGTTCGAACAGTGTCAAGAAGACAGCAGACATTTAGACTTCAGGAAAATGAATATTCTTAACAGACAGGCATATTGCGCAAATATATAGTTTGAATTTTGCTTATTCGGAGAACTTTGAATTTCGAAATTAGTTGCTTGTTCCTGCTCTGTCCTTTCACAAGGTTACGGAAATACATTAGCGAAGTAGGAAAATGAATATTCTTACATCTCTACAGACTGTCAGTGATTAATGTTTCTGTATTTTCCAAGTCTCTTCCCTAATTTTGAACTATTGCATTATTTTATCATTTTAATTTGGCTTAAAATTAATATAAATTTTGGACACAAGGGACATAAGAATTGCAAGTGGTTTTTAATGCTAGTCCTGACATACCTCTGCAGGAGTTTGCGCATCTTGCTCAGTCAGCTGGTAACTACTTCCCACAGGACAGCTGGGGAGATTCAGCAGTACCCCCTCTTGCAATTCCCCTACTTACAAAAAAAGGAAGGAAAAGAAACCTGCAGTGGCAGTTTACAGATCAGCTGGGAAAATGTAAACTTCCCTTGGTATTTTTTGGTTTGATATCACAAAAGGGCAAAGTTGTACTAAAGTGTGTATTCTGAAATGGTACTTTCAAAAGCAAGTCCACACGACTGGATCATCCCATTCATATTAGGATAATGATAATGGCAGCAAGCAGATACCCTGTGTGCAGTATGAAACAAGTCTTAAAACAAAATCCCAGACTAGTAATGGTGAAAATTCTGAAGCAAATGAAAGGATTCAGAGGACAAAGCACTGCAGATGGCCAACTATATTTTCTGAATTAAGAGCAGCACTGCGAAGTTAAGCAGCCTGTGATTTGTGAAACACATTTGTCTCATTTCAGAGATGTACGTACCTGAACCTACTAACATCCCCATTGAGAAGACAAATCATCGTGGAGACATTGAACTAGAAATACCAAACTGGCCAACACCGAGTGAAAATGACATCATCCACATTCACAGAGGTAAGATCTGACACAAACTGGGCTCACCTAGGTCTGTGTTTATTCCCCATGTTTTAATGCATCTATTTGTTCTGTTCAGGTAGCATCTGTGTAATGGTGGTTATCTGATAATATTCTTCAGTGCAGAACTCTTACAAGCATCTTGCTTTGAGTAAAGATGAGTCAGTCTATTAAATTATATTTATGCAATTTGGTCTCATTATCATTCTGTCTTCAGCTTGGAAGAAACATCCGTGTTGGTATGATGGAGTTCTATAAAATTAAGAATGTGATAAAGTGGTGAATGAGGAGTGATTCTGCAATGTCTTTTCTGACACAAAAACTAGAAACAAGGCTGTTGTCAGGCCACTGGAGTAGATAGACCTTCGTTTGATCCATTTCACATTTTTACATTGATAAACAAAAATGGGAAAACATGTACCACAACTTAACATACATCATAGACAAATGCCAGACAAAAAAAAACCACTTCACAGGTACAGTGACATGGGGCTAATAAAGTTGTCTGAGGATGTAAATGCATCTTTTGTTTAAAACTATGCTGAAACCATTATTCCAGGGTAGGGGAAACACTCTACGACACAGTCTTTGTTAACTTTTTCTAATTGAAGGACTACCTAAACTTGTATTTTTTTTTTTTTTTAAAAACGAGGATGATCTTATAGCATATTATTGTTTGGTGGCTTGGAGAAAGGATACATGAAATGGAACTGCTTTACAAAATTGTAAGATTACACTTTTTTAATTACAGCATTGTCATTTCTCACAGGCGTTAGTAGCTGGCTTCCAACTATCATGGCTGAGAATTATAAGCATACACTGCAACCTGTCTGGGAGTGTTGCATATGTCATTGAAAATTACCATTCTTTGCAATTACATGCAAAACTTGCTGTAGTCTAGTACACTGCCAGTGGTCTGTTTTCACAGGTTAAGTGGTGCAAGTATTGGAATATGTTCTCAACAAATGAGAGAGCATACACATCATAATTGTCTTACCGGTTTTGGTGGTTTGTTTTTTTTTTTTTTCAAAAAAAAAAAAAAGGATTCTCATCCAAAGACTTTGAGGTTTTCCTCAGTGTAGAAACACAGGCTGATTTTTTTTTTTTTTATTAGCTTTTTTTACACGTGGAAATTTATTTGTGATAAGATTATGCAAACTCCACTGAGCTATGAGGTTATTGCAAACTTGCTTGTTATTGTGCTTTACGTTTCATCCTATTTCCTCTCTCTTTGATGGCCTTTTCCTGGCTAATATAGTCACTATATAAGATACTACCTTTCAGTTGTTCTAATTTGTATGAATAAGGTGACATTTCAGGAAAGTCCAAATTCATGTGAGTGACAATATCCACGACTGGGGCTTTCATAATTACATTCTTCTTTATGGTCAAGGCCCATTTATAATTACAAACACATGCTCACATTTGCCTTGCAGACATGAACCATCTCCAGGGAGAGTACAGAAGTGGCAGTGGACCGCACCCAAGTGAAGATGCGTCAGTTAGCTCTGTTGCCTTGGTGACAATTCCAATCACGATAGCGCTGTTACTGATCATCGTCCTTCTGCTTGTCAATCAGAAAAAGCAGTGGATTCCAGTGTCCTGCTACAAAGCTCCAACAAAGGTGCCGTGTTTATGACTGTTTCCAGGCCTTCACTTTTTTTGCAAAACAAGATTAGAATATGGTGTAGGATGCGACTGAGTTCGCATCATGTGAATGCTCTTAAATTATTTTCTCCTTTTATACCAGTCAGTCTGTTGGTATTTATTTAGTGTCCTAAATGATTTTTTTTCACTATTAAAGGAAAAAGTTTCCCGCTCCATATAGTAATGAGTTGTCAGCATTTTAAAATTAATTTTTAACTCTAATGAAGTCACTTCTAAACTCACAGAAAGGCTGCTCTCCATCGAAGTGCTGTGTGACAAAATGGTTGAAGCTGAAGTGAAAATCACAGCTTTCTATCTGTGGAACTATAATCAATAATTCTACATACTTTTTACTTATGGAACATAATTTTCCTCAAATAGTTCTATTGCTGAAATATCATTTTTTTTTAGTGTCACCAGAAGGCATCATCCATATGCTAAGAAAGCTCACCTTAAGCCACATGCAGATTCAATGCAAGACCATGGATATACTGAAACTCACATTTCTTGTGAGGGTCTTTGTCATAAATGTATCTTTATTTTAAGGTTTCTTCAACCAAGTGTCACTCGTTAGTTTCTCTTACTCCTTGCTGGGTGACTGATGGCTCCTAGTAGGAAATTTTGGCAAGCCTGTTTTGGCTTATGTTATTTCTGTTCAAAATAGTCCAGCTATTTAATAAAGCATAAATCAACAGCTGTGCTTAAATCATATCAATACCAAAATAAAGATGACAGAAAATGTGTTTAAAATTACAGATGGACTGCTAATGCTTAGCCATTAACATCAGTGAATCTCAGGACTTTCTTGTGAATCCAGTCCACAGACTTTTGAAGAGCTAAATGTAAAACATTTTAAAATAATGTTTTCTAATAAATAGCTGGGTAAAAAAAAACACCTTTGTGATAAGGGTTATTGAATGTAAATTTCTAGTAATAAAAACCCTTCTGATTTTCTGTTTTAAGTCTTGGAAAAAGAAGCTACATCAGTGGAAACTGGAATTTTTAGGATTTGCAGTCCACTTGTATGCTTATAGTGTGAGCATACATACGCATTGTCACTAACTTCTTATGTATCCATAGAGTATGCTTACTGCCTGACCTCCATACTTAGCCCATAAACATTTAAGGTAGTGTGCACCCAGCGTTGTTTCACCATCCTCTCAGCTGCAGAATCTTTCAGTTGAAGGACTCTCAAGCGGAGGAATAGCAGGACTGGAAAGCCAGTATATATAGCTCAACTCTTTGAGCAATATTTTACGTGCATTCACACTTGTAGATCATTACATACTCAAACCTCATTTATCCACATTTGCCTAAAATTAAATCCCCTGTTCTACGCTTATAAGTAAGTCAGGACAACTCTACCAAGTGCCACATCAGCACTGGCACCTCCACAATAATACGCTGCTTTGGAAGGGTGTTAAGGCCTAGCAAATATTAGATAAAAGGTGGATGATTTCCTAATTGAGGAAGTAATACATAAACCACCTTGGAAAGGAATACAGAAGGATCCCATATGACACCCCATGCCCGAATTAACTAGAACAGTTGAGATGTGTCCCATTCTCTTAGTGGAATTGCAACCAGGAACCAAAGCATTCTTGAAAACAATCAGCAATAAAGAGGCTGTTAAAGTCTTGGAAACAAGCTGCTGCGCATCTGGGGCAATCAGGTTAAGCCCTTGTGTGGTGCTAGACTAACAGTTTGACCAGTCCGTCTGGGATATGGCAATACCAGAGCTCCATTCAGAAGACGAAAAATGGCGATTCAGAAGAGAGTGTTGGTCTGTTACTGTGTCTGGCATAAGCCTTTACCAAGTTCAGCAAAAGTCCAGACTCTTTCATTGCCTATTTGATTTTGTTTTGTGCTTATGGACTTGAACCACAAAGACTTTTTAATTATGTGTGGAACAGAAAAAAATGTTAATTTAATCAACATTCCCTTTCTGTTTTAACAGCCTTCTTGCCTAAACAATCAACTGGTATATGTGGACTGCAAGAAAGGTACCATGGTCCAGGTGGACAGTTCGCAGAGGATGCTAAGAATTGCAGACCCAGATTCAAGATACAGTGGATTTTACAGCATGCAGAAACAGAACAACCTACAGGCAGATAATTTCTATCAAACAGTTTGAAGAATTGCACCCTTGCCAAGGATTTAAGAAAAAGAGAGAGAGAGAGACTAAGTCTGCTATTAAAATAAAACTAGAATTGTGCACTTGCTTAGTGGATTGTATTGGATTTGTGACTACATGTACAGCTCTAAGACCTTACTGGGATGAGCTCTGACTCCTGCAATGTGCCAGAAAAAGCATTCCCACTTTTCCTTGAGATAACTGACCAAGTGTTTTCTTAGAACCAAAGTTTTAAAACTTGTTAAGATGTATTTGCTTGTAACATAGCTATAGAGGTTTTTTGGGAGGGGGAATCAGGGGCTAGGGGTAGGCAATGAGGTAAAAGGAAGCTTCAGAGAAGAAAAGCTGGTCACGCTTGGCTGGAGAACAAAACGAATAAAGAATACTGCCGAGCAGCAGGATAGTGGTTTGTCTTGTTGCTCTGAAATTGCATCTGTTGCAGCAAAGCCTAACCCCAGGTGAAAAAAATATGAAAAGGTCTGATTTTTTTTTTTTTTCCAGCTGTTGCTACAGTAATATACTCCTAGAACAGAATTTGTCGCATCACAAGTGTGGTGTAGCTGCAAATATTTTTCTATATGATGAGAAGCTGCAGTAGTTAATGAAATAGCAAGGAAAAGGTTATAGCAGAAAATAAAGGGTGGGTTTATTAAGGATGTATAAAATTATACCTTGTGCTGCTTTTTGTTTTTATTTTTGTTTTCTTCAAAGCTGATTGGCTAGATTAGCCAGACTTCGGCAGAGTTAGCAAATGACTGAGGCCTAAGTAATTCCTGATATGAGCACTGGATCTTTTGACAGCAGTATTGAAGGAAGGAAGGAAAAGTCAAGAACACCATGCAGTTCCAGGGGCTTTTGTTTGTTTGTTTTGTCTGTTGTGGTTTTGTTTTGTTATTTTATATCAATCTCTGGTTGTTCATACAGGAGAAGGAAAAATATTTTTGTTGGACAAAGCTCTTGCTTACAAGAGAGTAAAAAAGAGACTGTTTTAAGGTTGTTGTTTTTTTCCTGTTGATGTTCTTATTTACTGGTATGCAGATTTAGAAACTACTTCCATGCTAGGAAGCTGCTTAATTTTAATTGTATATTACTCAAGCACCTTTTTTGAAGCTCAGAAAAAAAAAAAGGAGATCATGCTTCTTTAAACTTTAGCATTATAGGAATATTTATGTAAATATAATTATGCTAAAAACAACAAAAAGTATTTGTATGTTTGTGTATATATATGTATATACAAATGCATGTAGTTATACATCTGTGTATATATACGTGCATGTGTATATACAGTATACATATATATACTGTATATATAAAATGCTATGTATACAGTATATATTTTTTTCTATTTTTTTTTCTTGTTGAATGTATTTTTATCTGAGAGAGATTTTACCCAGAGCAGAAACAGATAAACAGGCATTCCATATCAATGCTTAATCGCTTGTGAGTTTAGGAAAGACAAGAAAAGAGCATCTCATTCTACCTACAGTTTGGTTTGATTTGATTTGAAAGTGTTTGTGTGTGCGCGCGTGTGTGGGTGTGTGCACTCTTGTGTTTGCGTGTGTACAGTACGTGCACGATTATAGCAGTAAGCGTTGCTCTTGCTACTTGCTACATTTCAGGGTGTTTCTTATTTTTCTTTTCCTGCTTAGCCTTAAAAAGGCCTTTTAATGAATGCATTGGCTAGAGACACTGATGACAATATACATGCAGCACTAATCAGCTCCATAGAATAACACCATCGGCTCCTGGATTTTCTTTGTTTTCTTCTTTCCTTTTTTTTTTTTTCTCTTCAAACACTTGTTTGAAACAACTACTGGAATATTGTCCACATTAAGCTGGAAGTTTGTTGTAGCTTGCCTCATTTATAACTCTGACTGTATAATACAATGTTAACTTTCCAAACAGGTCTTGGCACTTTTATACTAATTACCCATTTGTGCATTGCCTTTTTTCTTTTACAAATGCTTGTCATAAGAGACACAGATACCCAGTATGCTTAATGTGAAAAGAAAATGTATTTTTTGTAAAGGAACTCTCAAGTATTGTTGTAAATACTTGGTCAGAGGTTGCTGAACTTTAAAACTGAAAAAAAAACCTAATTTATTATTATAATGACCTAATTTATTAATCTGAAGATTAACAATTTTTTTTGTTTTAGAATATCAAAAAGGTGTTCTAGCTGTTCGCATCAAAGAAAAAAAAATAGGTGTATCATTAAGGGTCAACATTTTTTCTGCTTATATAACTTCAGTTTCCAACCACCAATAAGAAAAAATGTAGTTTCCCCACTGTTTTGTACTCAATCTGATATTGAAACAGAGATGTTTCTGTCCAGTTACTACAAAGATTTTGTCAAGACAAAACATCCATTCCTTGCATAAGAGTAAGCAGTCTTTATCCAGAAATTGTAAATGCTTGCTTTTGTTTTACAATCAAGGCCATATTCTGAAAATATTAGCAGGATATAGGACATGGTGTAAAATGTTTTTTATTATTATTATTTTATTATTATTATTTTAAAGATATGATTTATCCTATGTGCTGTATCCATTACACTCTTTTACTTTGGTTCCTGTTGTGCTCTTGTAAGAGAAATGCAGATATAATTTTCTGAAAAATAGATGCATATGTGGCACTCGGAGTGCACTGCGGTTCA
>NW_009647419.1:1704603-1750723 GCF_000708025.1 Charadrius vociferus
TTATAGATTGATACTGTGGTGAGGTTTTTTCCCTGGGAGTAGGAATTCATATTATTGTCCTGCTGACTTTAGATCAGAACAGTTCAGAACATACTGTGGGTAAAGAACAGTTTGCAGAAAATTCTGACTTTTACACTAAAGAATTTTCACATTAGAGAGATTTGTGGAATTCCAAATGCTTTCAGCATACTGAAACTGATCAATCTCTCAAATGCAAAGTTAGGCCATTGCCCTGCCATTGAATCCATGTGGTCTAGTCCTACCTGACAGAAAGCCATAATCAATTATATGGGACTCTAACATGAGGTCCTATAGAAAGTGTGTGGAATCAGAATTTGCACTTCATGGACTTCCTGAGCCACAGATCATTTATTTACCTATTAGCCTATAATGGTTTTTCTTTTATTAATTTGTAAATTAATGGACTTGATGTAAAGTGCTGGTATTAACTTCCTGAAGCAATATTTTCAGCTTAATTACTTGCTCTGTGAAAAACTGCTTCCTTTTCTTTCTCTGAACCAACCCTCTTGATGGTTTCATTTGATATCCTTGACTTTCTGCATTCAAAACAGCAGTGGATCAGTATCTATATGCCACCCATTAATTTAGAGATCTGTATCTTTCAATTTTTTCTGTGCTGAAAAGCCCAAGATGCAATTATCTGGGAGCAGTTCCACACCTTCTGGCCAGCCTTGCCATTCTTTGTACTTCCCATTCTATTACATCCTTTAGAGATCAAGGGTAAAGGGACTGAAAATGTCCACATTGTTCAAGCATGGTACACCCTGGATCTAGCATCATACTTACTGTTTGGATTGCTACTGACCACTGAGTTAATGTTCTTGCAGAGCTAGCTGCAAGAATCTGAATCCCCAAGTAGTAATAGTTACAGCAGAGACCATAATTGACTTTGACTAGGATACATTGGTATTTTTGTGCATCCCGTCACACTTATATGCTGAATTCCCAGTAATTTCCTCCTCCTTGCTAGTTACCTGTTCCAGCATTTTTGCTCCTTCCCAAGACTATGTCCTCTAGAAGAGCATCCTTAAATTCTGCCTGCAAACACTTTGCTTTTTCATCAGAATGGAACAGAAAACATCACTGCGCTACTGTATAAAACAATGTTGCATCCACATTTGAACACTCAAAGCAGTCCTGGTGTCCTCTGTCCTACACCCAGTGTCAGAGGGATCATATTAGAATGCCTACGTATCCTAGGGCCTGGCAGCTTGAAAAAGTTGTAGCTGGGTAGGACAGGACAAAAGTCTTTAAATTACCTCAGTGGCACGCAGATGCTCAAGAAGGAATGAATTTTCTACTTGCTCTGTCTTTCCAAACAGGAGGAAGTAGGAAAAGAAACTTAAAGGAGGCTCAAACCAAATTCATTAAGGTAAGCAGAGAAAATTCCTGATACATACTTTGGCATATCAAAAGTTTACTGTGGCTCAAAAAAGTACTAGATTAAAAAAGCCAATCATAAGCCATCACACATAAGGAAACAGTATAAAGCTAGCGAAGGGTGGCCACGGGAGCGACTGTGCTAATAAGAACCAAGTTATCTCCAAAACTTAGTTTTGTATGTGTTGAGTCGCTGAATGGAGGGGAAAACGACAGTCAAAAAGCCCCCCATCCCTCGGTTACCAGGTTACAATTAAATTATTGCAAATACTCCTCCTTCCCCTTTCCCCTCCCTGCTGAGCTGCCCCTACTCAGCTGCCTCAAAAGCGGCTGCCTCAGGCCCTGTGCCATGCCACCTTCCTTGCGCAGAAGGAAACCCAGCGAAGCGGCGCGAAGCGACGCTGAAGTTGTTATAAAGAAATACTTGTCTTCTGTGTTTTCTGGACAGCGTACTTGAGCTGATCTACAATGCAAATTTCATGTGCTTTTTTTTTTGGTATATTTCTGTTTCCTCCATGCAAAGAAATATGAAATAAGAATAATAACAAAAAAAATCAGAACTTTTGATCAAGAGAAATGGTCTGAAGGGAAAAATGAACCTGTGTGTTTGTGACAAAATCTATTAACTTGTTGTAGTGGTGAAAATTTAGAAGTGACTGGAGAAAGTACTTCATTGGAGAAGACAAACCAAAAAAAAACCCCAGCAACTAAAAACCTGCTGCATAGTTTAGCGACTCTCCCTAAAGAGAAAGCAAGCTGGGGTTTAATATACCTCTGTCTCCAGGCTAAGCTAAACTCTTTGGTGACTTATTACTTATGAAGCTTTAGATGAAATTGAAGGACAGAAACTGACTTTAATGTGCTCCAGAGCAAGCTCTTAGGTGGAAAAAAGAGAAGCCAGCAACAAACCTTTCTTTAACAAATGGCAAGTCTTTGTTTATAGTGTAGAAGTGGCCTATGAAAAACAGACTTTTTGCAATTATCCAGATGTCTATCACCAGTTATTTGAGATGCAGTCTGTGGGTGATACGTCCTTGCCAGCAGAAGGTTGGTCTTACTATAGTATTACAAAACATAGTGCTGCTATCCCAGGGCCTTCTGGCCCGGGCCTTCCTCTCGCCAAGCCCCGGTCAGGGCTTGTGGGCTGCGGCAAGTGAAGCTCTTCCCCGCCCGCAGGGCCCTGCCGGGCCGCCGGCGCTGGTCTGACACCGAGCCGTCAGGTTTTGTTCCCCTGCCGGCCGGGGAGGCGTGTGGGCATCCCGGTGCCTCCTGCCTCCGGGGGGAGGAAAAGTTGCTGCTCTGAAATGCAGAGTGACAGAGGGTGATATTTGTTTAGCCTCTCGTAAAATGACCGCTGTTTTGGTATTTGAAATTAAACATGGAAAGCAGATGGGGAACAGAATCTCAGTTGCAACTATGGTTATTGGGTTTTTTTAGTTTGGGATGTTTTGGGGGTTTTTTTTTGAGCAATAGCACTTTCTGATCTGTGCAACCTTTCTGTTTTTAACATTATTTTACAGCTATTTATACCTGTTTTTTCACAGTAAATTTCCATGAGCTTATCTTCATTAAAAATACTGTAGTTCTTTACGTTGAGCTAACTAAATAGTATGTTTCATTCTAAGAGAAAAAAAAAATACTGTTAGCAAAAGACTAGATATCTACGGTATAAAGGTACAAACGGTGAGGTGAGTTCAGAGAACCATGAATCAGAGACATGGTGCGCAGTGACGAGGCTCTGTCTGCCCTTCTGTGTCTGGCTCAGCCATTCCTCTGGGCCTAGCTAGGCAACCACTCCAAACATGCACCCACAGCATAGCTCTTAAAGGCAGGGTTTGTTAGCTGACTTGAGGCAGCAACCTGCTAACAGGGCTGCTCTGTTTCAAAATCTGAACTGGTATACTGGAACAGGGCTGCATACGCAAAGCCTATAGTACAGCCAGAGAGGCTGTATGCTGTAGACATAATCAAGAGCAACTGTAGACAAGAGTGGTGGGTCAAGCTCTGCAAGAGTACTTCTGGATGAAATGAAATTCTTGCAGAATTTTAGTATAAGTTGTGCATGTTCATTTGTGCGTGATAAATAGAAAAAAAGTAAGAAAAAAAGTAAGAAAGTAAGTAAGTTTGGCTCAGAATTTGCTATTCAGCCTTTGCTAATTCCCAATTTTAACGTGCAAAAGGCAAGGAAAACAGGAACAACACTAGGAAAGGAGTTTATAGCTGAGCTCAAATTTCATTAAAGGAAGGACTCATTCACCCCCTGAAAAGATTCTGAGTCTGATTATATAATTAGTAATAAAGCTGCCTCTTCATTACGTTGTTTTATTTCACTGCTGTGTGTACATTGTTGGTTTAAACAGGGAAATAAATTATGTTTATCAAAAAAAGTTTTCTCTTAGCTTCAAAACATTACAAAAATATTGTCAGTAACTTGCAGATGAATATTTAGGGAGGAAAAAATAATTGTTGATAGAAATATAGTATCATTACAAGTATGTTCACTGGTGATCAGTTGCTGCTTGGTTTAAAGCCTGCATTTTTGTTCCTTTATTCCTCTCTCCAGGATTTGGAATGCTCTGACTGATAATTATGGTAACGTAATGCCTGTTGACTGGAAATCTTCCCACACCAGAGCTTTGCACTTGCCAACACTGAATCTTTCAGAAAAAGGGGTAAGTTCTGATCAGCAGAAATATGCTCTTTGAGTCTTATACTCAGCAGGGAAATAAAATAATTTGCATTTGTATAAAAGAGTGTTTTTATTAAATGGCTTAAAATATTTTTAGTGCTTGGTACAATACATAAGAGGTTTTTAAAAATCAAAAAAATCAAGGATGTTTGATATATGTTTACATCTCCTTGGGGTGGAATAATTCAGGGTTAGTTTTAGATGGAAGCTCATGAGCCAGAGCATGTTAGAAAAATTTGTAAAATGAGAGTGTGTTTCACATAAAATCTTTGTACTGTCTGTTTCATGTTGAACACTATTCTGCGTGAGGAAGGAAAAGAGGCGGGAGCATTCTAATGTAGTAAATCCAGTGTGGACTATTTTTAATTTCATCTCATTCTGCAATCGGGTGGAAACTCAAGTGGCTTCTTTTACAGGAAAGGTGACCCAGGAGACACTGAAGTGCAAGAGTTTGTTTTGTTTTGTTTCTCTTCCTTAACAAGTAGAATAGCTGTCTGGGGAGGGAGTACGGAACGAAGAGCTTCAGAGAGGTTTATAGAAAGGGTTGTCCTCTGATCTTCTTAAAAGTAGATTAAAATGCTTCAGGAAAAAAGCTAGGAAGAATTCCCATCTTCCATGTCTTCTGAGGAAAAGAGTGGCTTATCTTTTAAACTTAGTGAAGTTGAGTTATGTTGTAAAAATATCTCTGTGTGACCTGAGAATAGGGTAACACTTTGACTTCTGCCATCCATTATATAATTCACAGCTACTTTTTACTGGGACAGGAACAAAGATCGTTCTGATGAAGAGTATACTTTGGGGTTCAGCAGGGGAAGATGGCAGTTTGGAACTCACTTTCTCGATTTGAGTCTGATGATTATCCCTTGAATTTGACTTGTGCTTTCGAACGCTTGTTCAGTTTTTCTAAGTGGTTTTAGAGTAACTCAATCCTTACATTTAAAGTAAAAAGGCTTCCAACCCCCATGCCGTGACCTTGTTGTGTGACTGAAAAATGGACTGGAAGACTGATGGATTTATTGATAAGGGACTAGCTATAATATAAACAAATGTTTTGTAAGTTCTTTGAAGGAAGTTACGAAGGAACTACATAAGAAAATCTAAAGTGGTGTTGATGGATTAGAAAGAATCTTAGGTATGCTGCCAGTAGAGGGAAAATCAGTTTCTGGATTAAACGTATCTCAAGTTTTTTCAGCTTTCACTCCACCTGGCATGGCTTTTGATGTGTAAAGCCCATCTGTTAGGGAGCATTTGACATACTTTTTTTTCTACTTCTCTGTGTTTCAGAAGTATTTCTGGATATTTGACAGCACATATGGACCAGCTAGTAGCTTGTTTTAGCTTTCTTACAGTGAATACTAACAGCTAAGCAACACTTCCTTGGTGCGTTTGAAACTAATAATATGCTGTTGGATTTGTGCTTAAAGTATTTCTCTTCCTGTTTTAGTAGGAAAAAAATGTAAGGTGAATGAGGCTGATTCATCTAATCTTTGTTGCTGCACATCACAGATCTGTGATCTTTTATACGGCTCTGATGGTGAAAGAAGTAGTTGGGTAGAAGTGTTGTACATTGGTACAAGGAACAGGATTGCATAATTGCTTGTTTATTATATTTTTGTTAGATTCCTTTTAAACGGGTCATTCCCTGGTAGGAGTGTGAGGACACAAACGGGCATGGAGTGTGGCTGGGTGGAAGGCCAGGTGGTCCTTTTGGTATCAGCTGTAGCTTGCATTGGTTTAGGTAGTTTATTAGCCTAAATTATCAGAATATATTCTGAGTGACTGTCAGAATACTGTTTCTGGAGGTGTCAGGAGGGGAAGCTGACCTTCTAGTAAACTGTTATCCTTGCTTACTATCCCATAGTTGTCTTAATCCTATATACCTGGAAAAACATTTGAGGACTGCAGACATTAGTGTGAAAACTGGGATGTACCTGTGCGGTAGCTGAACAGATATTCTTAGTGGAGCCCTGTCACTGCATGGTTGTTGGATCTCATATTCTGAAAAAAAGTGGACATTTAACTTCATTCTGATTGCTGAAAAAATATGAATGTTGTGTTTTCCCCTATAGACTAGCTATCTGGGGATATCAGTAGCATCTTCAAAATTAATCTGAAAACTATAAGGTTTCTGAAGAAAGTGGGAAAATTGGAGGAATTGCAATAAAAATTGAAATCTGGTATGGTGAGACCAAGGACTTTATACAGCTAGTCATAAGGCTTGTAAATTAACTCAAATATCAGTTAAAGAGATTGAGCTCAAAACGTTAGGGGTTGCAGCTTTTGGAGGCTGGGAGGCTTTTTTAGGTTGGTATGGCTGGAATCTAGTAATACACAAAGTGCAGAAAAAACAAATAACTTTGTAAATAAACTAGAATATATCGCTATGTGAGAGTAAAGTATACCTGACTGATTAAGGAGGGGACTTAAATCTTTTCTTTTACTATATGTACATCTTTGGGTTTGAAGGATGAGTGTAATTTGATGGTGTATGTGTGGGAACAGCATTACATCTTTTTCTTTTTGAAAAGAGCCTGAGATATTCAACAATATAATTTTAAAATAATCTGCAGTGATAACCATGTTCTGTTTTTCAAAACAACTTTTTTTGTGTCTTTTATCGTGTGAAAAAGTAGAACTATAAAAGCATTTTAAAATAACAGGTTTGTGTAATGTTAGAGATTACAGGTCGATTTGCACCCCACACTGACAAGTGTCTGTCTGCATTTAAGATTTAAGTATCTACATTGTACTGACTGTCTTCTGTGCAGATAATCTGCATGTCATTGTGTGTATGGTCTTTATATGCTGAGGGTATTTAAAGACTGTAAAAACTGACAGCTATTTTAACTTTCTCCAATTGCAGTTTTGATTTCAGTTGTTAAGGTACTTCAGTTTCCAGGTATTTGACAGCAAGAATCATTGATTCTGTTATTACGGTCAAGGAATCTGTTTCGTTCTTAAAATTCAGTGTTAGTTCCCCTCTTGGTTTTTGTGTATGCACATGTATTTTATAGATATATACACACACAAATGTGTATATATATTTATATAAATGCACATTGTCGTTCTTTCTAGGTAAATGATAACTTGAACCTTGACCTGTCAGATGACGAAGAGCTGAGAGAACAACTGGATATGCATTCTATCATTGTTTCCTGCATCAATGATGAACCACTTTTCACAGCAGAGCAGGTAAAGTGTTCGGCAAAGACATTGTTGCTTGGTGTAGTATTTTCTTTTCATCTGTGATTATTTTTTGTTCTTCTTTCTTGTGCTTCTTGATTGTTCTTTAATGGTCTTGAAATGTGTGAAATATTACTACATCATTCAGATTTGAAAAGTATTCCAGTGCTTCAGGTGAGGTTGATAGTGCAGGGTCTTTGAAATCTTTATACATTTCTTACCGTGAATTAGTCAGAAATACTACAAAATTAAATATATATGTTAAGAAGCAGAAATATTTTCAGAATGTTGGTGGTGTTGTAGAGTTCATAGTTTTCCAGCATGACTGTGTCGCCATTCGTATCTTCCCATGGCTGTGTGGTTAGCAAGAATTCTTTGAAGTTTTTGCCTAATATGAGAGCAGATCAACAGTTCTGCTATGAAGCTTTCAAATTACTTAGTGTCTAAAGGCTTCTCTTTCAAATCCATGGATTTACTTAAGTTATCTTGAAAATTGCTCTTCTCAGTAAGGTTAATGACTGTCCATTAAGATCCTTCTTGAGTAAGTAAATGCAAGACTGTATTTTCTTGTTGCTTAAGTGGTTGCCTGTGGACTCTGAACATGGTTATTAAGAGTACAAGAGACAGGTTTACTTGAACTGCCTCAGCTCTTTTTTACTGCGAGGTGGATCCCAGCAATGTGTTCAGCCTTTAAATCTGCAAAAGTTGATGTGTTATTTATTCAGCCATTCAGCTTAGCCTGTAGAAATATGGTCATTTCTATACCAAAAAGTAAGCTTATTATGCAGGATTTCTGTTCTCCTACTTTCGGTCTCACTCAGATCTTACACCCAGGGATACAAATCAGCTTCAGGTTATGATGTATCTATTCATAAAAATTGTCATAAGCACAGTAGATTTTCAGGTTATTCAGAGCTTTTTTTTTTTTTTTTTGCTTAGAGAAGCACAGTGAAATGAGGGGTGGGAGTGGGCGTGTAATTGATTTTTTTTGTTGTTGTTTTGTTTTCCTTCAACAGAATAGTTGGGAAAGATATTCCTGATCATTCTTTATTTCAGTTCTCTTAAGCAGAACCATGTGTACCTTCTTGTAGAAATAACTGTGTAGTTTCAACATACTGCTTGTTATGAGATCACCAATTTACCTTGAAAAGGTAGACTTATTCTTAGAGTGCAGGGATGGGGAGGAAACATCAATATGATTTTGTTGATTCTCCTCAATCTAGTCTTGGTATTAGTTTTATCCAGCAGCAGCATCTTTGCTAATTTAAAGTAAAAAAAAACCCAAACCTTAAGCTCTTCACAGCTTTGCTTTAAATTGCAGGCTGTTTCTCTTCATGCAGGAGGGTCTTCATAAGTGTTTTCATTTTTTGAAGGTGATTGAAGAAATAGAGGAAATGATGCAGGAATCACCTGATCCAGAAGATGATGAAACACCCACTCAATCAGATCGGCTCTCCATACTTTCCCAGGAAATTCAGACGCTCAAGAGATCCAGTACAAACAACAGCTATGAAGAGAGTAAGTGATATTTATTTAGTATTATGCTTATTGAAAATAGTTTAAAGGGTAAGTTTGCCATGTTTGATTTATAGCAAGTCCTTCTTATGAAATACCTGCATTCAAAAATATTTTCAAAATGCCCTGAAAGAATAAACTAGATTTAGAACATAAATAGATGACTTACCTTTGCCAGCTTTTATAACTTAGAACAAAAATAAAACTTTATAGAATTTCATATTAAAGCAAATATGCTGAAGCTTGTTTCACTGGAATGAGGTCCCTTCAAAGGTAAAGTGATAAGTCGATCATTTTTATTAAACTTTATTAATTTCTATATTCTAAAGTGAGGCACTTTCTTGAGGCCAGTACACTGTGTTAAAGAAGATTAGCTAAAGGTCTTGAAAGCTATGCAGTAAATAAAGCAAACAGTGTTTCTTTGGTACTGTTTCAGTCACTACAACAGATCTTGATATACAGTAACACAAAAATAAGGCAACTCTTGCTTTTTTTTCCCATATTTTTCTTGCATATTTTTCTTTCCTCCCCATCCATTGCTCTTCAAAAAGCTTAAAAGTTAAAAAAAACCCAAAACTTTTGTATCTTCTTCTACTCAAATGAAATAATCTGTTCTTCCCTATACAAAAGGAAAGGAGAAATGTCATATGTAGGTTCATTGTCATAGATTGAATTGTATGTAAAAGAAACCTGTGATTAATCAGTTTCATGATGGAAATTCATTTGATCTGTGTGCTTGCCAAAATCAATTCTAGAAGGTGACAGGAACACAAAGAGTATTTACTATATGTTCCTTCTGCTCTGGTCCCTCTCACAAAGTTTGGTGTTTTCTTTCCTGTAGTCTAGGTCAGCAATGTAAATTCTGTAGGAGATTCAGAAAACTGGCTGACCTTTTGTGACATGACTTCCAGTTTCTGCTACACTTCAGATTTATGGAGGAGATTCCATTTTCATGGTTGGACTCTTAGCTGTCTCAACACATAAATTTCAGGAATATGAAAGCAAAGTTACCCTGCACAGCAGGGCTTCCTGCTTTTCTGACAGTTCCATATGTCTTTAGGTTTGGATCTAATCAAGCTTGCTTGGTATTTCATATCATATTTATTTTGCTTTGCCTCAGGAGTTCATCTTGTCTGTTGCATCTTCATGGTTTAAAGGTCGGCCTTGACCAAATGATGCCTTGAGTTACTGTGGCAGATAATTTAACTTTGCTTCACCAGTTTCTCAGAATCTGCTTTCATGTGTTTCAGGTCACTATTTTATGAAAAGCTCTTGCTTCCTTTTTTTCTGCATGAAGCTGCTTCAGAATTAGTCTGCATCTCTCTGAATTTGTTGCAGGGTTTTCCTAAAAACTGTCTGGCTTTTATAAGATGAGTCAGAGGTGTTAATTTTTAGGATTGAGAGCAGGAAATCAAAGCTTGTATTTACTTTTGTCTTGGCTAGGAAAAGACATGTATTAAGACAGGCCAAAAATAAAACCAGTTACAGCTCTGGTTACATAGGTAAGTCCTTTAGCCTACATATCTAAGATTTACTCCAAGTAGTCTTCTGCATTTGAATTACTCTGTCTTCACTCACCTGTGTCAGCTGAGTAGTTCCTGTGTAGCCCTTTTGTAGGCTTTGATCACAACAGCTGACCTGCCATAAACAAATTAGGATTGCAGTTGGATAATCTGCACCTGTGTTTTTGGAACAATTGTTTTTTAGGCTGTGAAGCTGGTTCTTAAGTGTTGGGACTCACTGGTGCTTTGTTTACTTGTCTTTCACAAAAACAGAACAGTGGTGCAACCTATGCTTTTTAGATTGTCCTTTATAGTACTGCATATGGAACTTACTCACATTAATTTTTACCGCAGAGTATATGCAGTTTCACAGACTGTAAGGCCTGTTCTGCGACTTGCACCCACAGAGCACCAGATAATCTTGTTGCTGAATTTACTGTTCTTCCCCCTGCTTATGTTTGAGTTGATGTTGCTGTTTGCTGTTGCTGACAACCAGAGTTGACTTTGCAAAAAGTTATTGCTGTGGTAAGACCTTCTGTGGTATGTGCACCGACTGTGAGCACAGACTACATGTGTGTTACAAGCAGAGGCTGTAACCTGCGTGCTGCATACTTAGAATAGTTTAAGCAACAGTATAGGTGATGAAGGGTTCAAACTACTTGAAACTTAGATCCTTAACCATATAGTACTGTTACAGTGTTTGGATAGAGTTTAAGACCTAAGCTGCTCTGAAAAACTGTGGCTCCTTGCCACACAATTGCCTTAACAGGTTTCATTGGTTTTTCTTTAGTTAAATGAGTGACAAGGAGCTTTCTCCAATCAGTTTTCCCTGCTGTACTTTAAGAGAGAAAATCACATTTTACCTTTGATGCTTCTAAAGACCTATACTTTTTTGTAGTTTGTGGCCTTATCTGTGTTTTTCAATGCTTGTACGTAGACACTTTCACTTAAAAACTTAAGGTTTTTTAGACATAACGTTTACTAGACTAATTCAATGTAACTAAATAATTCCAAACATCTATGCAATGTCCTTAAACAGATTGCACTCTTCAGTGTAACCAAGACTAGCCGTTTCTTAAATGCCAATGAAAATTATGTTCCTTGACATAGCAGCTGCTGGACTAACTTCCTAGGTGTGTCAGAGTTAATTGGGAATTGAATACAGTTCTTAAAGAATGTGCTCACTTTTAGCCCAAGCAAGCCTCAGAACATTCTTCTTGGTCATAACTTCACTGTCTGTAACACATGACCCAACAGTACCTTTAAAATGCAAACTTGGAAGGTTTTTTTGTTTCCAAACTGACATTTTATAGGCTTCTAGTTTAGCAATGACCAATTCAGTCTCATGCTTTCTCAAAACTAATAATGCTTTTCTTTGCTTGAAATAAGTCTGTCAGTTAGTTTTGATGTAGGTCCTTGTTCCGGGCAATACAAGACCATGCTTTTGATTACAATCTCCAGACAAAGAAAATTTGGAGTATTTTGTTGGTTTTTCTACTAAATGCATCTAAAAATCTTATCATAAAACTTTGGTGCAAGCTTTTATTAATATGCATGCATACCTTACCAATATCCCTAAGAAAATTCCCTCACTCATAAAATATGATTTCCTGTATTACTGTACGTAAAAAATCCAAGGATTCCAGAAATGCCAGTGTCGATTGTTGTGTCAGAAAATACGCAGAACTTTTATTTTAAACAGTGAGTGTAGATGGAAAGTAATAGTTAACAGAGGTGTCGGTATTAGAATTTTAGCGCTTACTTCAGCTTCCTTAACCACAACATGCTCTTCATATTTGCAGGTTATTTCAGATTTCTCAGAAATAAGAAGAAAGTTCGACGGTCTTCTTGTTGAAAATGTAGTTGCCTCTGTGATGTGTTTATTCCTTTAGGAATATTGTTTTGTTCTGTGTAGTTTTTAGAATTGAAATTTTTGTTTTGAAAAATTTCAGAGTACTTTTTTCTTGTAATTCCCATGAGTGTTCTCATGCTTTAAATATTGACGAATTACTTTTTATATGAATTATTTATAGGAGTAAAAAGATTGTCTGTTGCTGAGTTAAATGAACTGCTAGAAGAAATTGAGACTGCTATTAAGGATTATTCTGAGGAACTGGTACAGCAGTTGGCTCTACGAGATGAGTTGGAGTTTGAGAAAGAAGTGAAAAACAGCTTCATTTCTGTCCTAATTGAAGTACAGAACAAGCAGAGAGAACACAAAGAAACAGCAAAGAAGAAAAAGAAGCTGAAAAATGGTAGTCCTCAGAACGGCAAACAAGAAAGAGGTCATATGCCTGGAACAGTAAGAAAATTTTTGTAACTATTTATAGATTTAAAATATTTTTTGTTTTTTTCCTGTGGGAAGTAGTAGTTGTAGATTATATCAAGATACCTGGTACAACTGCTTCCATGCCTTCATTTGCAGACAAGCCTTAGGCATTCCTATTGAGATTAGTTTTTTCACAAAGTCACAAAAAATACTGTCTTTGGATGTACGGTGTGTTCTGTTGTCAGTAGGCAAACTCATTTATCCGTTTGGTTTCACTGTGTGAATTTTAGTATGCATGTACCACTGTTAATTTTACAGCAAATTCAGTGTTACTGTTGTAGTTGTACAGACATTTATTGATCATGTTGGTTTTTAGGTAGGAAAAAAGTAAAAGTCTTACCCTCAATCTCTTGAAACTTGTGGCAGTGTTACTACATCCAACAAGAGACAGGGGTGAGGCCAAAGTGTAGTGCAGGTGTACAGGGAGGAGATAATTTGGTTTATTCTTAACAGAACATAGCAACAAAAGTAAAAATGTCTTTCAAATGCGGTTTAAATAATAGAAGGCAGAGAATGAAAGAAGTTAGGTTATTACCTTGTCAGTGCAATTTATTTCTTTCTTATCTGTCTACTATAGTTTTAAATTACTTGAATGGAATATTAATGTTAGAATTTCTAAGCGTCTCTTCTAGGATGCAGAAAATGTGGTTAATGTATTGTAGATCTTGGCTAAGTTCCAGAAAGAATGCTTCAGGTTGACATCAGAAGGTTTGGGGTTTGTTTTTTCAAGCGTAAGAAATAAACATTTGTAATGAAACATTAATTCTTCAGAATCTATTTCTAAACTTAGAAGGATAAGATACCAGTGATATAAATCAATGGAGTTCTGATCTTGTCTGTCTAATGAAAAGTCATCTTTTGTGTAGATAGGTAAGTTTTAATGGAACTCTTAAGAAAGTATATGTCCTTTTTTCCTACTAAGAAAGTATATATCCCTTTGCAAGAGCACAATAAAAAGTTCAAATTCTAACTAGAAAGAAAACTCATTATTTGGTTTTGAAACTTGAGTCAAGTGATTCCTAAGCTATTTGGTTAGTTTCAATTTTAGAGACTTGAATGATGCTTTCAAGTATAACTACATGTGGTCCCAATATAAGTTATTTTCATATTTGGTTGCTTCAAGATATAGATGTGTCAGATTGCTTTCTGAGAAGGATTGAACAAACTAGCTCCAATATAAGACTGTAGGGTGTATATGTGTGTCCTTTGAAAATTGCTTTCACTATCACCAAGTACAGATTTGAGAGCCTTGTCCCAGAAAGAGGTGCAAGCTTCCTTCCTTCTGCACTTTTTTTTCTTGTTTTATCTTTTTTCTAAGAAAGTGCTGAGAATGTGCATAAAGATAGTATGTTTAAGTAGCTTTGTGACGAGTGAGTTTCTGTTAATAAATAATGTATAAATTAATAATTTTGTTAACTAAAACTGTAATGAAGTCTCATTTAAACACAAAGCTTGAAGTAGGGTTAAATTTCATAGTCTAAGAAAAGAAATCCTCCTGTAGATACTACAATTTAATTTTAATAAATAGAGGGTTTAGTTCTTTGTCTTTGGTAGATGCTTTGGATAAATCACTTTCTTAAACTTCTAAAACTTTTACATCTCTGGAAAGGACGAACTGGGGAGTAATTAAAAATAGTCAGGGCTTGAAGATACCAGTTCATTTAAGTAGGATATCTTAAAAGAGTTAAGATGGCTTTGGCAACGTCTGTGTCTGTTTACTGACCTCATCGTGCTTTAGAAAGCAAATGAATACTGTATTCCAGCACATTTTATTCCCCCTCCCATAAATAAATGCATTCAGGTAAGTGTGCTGAGGTGAGTGCATCTTACTGCCCTGTGTCAGCAGCTTGACGGTTTCATATTTGTATGTTCTTGTCAGTTGCTGATTTTTGTATCTCATGCTAAACATCAAAATTTTTTACAAAGTTTAAGAAAAAAGCTGTGGTTGTATTATATATTAAATTTTCTTTACTTGGATTCCATGATTCCATATAATGGAGTTTGAACTTAGTATGGGTGCATTATTAACTAATTGTGTATATATTGTCATATTACCAAAAAAAAATGGGGAATACAGTAGATTGATAGCTAATTGTTGTTTCCGTTGTGGGAAAGTAAACATGAAAGCATAAAATGTTTTAAAGAGGTAGAGCTGAAAACTACTACTGCTGAATAGTGTTTCTTATAGGTGCTTAAAATAGGAAAATTGGTATTAGCAGTGTCTCTAAAAGTATATTGCTCAAACACAAGTTTGAAAGGAGATTGTACTGTGAAATAAACTTTTAAAAATACTACATTTTACATGTCAAAATGAAACAGCCTTAAAAGACAAGTCTCAGTTATTGAGTCTGCAGTGTGAAAATTTTGTTTGATTAAATTTTGATGTGGATGTACTGTGTAACTGCCATTGTAAGGTTTGCTTTTTAATTATAAAAATTAAGTAGGTGAATGAAAAAACAGAAGTGTGCTGAAATACATCTTAGAGCTTGTCTGTGTCATTCATCTTTTATAGTCTTGATAAATGCCGATTAATAGTCTTCTGAACTTTTCTCTGTCCCTTTTTTCTTTCTGCTATGTTTTCACTACTTTTAGCGCTTCAGCATGGAAGGGATCTCAAATGTCATACAGAATGGCTTCCGCCACACGTTTGGAAACTCAGGTGGAGAGAAACAGGTGCTGGGCTCTCTTCTCTCTTTTCCTTATTCTTTGCCTGCACTTTCGGTAGGAGCTGAGATCTTGAAAATGGACAATAGTTGAAGATAAATTCTGAGATGGGAAAAAAAATGGACAAAAATGTTGGAATCTGTGCTCTCCCTGCCTCAGGACTCTGAGCAGCCTACAGTCTCTTTCTCTCCTCAGCAGCTTGAGACAGTCAGGACTTGATATCCTGATGCACTGAAATAACAACACTGATTACCTACCCCAGACTAAAAGTCTGTTTTGGCATAATGCATGCTTCAAATACATTGCATGTCTGTAAAAATCTAATATCCAATTGAAGAATAGGTATCAGGTTAGACATAACATTTCAGCCTTCAGCATTAATGACTTGGGTAATGTCTCCAACTGAAAAAAGGTTTTGCTTTCTTTTTCTTCAAAAGTTCGGGGCTGATATATCTAAAACCAAAGTAGCATCTGGAAAATGCAGGGACTCTATTGTATGTCTTTTTGCCTTTGGAAACTGAGTGATGTTAAAAGCAGCCAGATGTGTGCAATGCAGACTACTGATATAAAATACATAAGCCATAGACAAGTTTGTGTCTTTTCGCTGACTATTTAAATGTTGAAATATACAGCATAGAGACCCAGCTTCAGTGGGTATCACTGTAAATGTTACATACATCTAAGTAGCAAGATTCTTATGCTTTGTTTCAAAGCAGTACTTAATGGTTTGTTTCAGAACTGTAGTATGTATTTTATTAAATGCATTCTGTATTTTGTTAAAGTGTTAATGCTTAAGCTATTGTTTAGGCTTTTGGCACACATAACAAAATATTGGTATTTTGCCTTATTTAACACATACCCACCCATTATAGTTTATGCAGTTCAGTTGTGTCCGAGTGCATTAGATTATTTTTTTTCTGGTCATTTCCCCCTCCCGCTGCTTCCCCCTCTCCAAACTCCCCCGTCCATTGAGGCAATAAACTGCCCAGTAGTTTAGAAGTCATGGCTGATAAGACTTTTGTCTTCAAGCTGACTGGAGTATCCTGCAGAGGAGTTCAGGAGGTAAAACAGCTCCTCTCAAGTCATTCCTGAATCATGAGGTTAGAAATCATGGACTTGCCATCTTTCTCAAGCAAGGTATATGTATGAGAGTTCATGAATCACAGAATGGTCGAAGTTGGAAAGGACCTTCAGAGATCATCTAGTCCAATTCCCCTGTCAAAGCAAGTTCACCTAGAGCAGGTTGGACAGGAATGGATCCAGGCAGGTTTTGAATATCTCCAGAGGAGACTCACCAACACTCTGGGCAGCCTGTTCCAGTGCTCTGTCACCCTCAAAGTAGTTTCTCGTCATGTTGAGATGGAATTTCCTGTGTTCCAGTTTGTGCCTGTTGCCCCTTGTCCTGTCGCCGGGCACCACTGGAAAGAGTCGGGCCCCATCCTCTTGATACTTTAGATATTTATAAGTATTGATGATATCCCCTCTCAGTCTTGTCTTCTCCAGGCTAAACAGACCCAGGTTTCTCAGCCTTTCCTCATAAGAGGGGTGCTCCAGTCCCTTGATCATCTTTGTAGCCCTCTGATGGACTCTCTCCAGTAGTTCCCTGTTCTTCTTGAATGGGGAACCCAGAACTGGAGACAGTACTCCAGATACGGCCTCACCAGGGCAGAGTAGAGGGGGAGGATGAATGCATAGCCCCTGCTTTTAAAATGTTGGTATCATCATGTTATTGCAGCAAGTTGCAAAGGAGAAAAAAATATCAGATGCTTAGTTGCTTAGTGCTGCTCTCAGAATATTCGAGTGTTTTTTCAGGGTATATTGTTATGATAAACTGACATGCAGGTGTTTCCTGCTCATAGGGAAGAGTTAGTTAACAGTCTGGAGTTGTGCTCAAAAAAAATGCAAGGACAATTTTTTGTGTACCTTAAATCTAGAAGTTCATACGCATAAAGTCACAACATAAAGATTATGACAAGTTTGTACAGTTATTTCTGAACTCTTTTCAGTCTTTAATTTTAATGATATTTATCACCTTTACTATTTTCTGGGTAGTATTACTATGATAGTGGGTGCTTTCCTTTTTAAAATTTATTCCTTTTTTTGTGTGTGTGTGAAAATGACTTGGAATTTTTCAACATTTAGAGAGAAACTTCCAGTGGGAACTACCTGTTCCTATCTGATAATGCAGTTGGAAAAAACAACACCAACTGCATAAAAGCCATTGAAATGTTTATAGCTTTTTCTGTGGTGGTCTTCCCAGAAGACAATTCAAGATAGTTGTCTTCATTTTGATTTTCAGGCATGTCACACACTTTTTATGAGCGATTACAGATTGCAGTGGGAATTGCTGCTTACCATATTGTCAAATCTGCTTCAAAACTATAGAGGTCACAGTAGACTTCACATCTAGGTGTGTCAGTAAGCTACACTTTAGTCATTTTTTCTTCCTTTTCATAATGTTATCTTTCACACAGCAATTCAGGGAATGAGTTTTTATGGTGCTATTATAGAGACTTACTGCTACAGCAGGGAAGTATTGTTGAGAAAAACAAGATGATTTCTGGAAACTAACAAAGAAATTACGTTTTTTTTTTTTTAATTGGAAGGTGGGGTTTACAGGAGAAGGAAAACAGGGAACATTGATATTTGGTCCAGGGAAATGTGTCCTACTAATCTATTGTCTAGGTAAAGGGTAGAATGCTGTTTAGTTCTGAAGGCTGGAAATGACAGCCTGAGATCTGATTTCTGAGCTAGTAGATCTACTTTTGTCTCTGACATTTGCAGATTTAACAGCCTTGTATCTAGCTATTGATTCCAGTAATTTTAGTAAGAGTGCAACTCTCTAATGATACCTGTTGGTTACATCTGCTGGAAAAGAAATTGAAAATTGACTGTTTCCTAAGAAGCGTTGCATACTTTGGTCTGCTGTGCTAAGTGGATTTGAGAAAATGCAAAAGGAAAATGGAGGGAGAAAAGCACCCTGAGTTTGCATAAGGTCTTGGTGAGATGTCAGTACATCCTATACAATAGGTTCCCTTAAGCGACACAGAACTGAGGCCATCTGGCATTTAGGCAGAGGATATGGTTGGGCATGAGGTGCGTGATCCCACTCTAAAGATGGCAACAATTATAGCTGTGTCTGGCAACACTAAATCTCCTTCTGCAAAGTGAACCTCTTCACCAGAGTCTGAGTTGCACTTGACTCTTGCTGAAGTGCTGCTGCTAGGAGAGAAGGAGACCTTGTATATAACATGTTTTCTGATTGTTACATGGAGAACCACATCTCTCTCAAGTTGAATGAGAGAGAGAGGGTCGCTTTGCCTACTGCCTTGTAGCTGTTAACCCAGAATGAAGTTCCTGTGAAGTTCTTCAAAATTTAATTGAGGGAGATTTCAGGAAGCTTTTTCATTTGGGATAATTCCAGCAATTTCAGTACTTTTGAAATGCTAACCTCTTTAAGAAGAATATACATTCATACAGGCTGCAAAGTAAGATGTCCCCTAAATGCATTTAATAAAAGAGCAACAAGGTTGCTTCAAGAATTTGAAAATAAGTCTTGGTTGTACTGCAAGTATGGAAATCCTGAAAGATTTAAGAAACTTTCTGCCTGTTTTGTTGTTGTTGTGGTTTTTTTTAAAGCTGACAAGAATGGAAGATTTCAGTAAAGAGTAAATAGAACAAAAATGGAGTTGGTTTGAAACAGTCTGTTAGCACAGTCAACTATCAAAACTGGGAACTTAAATTAAAATCCAAATGGTGGGGTTGTATGTTTACTTGGCTTACTTTGTTCCTTTTGGTTGGAAGTGTATAACGTCAGAAGGCAAAAGTTTTCTGCTTTCATTTTCACCTAACTGTGGGGCATTTTGATTTTCTTTGCACAGAGGACCATAGATCACTTTCAGAGGTTGGACCAGGCAATGCTCTTTGATCTATCAAAATCCTTGGAAAGTTTCACATTCTTAGTAACAGTTAACCAGTCACTGAGAAAATCCTATGGCTGTTTTGAGGTTGTTCAAATGCAGCAGAGTTTAAAGATTATTCTTTTTAATTTATTTTTTTTGTGTTCCCTAATACTTGGTAGCACGTGTCTACAAACCCGAACGCCTTGCTTAAGGCACTCCCACAGCCTCTATCATTTGTACTCTGGAATCCTTTAAAAAGCTTACTGTTACCAGTTTCCCAAATTATTTGGAGGCAACATCAGTATTTACTTGGAATGATTTATTATTTTTTTTAAGGTACTTCCTGGAAAGATAGAATTGCTTACTCATTTTGGATACAGCTGGTGACACTCGCATGATATTTATACTTTTTTTTTAAGACCAAGTTTAAAAATTGTTTCAATTCTGCATTTATAGTGTTGTTTGAGGGGAGGTGGTGGGAAAGTTGTTCTTCCAGCTTTTATTTGATTGTAAGAAGTACTTTAAATACATGAAGGGTTTCTGGTTGACTTCTGGAGGGAGGAGAGGAAAGATTTTACTATTGGTATGCATAAGCTCTGAGGAAGAAACCTAATGGATAAACTTTTTACTGTAAGCAGCTCAAATTTTTTTCAGTACTTTTTTTTTAGCATTTAGCTTCATGACTTCTAAAGTAGTTGCATAATTTGAAAAAAAAAAAATCCAAGTTGGCTTCTCTGATAAAAGCTGTGGGATAGGAAAGGTAGAATCTTAATCTCTTACGAAATACAGTCTTTTGAAAAGCTCATGTTTGTGGCTAGCAATTTCAATTGCTACAACTTTTGCAAAATAAAATGCAAGCAGCATAAATTGCATGAAGGGACTATCAAATAACTCTGTTTTTCATTTGACAGTACTTAACAACCGTCATTCCTTATGAGAAGAAAAATGGACCCCCATCTGTTGAAGATCTTCAAACATTAACTAAAAGTGAGCATATGAAGTTCCACCCAATCCTTTCCTGTTTGTATTTCCAACTGTGACTGCTCAAAACCAATGAATCCATGCAGTTATCCCTTCCCCTTTAACCTATGGCATGTATGTAAGTTGCATGATTTTTAACCATGCGTTTTGGCCAGTTTTTACTTGTTTTCTGAGCCTTCATGGTATGTTTGGTTTTCAGCTGTTCTCTGAAACCCTGGAGGCTAGAAACTTGCACGTATCAGAAAGTAAATGTTCTCACATTATTTCAACAGGTGGGCCTTATGGAAAATACTGCATGTCATGGAATTTGACAACACTGTGTTATACTACCTCATATACCCCTGTTTGTTTAAACTTGTTGAGCTTTATTGATGTTATTGTAATGACTTTCAAAAGTTGGGATGGCTGTCAGGACACTTATGAGTAGATGTATTAATGTTTGCACTTGACTGCCTTTAAAACAGCCTGCTTTTCTCTGGGTTTTTTTGGTTAATAAATTTTAATTATTAGGAAGTATAAACCAAAGAGAGTTTTGACAGTGCTTTAAATTCCCCTTTTTTTACATCTTTTTAGGCCATGTCCTCAAAATTATTTTATAAACTCTAAGTCCTCTCTTTTGTTTTTGTTTGGGTCTGTTTTTTAATTCTAATTTGCATGAAAAATAAGGTTGTATTTGTAAAAAATTAATTATTAAGGTGGTTGAATACAGCAGAGCATCCCTGGGAGTCACTGGCATCTCCTTCATTTGAGGTTTATAGGAACAGTTTAAAAATAGGTGGGAGAGTGCGTCAATGTATTTGATCAGATCTCAGTGCAAAGCTTTGGATCTAGCTACGTCTTAAGGTACTTTGCAGCAGCACAGGTCTGTGATTCCACAGGTGGACGAGGGATGGTGAAGGGCTTGTTGGTTGTTTCCTGGAAAGAGAAAATAAATATTGTACAAATTCTGGAGTAAATGAAATGTTTACAGAGGAATTAAATACACTTTATTTTTCTGCAGTAGGCACCCTTAGCTGGTAATTCATAGTTTTTCTGTGACTGCTTTTCAGTATAATTCTGCAATTTTGATTCTTTTCAGTCATGTCCAGAGCACTTCATAAAGGATTGTCATTGTTTTTGTTTATGGAGTAACAGAAAAACTTGTGTGTGTCAAGTTGAGCTGGTCCAAATGGTTTTCCTTCTTCAGAAATATGCAAAGATGGACAATTTTGACTTGATATAAGTCACAAAAATGGCATTTTGGCATTATTCAAAGTTAATGCCAAATGTTGAATCAATCATACATTTAAGATTTTTCTAAGCTACAGTTGCTAACAGTCACTATTTCAGGGGGAAAAAAAACCACCAACGTCTTCATCAGATCTTTCGCAGCAGTGTTTCTCCAGATAAGTGTCATTATTCCATGATTTGAGATGACAATCAAGGAAATGAATTAAGTAATATAGCACAGTTTTTCTACCTAAGATTCCCGCCCCCCCAGCAGTTGTTAGCATATTTTAGTTTTGGATGTGGTGAATTTCTTTTGGAGAGATTTTTTTATGGGGAAGAGATGCATTTTTTGTTGTTATGACTGATGACATTTTACAGTAATAATTAACCACGTAAATTGGGTCTCTAATGCATCTATCTACTGTGGAGTTCAGTGAGAATTACAGAAGTGAAAGGTAGAGGTATGATGTCTCTCATTGCATCTTCTCATATTCCAATTAAGAGTTTTCTTAATAATCTGGTGGTAATATCCCTATCAGTAGTTGAAGCAGCTTCATGGTATTTCTTTTGAGAGTGTTGTTTTTACGACTAAATATCTGAATTATTTTTTTTTCCATGATTTAGTCCTGCATGCCATGAAAGAGGACAGCGAGAAAGTGCCAAGCTTGTTAACAGACTATATTTTAAAGGGTGAGTATGTTTCTTAGCAGGGATTTTTTTTTATTATAAATTAACTTCATGGACATCCAAGGTGTGTTTGAAAGCAGTACTCCTACAGCATTCATGAATTATGTTGCCCTTCTATCAAATACATTTCTCATTTATATTCTCTTCTATTTTGTCCAAGGTTTCTGAGCATATAGTTCATAAATAAAATGTGTTTATTTTATTTGTGATAGTATAATATAGCAAAGTATGTGATGTGTTTTCAAATAGCTCAAGGACATGAGCAGGAACAGAGCAGCCTGGCTTACAGAGTTAAATGGGCGTAGTTAAAAACTTGTGTTCTACAGGTTTTTCAGAATCAGAATTCAAACTGCCTATGGTAATAATGGGTTTACTAGATAAAGTGTTTATAGCTTCATTTTAAGTGTTACCTTCTGACCAATAGTAAAAATTATTTCTTTTACATTTATTTGTTATACCTTCCTCACGTTTTATTTAAAAGGTTTGTGTGCTAAGCATTTATTTTCCATATTTATACACTGATTATATTAATAGAATGTCAGACATTGAAAATCACTGCTTGCTTTAGCTTGAAGGAGTTGTTCCAGGTAGTTTCCAGGTTGTTAAATTACTTCTAATTGTTTTTCTTCTGACTTCATTTTTGCCTAGGTCTTATTAATATTTATGTTCTTACGTAATCTTGACATATAAATGGTACCGTCCTCCTTAGTGTTTAAAGTTTAGCATATGCATCAGACTCCCAAGATCTGAACAAACGGATGTACAAAAGGATGATGGATGCCTTTTTATTTGCCACCCAAATGCATGTTATGTTCTGCTTCATGTTCGTGTGCTGCAAAGTTTTTCTCTTCTTTTAGTATCATGCTTGCTAAGTCTCACTATTTTTTCAAATACAATCATTTGACTTAATTCCTCCATATGATTTTTAAAGGTTTTTGTATTTCTTACACAGACTTCTAATCACTCTAATCTCACAGAAATTTAAAAGTACTTTCAGGTTAAAGTTATGGATGAAATTTAGTGTTACTGTTGCTTCAGAAAATCTGAAAGGAGAGCCATGCAGTATTCTAGAAGCTCTGACAGATTTTCTGTTGGAAGAGGCTCATTTCTAAGTTTCATGTAGGGTTGCAGAACTACCACATACAATAAGAATGCAGAGATCCTTTCAATTGATTCCTTTGATTGCTCCATTGTTTACTTACCCTTTCTGAAAATCCTGCTTATATTAGACAGATGTGTTTGCTTATGAGCCGAGAGCCATTTAGGCTCAAGATCAAGGGATTTTTGTAATGGTGATGGCTCTAAACTTTAGTTTTGTGAAACGGAATCTTTGACTGAAGAGGATGAACTGTTGTCAGTAATTAGAGCTGTTTGCTTCTCATCATAATACATCTGGTACAAACTGGTTAGAATGAATAGTGCTCTTTACAGTGTCTGCTGTTTATTTTTATACGTAGCTATCCAGAAAAGCTTTCAGATTACTAGGATACTGAGAAGAAACTGGCTGCCTAGGGAAACAGAGCAGTCTTCTGCGTAGAGGGCTTATAAAAGTAGATTAGCTGAGCATATGACAGGATGATCTAGGAAGCTTGATACTGAGGTTCCCTCCTACCTCTGCATCTGCATGCTCGTGACTGTAAAATCACCAGGGATGTTCTAATAGCTAGATGCGAAAATTAACAAAAACATCATGCTCACATTAAATGTGTTGGATCAAACAGGTCTTCATATACAAGCACAGTTGCCTCTAAATCGTAAAACACAAATTATTGGAATATGAAAAGTAATAACTCGCTCACATCACTCGTACTGAAAGAAAAGGGTAGTTTTGCCTCAGCTACCATGATTTCGTTACTGGACAGAAGTAAGCCTTTCTCACTCTTCTGTGGGTCTGTTTGCATGATGGCAAGAGGTTGCACAAGCTAGTGAGCACAGAATTTTACTCTTCCTTTCAATGTAGCCTTAACTATGCTTTGTATTACAGTGTTTAGACTATGTTAAATATTTATAGCTCGGCTGACAGTGTTACTTTGTCATGGAGATTTATTCTGTGGAACGGGCAAAGTCTTCCAGTTGTTTCTGAAGTTGTAATCTGTTTCTCTTTCTGCTACTAAAACTTCTGGCTTGAAGCTGCAGTGAAGCTTCATGCATGGTGCAAAACATTCCCAGCTACCTGTCTATTGTCTGAAAACTATTTTTAAAGCTTGTTAAACGGAGATTAGATGATGATTTTAAACAATCACTTGAAGCAACTTTCAGCTCATCTTTTGTACCTGAAAGTCCAACCTGCTCTCTGAATTTCAAAATAAAAGGAGTGACCTGCTTGTTAGACTCTGCTCTCTTCAATGGAAAGATTAAAAATGTCTTGGCAAGGTGAAAATGATTATGAGGATTTAGGGGTTAGAATTTTTTCACCAAAAGAAATGGGAAAGTAACAAGGTCTGGACCCAGTAATAATCATCTGTATGGTATAGTGATAATTGTATTCATTTTACATTTGTTTACTCTATGATCCAGCTATTGTCTTACACTGAATGGATTCCATTTCTTTTTATTAAAATTTAATCAAGAAATGATACTTTGGAATGTATGAACTATGTCACCAAAGATACTTAGCTCTGTTAAAATCTGTTAACTTCTTGTTCCTTTGAGGATCATTTTTTCCAAACTTACAACAAAAAAGCAGGCAGTAAATTGTATGTGACAATAGGATATGTATAGCTCTATGGGAGATCCGGTTAGTGTGGCATTTGTCAGCACAAGTAAAAGCTTCTTTCTAGCTCTGTATTCCATTTTACACAGCAAAGAAAAAAAAAAAAAATCTTACAAGTAGGTCCTTAATGATTGTTTTAAAGCAGCATTGTCTTTTTAGTCTAATGTATTAAAAAAATCAACCTGCTAATCTTATGTGGATGTTACAGCTGTCCACAGAATTAGTAATAAACTTGCCCAGATATTGTTAGTTACTGCTGAAATTCTGCTTAGTTTTTCTTCAGCTCTTGATTCTAAACAATCAGAAAAAAAGTGATTCTAACGGTTGCCATAGTATTGTTGGCATAATATAATGGAACAAATAAAAGAGAAGAATGCCGTGAACCTAGAATGGTTAATGGAACCAAAAGAGTGAGTAGTAAGTGTTGACTTAACAAGAAATCTTGCCAAATTCACTGATGTTCTGATAAAACAAAAAGACAGTGAAATAAGTTTGTATTTCCTCCAAATTTCGTGGTGTTTTGTAGAAGTGTCACCATCTTGAATATCTTGAACTAAATGCCAAAATAATTCTGAAATTTCTGAAAGACTAAATTTGGATCATGTAGGAGGACACACACAGACTCCCTCCCTGTGTGCTGTCTAATACCCAATACCTTCATTTAATAATGATTGAGTAAGTTTGTTTTGGCAAGGCAGTTTGGCCCAGAGCAGGGGCATGGGACTAGAACTTGAAGGAGAGTTCTGCAACCAGATTTGCTGTTGACCTTCTGTGTTACCATGGATCATTCTTGCACTTATTTTCATAACCAGCTGATGCTTCTGAAATGCTGGAAGTAGAAATCCTCACAACATGGGATGTACAAATGCGGTATAATAAAGTGAAAAAGGCCAATGTAACTTGGTTCATTTTATGTTAGGGGAAAAAAGAAAACTCCATGCGCATTTCTGAATAGCATTATTACTTTTGAAATTATTTCTGGTGTTTGCTTCTTTAAAGCATCCTCTTTTCCCAATTTCTACTGCCCCCTTGTGTCCCCCAAAATGTTAAAAATATCATCATTTTGTCCTCCTGCGTAAGTCCCTTTTTTCAGTGATCAGTTAGTTCTCCATTGGTTCTATTCCATAGGCAGTGCCTCCTCAGAGATAAGGATCCCCAAGCCAGACGATATTTGTATTCCATGTAGAGTCATGTACAATAGAGTAACAACTTACCTTTTCTTTTTATGTTGCTCTTGATACAATCGAAGTTATTTTCAAGGGGATATTTTTCCTTTTGTGGAGTTTTGTTTCTTTTTACTTTTCAGTGAACATTTCCGTCCTGAATTTAGTAATAATGAGAGGGACCTAGTGATTTGCTTTGCAAGGATATCGTAGTTCTTCTCCCACCAGCGTATGATTCATATTCTATTTTACAGATTTAGAATGAAAATAGATGGTAATGTAAAGTTGATAAGCGCTTGCAATTATGCTTACATTTTTTTCCGTATGTATTTTTAATGTATGAATATTGTTATTGCAAGTTACCACTAGGGATCATGGATGTTGGTCTCTTTTCTAAGTAACAAGTGATAGGACAAGAGGAAACGTCCTCAAGTTGTGTAGGTGTAGACTGGATATTAGGAAAAAAGTCTTCAATGAAAGGGTTGTCAAGCCTTGGAGTAGGCTACCTAGGGCAGTGGTTGAGTCACCATCCCTGGAGATATTTAAAAGATGTGGCACATAGGAACATGGTTTAGTGGTGGACTTGGCAGTGGCAGGTTAATGGTGGAACTTCATTATCTTAAGGGTCTTTTCCAACCTAAATGATTCTATAATTCTATGAAGTAGAAACTGAGATTTGGAGGAGGGTGGGGAATGCGCTTGCTGCCAACACTTTGAAATTCTTGATCTTAGAAATCACACTTCTGGACTGAAGCGGGCAGTTTAGTAAGCTCACTGTATTTAAATGCTGTTTGGGCTCATCTTTCTACTGATCTTTTTTGATGGTTTAACAAATATAATGTGCTTTGTAAACATTGTGTTTGTTTCCATTGAAAAACCTCTACAAGGAAGTAAGCAGCAAAGTTTCTGGTGCACAAGTTAAGCTGTAAAGCAGGGAGCACAGATGGGGATGTCTTTGTCATATTTTGTAGTTGCATTGTTCTTAGGTGTCACACTAAGAATAGGTACCATATCCTTAGATGAAAACATGTTTGTATTGACTATATCAATTGAATTTAATTTATTTTTTTACAGAAGCTTTCAGTCTTTCTTCTTGCATGTAATGTAATGTGTTTCTGCATTATGATTTATTTCCCAAGTACAATAATGCAACAAGTTAGTAGCATCTGTAATCCTTGAAGTATGCGAGTTTAGGCTGCTTTCTGAAGAAGACGCCTCTATGCAGTCATGTTGTCTGTCTCTTTAGCCTCACAAATAATTATTGCCAATTTCAACCCCACAAGACAGAAGGGTTGTGAGAAAAACTGCACTTCACAAATACTGTAGGGAACTGCTTTTAGGTAGGAGAAGGACTGAAACCACTTTTTTTATTGAGCAAAAGGCTATTGGCTTTTAAAAGCTAACATCCAGTTGGCCAGATAGCTTTTCTGTATTTACGTACAAGTGAATACTCTTACAGTAGCTCCTATCAGTTTGGGGGCATGAGGATAGAGGAATGATATGGGGAGGACTTACTGCCATGAAGTTCATAGCAAATTTAAAGTAGAAGCTGAGGAAGGCATGATGGGATTACTTGTTTTTAATGTTATGAGGGTAAGGAAGAATATCTGAGGAAATCTGCTGGAAGGAAGGGTGCCTTAATTTTGCTACTTATGGAATAAATCCATGACATAGATGAAATGTTAGGCTGTGGATATACACAGAATCATAAAATGTCTGGTATCACATCTAGACACATTGTTTCAAGATTATTAGTTTTTACTTCCAGATTTTACAAAATTTGAAGATTTAACTTCATGTACTAGGATAATTCGTTAATATAACATACTACCAGTATGATGCACAAACTGAATAAATCATTCTCTGTACCCCTGCAAGGTTAACTGTTGGGGTTTTTTTCCTTAATTCAAAAACTCATGTAAGTGTAAATAATTGTGACATTCTTAAAATATAACTATTATATGTAACAATATATAAGTATGTATTTATAGCTGAAATAAGTGCCTTTGAAATGAGATGTATCCTTACAGTAAACTGTTCTAAGATGTATTTATTGCTAAGCTTTGTGTTCTTTTCCAGTTGTCCTTAAACAGTAATTGTGACATAAAAATACAGCGCTAGCAATAATATTCCATACGCTACTACTGAGTAAAATGCATTAAATATATCTAGTATTCTTTTCTTGTATGCTTTTTTCTGAATGTAGATGTCATGAAAGCAGAATAATTTTCTATCTTTCAGCTTGCTTTGCTATTCTATATCTGATCTTTCAACCTTGTAAAGGCTTAAAAAAAACCCCCAGTTTTTTGGTTTAATAAAGCAAGAATTTACGCGTGGTTCTATTTTTAAATTACACAAGTATTTCAGAAAACAAGAATATTTATTCTCTTGCCTTTGAAGTTTTGACTTCTTTATTTGCTTTTGTGTTGTGCTAGCACTGGTTTGAAAGCTGGATTGCTCTGAGGTTTGTGTCTTATGTGTGAAACAGGAATGAGAAACACGTGAAGGACATGTCTTATCTTCTCACTGTATGATTCAAGTACACGCACCAGAAGTAGAAAGTAGACTTAGAATCTCAAATTGTCATTGCATATTTTTAAAATGTAACTGCATGTGTCACCGTTTATTTTATGTTCTGTTTTCTAGTAGAATACCTCAAAAAGCACTGCTTAAGACATGACCTTTAGTTAACTCATTTCTGGGTAATATTAGTTAAAGATAGTGGGTTGTGTCAATTAACTTTTGAGAAGAGAATGATATCTTAATTGCCATTTTCAACTGACTTCTAGATTTCACCTTGTTACTGATAGGGTAGAATTCAACATTTAAGTATTTTATTATACACAGTAAGTTTTTATACAGGCTAACCTCACTGATGTATATCAAGATGTATTTGTGGTTCTTTTGCAGTTCTGTGTCCTACATGAAGAGGGCTGCCTGTCAGAATTAACCATGCTCCTTCCTGTGATGAGAAGCTTTCAGTGGATATAACTCAGTATTTTTGCATTTGGCACTATACCTAAACCAGTATGCATTTACCACCTCTGTATGTGCGTGGATTTTTTGATCCTCCAGTAAGTCTTCTGGGCATGACAACTCATCCATTTTAACTTAATAGTGCAATGAACTGGAGCAAGGAACAAACATTGTACAGTTTTACTCACATTGTTCTGGCTTTTTAAAGTCTATTTTTACATTGTATAGCATGTAGTAAATCCTCCTGCACATTTTGTTGTTGGAAGGAAAAGTAAACTTTGAATAGTGTAAATAAAATAAGCCTAGTTTTAAGGAATCCGTATTTAAGAGCATCCTTAGTTCCTATAGCAAAGATGCAAAAAAAATCACAGTCGGGCTTGGACTAAAAGATTCAAGTGAGTTCTCCAGGAAGCACTCCAGAACAGTGTTGGTGGAAGTCAGCATTCGACACTTCTTTTAAAACGGTAACTTTGATGAACAATACTGTTGTATAGTTCAATATACTGAACAAATCCATATTCTTTGATGGTTTGGCATAAGTAATTGGTCCTTGTTATTTAACACAAACATCCAAGTAGTGTAATGTTTCATATTTGTTTTCATTTTAATTATTAATGTTCATGTGGCTTAGATATTCTCCCATATTGCTGCTATAATTTTACTGTTTTTAATAAGTGTTTGATCTTAATGAAAATGCTTCAATATACAAACATTTTAAAAGGCTGTATCTTTTTAAAAATACATGTACAGTTTGAAAAACTTGCACCTGGGTTCCAAGTTAGATATTGAGATGTTTGTTGTTGTGTGTCTCTAAATTTTACTACAAATCTATCTTGTAAATTATATGCACTGTCTCCTCTGTGATGATGTAGCTGCATTCAAACAGATGAGAATGTATTTTACAAATCTTGTAAAAGAAACATACTCCATAATCTCAACATGAAATAATTGTCACAAATATTTTTGCCAGTCTTAAAGATTAGATTGAACTATAAGGAGTACTAATAAAAATAAAGGAACTGTTTTCTAGGTTGAATTCCTATTGATTCTACACCCAAATTTATGTACTGTATATGTGAAAGCACTGGAAGGTAAGGTTCTAAATAGGTAAACATGTCTTTTCTTCAAACATTTTTTTTCCATTTAAAGTCTTCAGTCTTCTTGTTAGTTGAAGAGAGATTTGCTCCTGAATACTTTATGTCACTTCTTTAATACTCAATTTTATAATTGTCACCAAATAATCATTTTGATCGGTAAAAAACATTCAGTTTGAAAATAGTTCTCATAATGCTTTCTCGGTTTTGGGTTTGTTTTTTTCCTAAAGGCCTCAATATTTTTGTCTTTTGTGCCTTTTTCAGTCAGTAAAGTTTCCAGCTTAAAATTCTTTCCTCCTCCCTCTCCCCACTCGACCACCAAGAGGTACTTGCCAGCCTGCTTAGGAATAAATGGATCCTTTGCATAAGTGTGTCATATGTGAGGAAGTATTTTTTTTTGTTGTTGCTTTATTCTGCTTCAATTGTGGTTTCTCTAACAGGAGAGCTGCCATTTATTTCTTCAGCTGATATGTTATGAACTCATTATGGCATGCTTGTTCTGTAGACTATATTGTTCTGTAGACTATATTGATGCCTGGAAATTGGAAAAGGGGATAACCCTGCTTTGCTGCAATTTTTTTTTTTGAAAAAAAAAAGATGCGTATGTTGTGAAACACACAGTGTCTCCAAATGGAGACATCTCTATTCAGAGATGTTTCAACCTACTGTTGAGGCTTAAGGTGACAGGATTGAACAAAACAGAAGAAAATTAAGGGAAGAATGAAAAAACCAAACTTCTGACAAAGTTTGCATTGTTAGTTGTAGCAAATCTTGGATGACTTAAAGTCACGAAATACTAAAAGTAGTACCGTTTGAAAGAAAACCCAACACTAAAGACCAGAAACAGCTTTAGTGAGCTAAGCATCTGCTTGTGTATATCAGGTCCCTCATCAGACTAAACAAGTTTTCATTATGAAAAGTACCTGTTTACCTTATATGTAGAATGCTGGCATTAAACAACAGCTGCCAAAGGTGGCAAGTATTACACATATATACACACCTATATATGTACATTTTAAAAAAATAATAATCTCGGAACATTTGAATAAAAAGAACCATGCAAATCTGGTTTTCTGCTGAGTTCTATGTACTTCATATTCTATATTATGCATCCTTTTTCCAGATGCATTATTGAGTCTTGCATTCTTTCAAGGAGCTGGATTTCATTATTCTTTTTAGTTTTAAGCATGTGATAGCTGTAAATGGCCACCCAGGAACAGTTGCTGACAAACACCTTAGAAGAGAGTTGGTAAAAATACATTTTTACTAAAATCCGTTCCATTTTTAATATGAAGACTTCTGGAAGCAAAGTCTCCTTAAAATCATTGAATCACTTGCTTTAATAGCCTTTGTTTGTTTGTTTGTTTGCTTCCTTTTCTTAAATAGAACCTTTTTTCTGGTTTTCAGCTATTTCATTTGATATAAGCTTATTTATTTGCTGGCTAGAGTCAAATTTTGAGTCAGGGACTGTATGGACAGTATGTAAGAGGTAGTCAAGAGTCCTAGAATTATGTTTTCTTGGTGAGAGAAAGAAGCTTGAAAACAATGTCAGTTCCCTTCTGGTGAAAGATAATGATTTAGCTGAACTCTCAGCTGGTGTAGGTAATTGGCAATAAAGAACATCTGCTGTTGACTGTGCCAGGTAATTGTAGCCTTTAATTTGGAGTGGTGGTTGTAGTGAAGCAGTTCGTGTCATTGTTGCTTCCAGACTGGATTACCTCGGTAGTCTTTCTGCATGCATGCCACTTGGCAACTGCAGCTAGCCCAGAAATGGCAGTCTGTGCACTTGGCAACAGTGTTGATAATCAGGTGTGTATCTCTGCACAGCATGGTTTACAGTGGCTGCCTCCTCATTTCCAAGGGGACAATTTAAGATACAGGTTTCAACTCATGAAGTTGTAGATGGTGCAGAGCCCGTGTGGCGGGAACCCTGCCTTTTCAGCTGTGGAAGCAGTGGAGATCAGCAGCTTTATTCACTGAAAACAGCATCTACCGAATTCAGTTGGGAAGGGCTGAGAAGCAAAGCTTTCTAGGGAAGTGTTCTCAGCTCCAACGCACCCAAGTGTGAACTTACTGACTCATTTCATCCTTCTGCAAAGCGTATCTTTCTTTTGGACGATGGGGCTGTACTGTAACAGTAGCAGAATCCGTGTGAGTTTGGAACTATTTTGTGATTCAGATATCAGTGCTAATTTTTAAAACTTCCCATGAATCTGCAAGTTATCCCTGTATGTAAAGTCGCTCCAGAAACCATAAAAACTTTGACATCCAGTAAAAAATGAAGCCTGAGAACAAAATGGATCTTGGATTATGTTGGGTGAATTTAGTGTTCTCCTCTTGGGGGCACAGCAGTGTTTATGTTAAGCCTAAAAAGAAACTCTTGATTGTCATACCGGAAACTTACCTGTTCTAACGTAAAGGCAATACAATTTCTTTTCAAGACGTCTAGAATTTTGCAGGTAGCAATGAGTGTTAGAAGAGCTTTGTAGGGTCCATCTAATGATGGAGAAATGCTAGATACCTTCCTTGCAGAGACTTTCTTATCACTGAAGAATTGGAAGGAATGCTTTCATTCTTTAAGTGCTTTGCCCTAGCTGGTGAAATTATGTGTCTTGTTCCCTTGCTCGTGTTCTTTTGATCAGGACCTAACTCAGGACTTCTTGCCTTTTGTTTGAATATATTGATCAACAATGGCTCTCTGGATTAGCGGATCAGTGTCCAGTCCTACCAATAATTATTGAAGAAACTGTATGAACTGGGAGAACTAGTTGCTGAATTTTGTCGCTGTGTTTTGTTTTTCTCTCCTTTATTATCTGCAAAAGTTAGATAGAAGCCTTTCTTTGCACTGAATACTAATTTAGACAGAGCTCATAATTTTATTGTTCATTTTCCAACCCATCTTTGTTTGGGTTTTATGTTAACTTTGTATAATAAATACTAATTTTAGTTTTCTGTAGCGTTGCATGCACATTTATGAATTGAAGTACATGTTTCTTGGAAACAACATGTTATAACTTAGGCTGAATACAGTGGGACGAAAAACTGAGCAAAGAAGGCAGTGTTTGAATTTTCTTGACCAGGAAAACGTTTGGACAATGCCCCAGTTTTTTCAAAACTATGGAAAGTAAATTCTCATTCTAGATCAGGAGGTGATTCTGCACCTCTACTCCACTCTCGTGAGATCCCACACAGAGTACTGCATCCAGCTCTTGGGGCCCCCAATATAAGAAGGACATGGAGCTGCTGGAATGAGTCCAGAGGAGGGCCACAAAGATGATCAGAGGGCTGGAGCACCTCCTCTATGAAGACAGGCTGAGAGAGCTGAGGTTGTTTAGCCTGGAGAAGAGAAGGCTCCAGGGACACCTCACTGCGGCCTTTCAATATTTAAAGGGGGCCTACAGGAAAGATGGGGAGGGACTCTTTATTGAGGAGTGTAGTGATAGGACAAGTGGTAATGGTTTTAAACTGAAAGAGGGTGGATTTAGATTAGCTATTAGGAAGAAATTCCTTACTCTAAGGGTGGTGAGGCACTGGAACAGATTGCCCAGGGAAGTTGTGGATGCCCCATCCCTGGAGGTGTTCAAGGCCAGGCTGGATGGGGCTTCCAGCAACCTGGTCTAGTAGTAGCTGTCCCTGCCCATGGCAGGGGGGTTGGAACCAACCCAAACCATCTATGATTCTATGATCTGTTTCTGTTGATAGGCAGTCCTGCACAATTCTATGGCTTGATGATATTCAGGGGACTGACCAATTCAAAGAAAACAATCCAGATTTTCCCACTGATTGAATTTTTGGCCTTCAGGAATATTCCATTGCCCAACTCAAGCAAGCTGGTGTACAGGAAGTCTTTCAAGTGGAATGGCAGTGTTGCTGTTAAAATGTCAGTTCATTTTTATCTGTAGACAAATCATTGACTGCTTCCAGAAATGTTTCTCCTTCTGCTTGTATTGCCTTCACAGGAAAACTAATTGTGCAAAGTAAGCCCTATATAGATCATGCTGCTTATCTGTGTACTTTGGAATCTGGGGTTGGAAGACTTCTAAATTAGTGTGGAAGTCCCTCAAAACACCTTACACCTATTTCATCGTGAAAAAACATCTCTGTGCTATTACCTGCATTCACTTCTCTCCAACCTGAGAGAGAGAAACTGTCCTTGAGATAAATTTGAAAGAGACAAATGCAAAACCTCTTGTCACTTTCAGTTCCAGAAGTTGATATTGTTTGCTAGCATGAAAATAGTTGAGAGCTGCTTCCTTCTACGTGCTTCTGTCATTGATGTATGCAGGGAGCAGTCAGATCAGCCTGTTCTAAACCTCGTTGTCACCAGAACCACTGAGCGTTTGCCTAAAATTGAACGATTGCTTCCTCTAAATGCGTATCCGAGATCATAGAAGATTGAGCCCTGGAAGGCTTCAGTTTGCATTTGATGCAGGGGGCGATCCCCCTGTGTACATTCAGGACATTGAAGCACAAGGTGGCACTGCAGTTGCCTGTTATGGAACCGCCCAAGAGCGAGCTATGCTGCGTAAGCACTTGGTACTCAAGGAGGGTCTTGCAGAGCCACTGCACTCTATAGTGGTGGCAGCTTCAGCAGGACAGCGCCCTTGCCATCCTTAAGATTTCTAAAGGGTGTTTCAGCCATGAAAGATGAACAGGGAGGTCTTTTTTTCCTGTTTCTGTAGAAGTCGCTTTTTCAGTGCCTCGTTAAATTTTTGCGCTGCTCTGAGCTGACTTAAGAAGTTGATGTTAAGTATGACTTTTCTGGCTTAGAGCAGTAAGTGTTGAAATTTGAGCTAAAAGTTGAATAAAACCTGAAGACTTCAGGGTAATTTTAAGAGTTCTGTATCTAACCTCGCATGTTTGGGATAGCAAACTGTTAATGATTGTTCTTTGTCATGGATCATTCAACATAGACGGACAGTCACATATTTCTTTGAAATGCTGGTCAACAGCTCTGTTGGCTGCCTACAGACAATTCTGCACTCTTACAAATGGCTCCCAGAACAGAGTTTACCTATGTGGCCAGAATTTTTTTCAAAGACAAACTTAGAGTTTTGAAAAGCCTATTTAAATAAACAAGTGTATGAAGAACACAGAATGGATTTCAATGGACTTTCCGTTAGTATTATCCCTAAACAATTCACAAGCTTGTTTCAGTAGCTAGAGCAGTACCAGGAACATGAAACAAGAACATACCATGCAGACCATACCTTTAGCATTCTCTTGTAGAAATTTGATTGCCTGGAACTGAGAAACAGTCCCCTTTTCACAGCTGAAAGCAATCACAGAGTTGAGACGTGTCCGAGTAAGCAACAAAGCAGCTCAGAAACTGAGTGAGTACGTGTTGGGGGGGTTGACAACACTGGGGGCAAACAAGGAGTTGCAGGGCTGGCTGGGTGGTGGGCTCCTAGCACAGAGAGGCACCTTCAGAGCCAGAGGCAGCCGCTGACGCAGTGGGTGTGAGGCTGAGGGACAGAAACACAGTCTGGCTGCGGCAAGTTATTAAGTACTGAGCCCAGAAGAAGGGAAGGGGCTGTTGAGAAGGAGCAGGTCTGGGTGAAAGAGAGGAGGCTGTCAGTGCATGACTGAGAGTGCTGCGAGACTGAAACTCCCATTTTGTCTGTGTTGGTGTAAGCTGGTTTGTTTGTGGAGGCTGTTATGGTCTAGTTCTCAGCTAGCGGGGTGTAGAGGGACTCTGCGGTCTTTCTGCCTGCTCTGTCATCATGTGCTAAGGGGAAAACAAAGCTGGCCTGCATGTGCCTCTGTAGGGCGCAGTCCTGCTGTGGTCCGTAATGGCTTCTCATCATCTTTGCACAGCCTTTACAGTTCAGAGACGATGCACGTCATATCAGCCTTCCTAGTGTCTACCTGTCCTTTAGGTTTAACGGTCTGGCTGAATGCCTGCTCTACTGAGGGCAGCGCAGGTGAAGTCAGCAGGAGGTAAGTGATATTTATTCTGCTGTGAATTGGAACTGGACCCCCACAGACCCTGGTATCTGCAGGGGGGAAGAGACTCTGCCCTCACTCTTTGAAATCGGAGCGTTCACAATCTGGTGTCAAAGGCAGGACTGGTACAGGTGAACTTGGTGCTTGTGAATTGTTCCTGGTGGTGTCTAAGGGCTTGTGTTATGAAAGAGAGGGAGCCCATCTGGTTGCAGGATGTACAGGAGTCCTGCAAAGGTTGCTAAATAGTATTGCGAATCCTTCAGTGTGTTGCTTCGTGGCTTCTTCAACAAGTGGATGCAATTTTGCCTGTGAGGGACAAGTGAGTGTGGAGAGGACTTGCTAGAGGAGACTGTGGCTGACTAGCTGCAAAGTCTCCTGGGGACCACTCTGTCCCAGGGCCCATTCCAAGGGTGCAGGACAGCCTGCTGTAGGACACAGCAGCCTGGCATAGGAAGCCAGCTAGTTTTCAGTCCCTGTGAAGCCTTCAGTTCTCTAACAAGAACACAGTTCTGGAAATCTGGGTCTCAGTTGTGGACATCTTTATCAGGGCCTAGAGTCTCAGGCCTCTTGAAGACTCTCTTCTTCTCTCTGTTCCAGCCAGGTTTGGTGTTTCAGTCCCATATCACATCATGTTTAGTCTTGGCCAAGGGTGAGATTTAAGTGCCACACCTCAACAGTTCTGGTCTTTTCCGCAAACTGTAGCTTCTCCAGGGTTGCGTGATCACTGTATTGTTTCAGGGGCTTCAAATTTTTTTGAGGCTGGGATCTCTTAAGCCTTCAGTTTGCCTGGTTTTGGAGTCTCCAGCTCATCTGGAGTTAAAAAGCATGTTGCTGTCAGTCTGCAAGTTCTCACATGTGTTTCCAGGTGCCTGGGTCTCACAGCCAGGTTGTAGAAAACTGTATTTCTCCCCCAATAGACTAAAACTGGGGACAAGATGTGAGAAATAGGTTCTCGGAGAGTAACAGCCCATTTTCATCCACTGATTTATTTCTATTCTCTCTCTCCCTTCCCCCCCCCCCCCCTTTAGATTCAGTGTTAGGAACAGTGCTATTGTGTTGTGTTTGGATGCAGTCTTAGCAGAGGGCTTATGTTATTTGAGCCATCTGATGGCTTTTCCAATTGAGGACACCAGCAAAGCTACCAGAGATCCTTGTATTTATATGCATTCTGGAACTGGCAGTCTGATGCGGTTAGGGTTAGAGATCGGTTAGGGTTAGCATCCTTTCTGGGGTTACACCACTGAATACTGCAATATCTCTCCTTTTAAAAGGGGGACATGAGCGCCTTCTCATCTGGTCCTTATTTTCTGCTTAGGACAGTCGTTTCTGCTAGAATCGCTGTGATGGCCCATGGTTTTCTAAGATCAGAAGATTGCCGTTTACAAGCGACTAGCTTTCCTTTAAGAATAATACGAGTCAGTAAGAGTTCTTTCTAAAATGACACCTTTAAAGGAGTAATTTCTCTCTGGCAAGTGTCAGTCTGAAATACATGTGCCTGCCACAGGATGGCAGCAATCAGTCACCTTTGAAGCATCTTCTTTCAGTTGGAGTATTATATTTCAAGATGAAGTCCAAAGATAAGCTATTCACACTAGATCACTCGGTGAAGATGATATGACAAACACAGGAAAGCCTTTGTATATTCTTATTCATTATTAATGGCAACCATGATTTACAAAGTTTATTACAATGTGATGCTTTGCTTAGCTACAAAAGCTGGCCCAGGGGATGAGCTCTGAATACCTTATCATATAGTAGTTCGTATGAGAGTTCATTCTTTGGGGGATTAAATACTGAGGGTGAGGTATGTAATCTCTTTTTAATGCTCCCCAGTGAGTATATGTTTAATTCTTACCAAAATCTGAGGGGTTTCGGCCTTTAGGCCTGGGTTTCCAGTGCCTAAGGTCATCTAAACGATCCATCACTGTGGTGTGATGGGGTCACTGCAGTGTGGTGCCCAGCTGTGATATACCTTCAGTTTCCCTGGAATTCAGTGCCTGTTTGACAGCATTCAGTGCCTGCAGCCAGTCATTAGCATTTTGATGTTTATGTACATATACTTACAGCTGGTTTACTGTCATCTCATCTGAAACAATAAATTAATTTTTACATCCAGGCTTCTTTTAAGTCTCTTGTAGTGGTCCATAGTTGGTTCTGTGGTCAATGTCATCACCTGCGATCAGTGACCTGCCCCAGCACTGACTGGTAAAAGCACTGTATTCAGTAAGACTCTATGTGAAAGCTGAAGGGGATTAATAGCCTTTAAGTGTAAAGGATTTGGTGAAATTAAATTGTTCTTTGAAAGTTCTTTGTCAAAACTGAGCCTTTTTGTTAAAAAAAAAAAAAAAACACCAGTTTTAAAAATCAAAAAGGGCAGGGGTAAAACAGGATTTGTAGCCAGAGAGCTCTCTGCCCTGGCAGACAATGTGTCCTGCTGCCTCCAGCCAGGGATCCGAATCTCCGTCTCCACCACTGCAGCTGTGTGCCCCAGCGCTGGAGTGCAGGGCCGATCTGTCTCCCCACAAGACTAATAAGGTTTACAAATGTAAGTCGCGCTAATTGAGATGGTGCTGCTAAGAGGCTGCGTTTGGGCTGCTCACAGAACCAATGGGGGAAATAGCCAGGGTTTCAGCCCTCTTCCTTCCAGCTTGGGTAACTGTGCTAAGTCACAGGATAACTCACTTGCTTCTCTCTTTTGGTCAGGAGGTGTGTTCGTAAGTCTCCCTTGTTCACCTTTTTTTTTTTTTTTTTTAAATCCTTTAATTTGGAATATTTGGCAGGTGTCTCAGCTGCAGCCCCTCTGCGTGGGGTCAGAAAGACAGGATGCATGTCAGTGGGGCACTGCACAGGAGGCAGGAGTGTGCAACACACAGCACACGCCTGAGCTGAAGCAGCCACAGTTGGGAACTGCAAAACACTGGAAGATGTGTCCTCTGGGAGGAAGGAGGCTGCCTGATGCCTAGGGAGCACCAGAGACTAGAAACTGTCCCAAGAGGGCATAAAAACAGGGGTGAGGCAGTCAGCATGGTGGCTGATGTGAATGAAAGGGAGAAAGCCCTGGACTTCAGGAGGCCAAACTTGGGCTCCTTTGGGCAGCTTGTCCTCAGCTTCACAATGACAGAGGTAGCAAAGTAGAAGAGTAACATGAGGAAAAATGTCAGCCTCACAATGGGAAGAAAAACCCAGGGTGCTAGAAATTTCAAGTGTCTTGCTAACATAATAGGCTTGTATGAGTCAGTTTGGAGAGCCTAGTACCAGGCGAGACAGGAGACTCACAAAGCTGTTAATAGCACTCTGGCAGGCAGACTTTCCTGGCTGCCTCCTCTAGCCCACATAGCAATGTATTAATTGCTGTTCTGGAGCAGTCCACCAAAAATTGTGCTTGGTTTTTGTCTATTTTTAACCCTGTACAGATGATGGAAAGTGTCCCGAGTGTCTTAGGCCAGCTGTTTGATGTCATGTCCCTTTGGAGTCTGAGAAGTCATTTTCAGCATTTGAAGGAAAATATCCTGAAACGGTATAATACCGGGGTTACACATTTTTATATTGCAGAGGTGGATAATCTGAGGCTGTGCCAGAAGTAGTACTGAGAGAAGAAGTGCTTCTGCTCCTCTTCACTGCAGAACCCTTTTTCCCATGGTGTGGGAGACAGGCTCCTTCCCAGCATTGGCTGCAAGTGATGGGGGTAGGTTGGGGCACATCCACATCTATAAAGCAAAACCATACTCTTTCGTGACTGGTGTGGAGGTGCTTGGCATCAGAAAAGAAAGCCACATGTGGAAAGCCCTGAGGGGGGTAGAAAAGGCACAGCCCAGATGTATCCTTGAAGGTGTCAGACCAGAGGTAGGGTCATGGACCTATTTATCAAAGCATACCTTCTCCTTGTCGCGGAGATTTTAGCAATTGTATGTAAAGAGAGGCAAGAACTGAGTCACTGGCAAGATTTGTATGATCTTATACAGGACACAGATTTAGGTTATAGATTTAAAGATTTAGGAGGATAATTCTGAATTAGATGTGTTCAGTCAGAGCTCTCCACTTGTCATTCCTGCAGTGCCCATGCAGGTTCCTGAGCTGTGTACTGCATCACAGGAATGGCATCGAGAAAGCATCTGAAAGGTGTTTTCCCTCTGCTGTTCGCATGGGTCAGAAGATTTTCATTCTTGGCCAGCAGCTGGTTGCAGTCTTTGTATTCATCCATTCTCAGTCTCCTGCTGGCAGTGGCTTTTCTTCCTAGAAATCCCAAACAGGGTGAAAAATCTGGCATTTCTGCAGAGAGCCATCTTAGCCACTGTGCTTTGAATGACTTGCCTGGCTGTTTTGCTGTGTGAAGAGAAGGAACCTCTTAGAGAACAGAGGCACGACCTTCTGTCTACGACCGATTGCTATCGGTTTCATGAGTTTTTCTCTGTCACTTGGAATAACCTGCACGTCTTTCAGTGTGGCTTTATCTTGCCCCAAGAGGAAGTGAACGCTGCTTTATCAACAGCGTTTTCAAATCAAGAATTCTACTATGAGGAAAAGCATTTGGCCTACTCTTTTAAGGACTCCCTGTGCAGGTGCCTTTTCTTTTTATAACTGATCCAGCTAAAACCCAGATTGGGCTTGGGTGTAACCATAATGTGATGGTATGACATGATAAGCAAGTTCAATGTTTTATTTATGGGAACAGAAAGTAAATTTGAACTTGAAATAAATTCTTCAGTCCTGTCCTGCTGCTGGGGATTTGCCATCCTGAGCAGTGGGTATCACCCTGGCCCCCCAAATACAAGGATGGATACAGGTATAAAGGCACAGTTTTTATAATCCAGTTTATATGTCTAAAATACTGTCCTGACTCATGATTAATTACTTTCTTAAAGATGACTTTGAGATACCTAATGCATGCCTCAAGTGCTGTGAATGCCAGGATGCTCTGTCTGGGCAGCATAGCAATGGGGCAGAGCTGGCTGTCCATGTTTTTCAACCTCTACGCAGAGGATATACTGAATTTAATGCACAAACACAGATATTTTTTTTTTTGAGCAGGGCATGCAGATGTGTTTTGAAGGGGTACAGTGACAGAGGAGCAGCTAGGAAAAGCTATGGAAAAATAGAGGGGGTATACATCTTTTATTCAAGGAATAAAAGCTTTAAATCTGGGAGAAGAATAGTAGTAGTACTACCACTATGGATCTACTGGCTCCTCTTTCCAGCCAGACTGTTAAAGGATCAGTTCTGGTAGCCTTTTAAAGAAAATTCTCAATAGCCTTGATGTTTACAATTCTCCTTCTCAAACGACAGAATATGATTGAAGATGTTACGAGAGCGCAAATACAGTTGTTCTCTGACTTAGTATTAGGAAAGCTCCCTAAAACTCACCACAGGTGCAAACAAGGCTCAGAGCACTCAGCTGATGTGTGACCAAGCTCTGAGCTTGGCGGGGATCTTTTGGGTTTGCCCAGGCAAATAAAATGTCCTTTGTGGAAAGCCTTGGCACCCTAATGGTGAAAAGTGCTGTTCAGATTTTAGGCTTTATTTTTCCAGTTTGCATTGGTAAAGTGACCTGAGGATTGGCCAACAGCATTTTGAAAGCTCACTTTCTGTGCATCTGCGAACAGTGATGGTCTCTGTTTTCCCCTCGGCAGATGCAGCCCTGGCTGCCCTGCGCGAAGGATTATGAGCTAAAGTGGGCAACACGGTGCAGCGCCTGACTCCCCAGCCATGTTGTCAAGCTGCGCAGTTTCGATGTGAGTAACTGCTCACCTCTCCTGACCTCATTTGGCAGCGTGTGCTCTTGCCCAAATAAGCAGCCCGTTTACTTATACACCAAGCAAACAGCCCTGAAAAGCCGATACTGCTTCTTTTGAAGTGCTGAAGAACTTTGCCATTCATTTGCAAGATCAGAGAGGCTGTATTTTTCAGGCGAGCCACCCTCAAATCCCTGCTGGAGTTCTTTGCTCCTGTTTCTTCTCTGAGAAATCATCCCCTTCCATCCTTTCCCTAAAGTGCTGTCAGAGCAGAGTCTCTGCAAACAGTTCTGGTGTTTTCAGACTTTCCAGGGAAAGAAGAGACGGTGTTTTCTCTTCTGTAGGGCGTTGTTCTGGGTCTTTTTCCACTTGTAGGAATGTTAACTTTACTCAGGCACTCGGTCACATGGAGAAGCTGTTTGTAGCCCTTTATCATTCTTCAGCAGAAGTTACTGATACCTATTACCTGTCCTAAACAAGGCCCTGGCAAAGTAATACGCGAAACTCTCAGATGGCATCATTGTCAGCCTTTGGATTTGAGGTTGCAGTGTAAATATCCTTCTGTTAAGTAGATCAACTTAGAAATGTGAAATGCTTGAAAGTTTAAAAAATAAGGCATAATTTTGTCTTTAGATGTGTCTTGCATCAATGTTTACCATGAGAAACGTGGGCGTCTATAGCCTTTCTGTGTACCACTGTGGCATCTTGAAGGTTGCTGAGGTGATGGTGTCTGCCTTCTGTAAAACTGTTGATCTGAACCTTGTGGTGAAGGACACAGACAAATACCACTATTGCCCTTTCTTAGTGTCGTTTTAACAGAAGAGGTTAGGAAAGCATGTTAGTAGCTCTCAGTTGGCATTATTAAAGGCTGAGAGAGCTTTCCCTGAAACCTTTTGCAATCCATAAGCCTGAAACTGCTTTTTCTCTGTTGCGGGTGGTTAAGACTGGCATATAGCTTCAAATCTGCCAAGGAGGGGCAGGCTGATAGAGTGATGGTACATAGGCTTTTTCGTTAGGAAACGATGCTGAAAAGCAGTCAGCTTCAAAAAATAAAAACCACCAACCAAAAAAAAAAAACCAAAAAAACCCCAGCAATGAAGTGAGAGAATCTACCTTCTATTTTTGTCAAGTCCTGGGTTTTGGACAGGAAAGAAAATAAATCAGCATTTCGGCTCCATGAAATCCTTACGGAAGAGAATGTAAGGAGAATCAGCCTTTCCCTGCAGGCAAAAGGCTTGGGAAGAGAGAGTGAGTAGCGCAGGTGGTGGTGACGGGGTGAGATATGGGCTGAAGTGCTGCAACACAGATGTCTGCCTCTGTGCTCTCCTCATCCCCTACAGACATACAAAGGTATATGGCTGCATGCACACTTTATCCATCTGTAAGGTAAAATCTGGAGCTCTCGTACTGCAAATTTGAGAGGTATGAGCTGTTCATTGCAGGTTCCAGGGGTGAAGCATGGCTGGTAGCGGTGTTTATGGGGCTCAGGTGTAGGAAAGTCAGCGGAGCAGAGGTGCTGCCTCTCCTCCCTTGACGCTGAGGTGTACTGGTTTGAAATCATCAGCTGATTGTGTTTTATCTATAGAGTAATCTATAAGGTACCTATAGTGCGTCCAAAATATTCTTAGGCAGAGGTAGGGAAGCCTAAACTAACATCTGACAGAGATTTCTGGCTTTAAAAAATATACAGGGATTGTGACGTTTTTCACTTTTTTTCAACTGTCTTGTTGCAAATGAGTATGAGTCTTGTCTTCAATAAATAAAAGTTTAATGGGGTCAAAATTTCTTCTGTAAAATCCCACTGCTTACATGGATGTGTGATCCTTTCCTCTCTAATAGAGTCAGTATACTTTAATTTTGGTTATAAAATACTGTATATACAATATATTGGCAGAAAGCTGTCTGCTATAAAATGCCAACCTAAATTCTGAGCCAGAATATAGTCCCTGCACAAAACACTTGTATTCTGTAACATAATGATGCTTCTGTTAATACTGTTAATGTGAGGAAATAATATCTGTGATAAAACTTGTGTTCTTTACCATGCGGCCCAGATGCCTAGGAATTATACAGGCTTCTTTTGGCAGTCACACAAAAGAGCCAGTAGGTACCTAGTAGTAGTCCAAACCTCAGTTTGCTTTTCCAGAAATTGCAGTCCTGATTCCTTCCCCAAGTTTGGAAGAGAAACTGAAGTGGCTTGTCCAAAAATAGTGGACCCACTAACTTTCCAGAACATCGTCATTAATGTCACATTCATATATCCTGTTCAACAAGGGACCTTTACCATTCTGTAAGTAAGAGTACCATGTTTGGGTCTTTTTTTAATATATTTTTGATATATGGAAAAGTGCTATCCTGAAGTAAACTAATTTGTGTAATGGGGAGGAGTTTTCTATTTTTGTAATGGGGAGGAGTTTTCTATTTTCCTCTTTCTTGGCAGCTTAGACATAAAGGCTTGTGAGTGCTGAGATTTGAATGTATGAATCAAAACCTGGCATTAGAGAAAAATAAGGGGGTAACATTTGATGGTAAGGAACAATGCGTAGGAAGTATGGAGAAGTGTCTGGTTCTCCATAAAAACTTTATGCTTCTGACTTGATTACATATCGTTACATAGCTTGTGGGGAATTCTCTGACCACTTGTAACTTTTTCCAAGCTCTGATTCCATTTGGTGGAGTGCCATTCTTGGTACTCTGGAAACGTCCGTTAGTCCTGTTAGCCCATGGGATGAGCAGGAGCATGAACTAGATACCAGAAGAAAAAGCACCTTTCCTTTTCAGCAGCTTGAGGGGATGCGTTCTTTCTGATTTCCAACTACAGAAAAACAGAAATGGTATTAATAGAAAGTTCAAAAAAGGTAAGAGCAGAAGAAACCACCTTGTCTAGAATTTCTCTGCTATAGCACTCTCCTAGACTGGCCATTGTTATGAGGCACTTCTATTATTGGCTCCCACACCTGCTGGGATGCTAGTATTAAGGACCTCACAGGAGTCTACGGTATACAGTCTATAATAGCAACCGGCACCTGGAAACAATTAAGTGGATTCAGCTGACGGAAGCATAATACCCAGTTAAGATTATTTATGTTTTCAGTGATTTCCTCCTCCTGTGTTGTATTCTCTTAATCCAGGATTAAATTCTAATTGTGGCTAAATCCTCGGAAAGCTCATCAATTTGAGTGGAAGTTTTAGGAAGCCAACATATCTGAGGTTTGAATGGGAAGTTGTGGGGTGTGAATCTTACTGCCTTGCAATTTCTGGACGTTTCGTGCAAGGCAAGCACAAATTAAATACAAGGAATGAAGACAGAGTCCTTGCATGCTCTGTTCTCAGACATGATGGCAAAGGCGATGGAATAAAAGCACAGGGCCTTAGGTTTTGCTCTCACTTACGCTGCCTGCACACAGTCTCATATGAACACATTAAGATAAAAGTCTGTGTTGTTTTGCTAGTTCGGAGGTTGGGCTGAGCATGTAAAGCGAAATCATCATCAAAAAGAAAACCCATACTTTTTTTCAAAGTAGTCAGAATCAATCTGTGCATAATTTGACACAGGACAAGAATAGGTGGAGTTAAGCAGGACGTTTGCTTTGTTCTGTAGTTTTGATATGAATGAACAAAACTTCAGTGAAGCCAACGCAGCTCTATCGAGCTAATGCCTGATGCGTGTAACCTGTAGCCCCATAAATACAGTTATTGCTATTGCCAGTTATATGCCACAGTATTAAGGCATGTCAGGCTTGCTTTGCCTCAAATTGCCTTGGCCTGCCTGCAACTTTTTTTTAGCTGGCTTAGCTGTGACAGCAATTTATTTTTTTTTAATTCTCTGGTGACTATTTCCTGATCTGCTTTACTTGGGTTTTATAATCATGGGATATAACCACAATTTTTGTACAGCTGGGAGTAGCAAGTAGCTATTCGGTGTAGAATGAATTATTTCTGACACCACCTTAATGTTGCGGTGTAGGAGAATATAGGTGTGGGCTGGCAGCGGAGGGCTGCAACCCGGGTGCAGGGGAGAGGAGCGCAGACGTGAGGGGATAAGAGAAGAGGGCACAGGATGGCAGTTCAGGGCTGGGAACAGCTCAGAAGCAGTTACATGTAAACCTGGAAGCAGGGCAAACCCGTCTTACAGGTAGCGGAGAAAATAGATAAGAAGTATACAACATAATAAGATAATTTTTATATCGGATATTCAGACATTCAGACAAAATGTGGAGTTGCAGACTAAACGGAAAGAGCAAGGTGTAAAGGGTGAAAGAAAGTGTACAAATATAGCCCCAAGTGAACCTTAGAAATAGAAGGAAGAAATCAGCAGCTTCAAAGTCATGCTTCTCCTGCCAAAGAAGAGGGAGAAATCTCTACCACCACCATCATACTCTTCCCAGCAAAAACCTAGGAAAACTGATGCCTGCCTGTAACCATTCCCTCCCGCCC
>NW_009647419.1:1750764-1756106 GCF_000708025.1 Charadrius vociferus
GGGAGAAGGCTAAATGCTAGGAAACGTGTGTTTAATTGAATTATTATTGAGACTTTACCCATGTTAGTATTCTTTATTTCTTTTCTTCTCTCATAAATGAAACACATTTTGAGATGCTTTATGTTTCCCTTTTTTCTCCTGTATAACTCCCTAATTTGCCAGATTTGCAACAGCTTGCTTAGTCCCTAGAATGCAACTTTAAGATTCTTCTGACATTGAAGTCCTGCTGATACATGAAATGCTAGGGGTTTTGTTCTGCCTTTTCTGCAGAAACCAATTTCTTCACATGAGTCAAAGTGACAGTTCGTTTGTTGCACCTGCCTCTTACAGTGTAATTCAGAGCTTGGTAAGCAGAAAAAAAACCCAGTACATTTTGCCTTTTTGAATCAACACTTAAGGACTTAATTTCATGTCCTCAAAAAGAAAAAAAAAAAAGTTTGTTCACAATAATTTGTAATAAAATGCCGTTTACTATTAGGAACCAGCAAGCATGGTCTGTAATGAATGTATCTGACTGTGAAGGGTAGCTTGGGTTTTGATCCTGTTTGTAAGTAGTAGCACCTTCTTCAGTTTTCATGGTTCACAATATTTGCAATGTCCATAAATGCTGCATGTCATTGCAGTCATATGATATGAAGCAAGACCATATTTGGGGAGAAATGATACTCTAGCTGGGCTCCCCTCTCAACCGGTGCACTGAAGTGCTGCTGCAACGCAGACAGTAGAAGTGACAGAACACCAGGTCAGTCACTGCAGTGAAGTAGGTTTGTCTAAACCTGCCCAGAGGGTTTTAGTTTTCTTTAGCATCACCTGACCTACTCAGCGTAAGTTCAGCTCGGAGCAGGGAGTTTAAATAATATGAAGCCTCAGCCACCTAGTCTGCACAAGGCAGTTTTCCCTTCTCCTGAATCATCTCTCAGTATGAAAGTAGCATATATTTGAAACTGCGAGATAGTCTGTTTTCATCAATCTAAACACAGTGTTCCATGAGAAATTGTTCATTTCAAACTGTATATTGCAGTAATAAGCGCTAACCAAGCATTTTTTCTGACAGGTAATTTTCTAGATCTGTGGCAAGCTAGAGAACGCAATTCCTCAGAGAAACATTAACTTTCAAGATTGATGAGAATAAGAGGAAAGTATGAAGCAGAGTAGGCTAAACTCCATTAAAATCATGGCAGAAGCACAGGTTTCACAATATATTAATTATATGATGTAATCATTTTCTTAGGTGAATTTAGCAAGTAACATAACACAGGAGCTGAAGCGTGGTGTGGACAACCGACTGGAGAATGCGTCGAGTGCACTTATGCTAAAGTGTCACAGCAAGGGAACAGTCTAGGGTTAAACGGGCATGTTTTGAAACATAAACAGTCGAGCATGTTTCATATTATGATCACTCTTCAATTTAAATACTTCAGATATCTTTTTCTCTTATAAAATTGGAGGTCACTGTGTTACCACCAGTTGAACCTCAGCAACAAAAGAGCAGGTTCAGGTCTCCTTTCTTATAGGTAGCCTATTCCCAGCAGCGTGCAGCTGGCACAATCATTCCCTTTCATCCATTGACACGTTTTAAGCATTACAGACCTGATCTGTTTACAGGATTATTTTTTTTTTCTTTGAATTCAGTGGGCGTTAGAAAAGACCCCATGCAAATCATATCAAGTGTATTTTCATGGAAGCGGTGAATGAATACATGATCTGATTTTGGAAAAATCACGTTACTGGTATGAAATGCATTTTCTGGCTACCTCAATGAAATCTATAGGCATAACTGATCATTACATGATTATTCTTTGCAAGACTAAGAGGTGTCTTCTTGGATATTTACAGGGGTTTCATTTTATAATGTATATTATAATGAAAAATGTGAAATAAATATATGAAATATATGAAAAAATAATCTCTTAAAAACATGTTCATACTAATATACTATTGGTTTTGTTTTGAAATCCCCTTGATCCTTATTTCTGTAAAATTTCCCAAAATTTTATGCCTTCCAGAGGCAAAACTGTATTTTTATTCCACAGAGCCAATTTCTATCCGCTTATGGTCTATTTTAACCCATCTCTTCTGCATATTTTTCCTTTTCTCTCCTCCCTCTTTTTTCCTTTTCTTTAATCCACATGTAAGAGGTATCATGCAAAAATAGTGCAGTGAGAACTTACGCTAGATTTCTGACAAAATCATTCCTTTGGCAACTGCCTAAATCTCGGTGCTCCTCAGGGAAAATAGCTGCTCCTTAGAAACATATATCATGTATTTTCTGTCACGCACAGATTTTAAGTCTTATGATTTTTTTTGTTGCAATGTGCTGGAAACAGTCAGTAAACTGAACTCTAACGTAACTAGCCCAAGTCTCTCGGGCCAGTGATGCTGCTGTGATACTTGCCTTATTGTGCTGGTACATATGTCGCTTTGATAATGTTTAGGCAGGTGGATAGGGATTAAAAGGCTGTTGCACATTCTTAGCAGCCCAAATAGGGGCTACCTGCTGGCTTATATCCGCTCTAAATTGGCTTTGCCTGCCACCTCAGAGACCATTGGTTGGTTCAAAGCGTCTATAAAATGGGCTTTATTAACGTGTAGTGTCATAATCTGGTCATTTCATCACTTATTTCAATCAGGTGACCTGAGGTATCGGTGTTTTCAAAGGGTTTTTTCCTTCATTAACCTTCCAGTAACAGCTGCACTAAACCCTCAAGTGCAGCCATGAGTATTAATTTCTTATATTCTTTTATACATAGCATAAAAGTTTCAGTTTCTGTTAGACTTGAAAACATGGCTTACTGATGGTCGTAAAATCCAAATTCTGCTTTTACTTGCACCGATGAGGTCATCAGATTTTGGGTGGCAGGGTGGTGTGCAGGGTTGACCCCAATCTGCTCGTGCCGGTGGTGCAGTCCCTTCCTCAGAGGTGTGGGGAGAGCGGTTTGCTCTGAGGACTGAGGTGTGGGGCTCGGACGGGCATTGCTGCGCTTGGACGGGGTTCACTCCTCCTGATCCCAGACCAGCGGCTGCACGGTGGGTGCGTGCCTGTCCTCGCCTGACTTGGCAGGGGATGGGTAAGATCACCTGCCATCGGCTGAGAGAAAGCCCTTACGGCCAGGTCACCGGTGCCACCGCAGGACCTCTTTTCCCACAGCTGACACGGCTGTGCTGCACCTGGCAGGCAGGTCACAGCAGGGAGAAACTCACCCGTAAGAGGTTTGGGAGAGCAGAGGGAAGAGCATAGCGGGAGCTGCGGCACCAATCTCCCACGGCGGCTTTGCACTGCTGGTGTCCCATCTATGGGGCCAGCCTGTAGGTCCTATGTATTTAGGAAAGGGGCACGTTAGGGTCCTGTCATGTCCAAATCAGGTTTTTTTCCCATGCCTTCCCACACTCTTGGCTATGTGGAACACAGTAATTTCTCCGTACCACCACAGCATTTTAGTTTTCTTCTCCTTTTTCTAGAACTGCCCGCCAGCATATACTGCTCTAATCTCTTCAAAGCACTTTGCAAAGACAGTGGAGGCACTACTATCAGTCAGCAGGAGGTGGGCTGTTGTTAGCGGCCAGGAAAATCGGGCCACTTGGCTGTTTAAATGGGATCTGCAGGAGCTGCCGGACCCGTGCTGCAGACTTTAGGTCGGACAAAGAGAGAGCAGCACTCCAGAGACCCACAAGAGCAAGATGGCTGTCCTACCACCCGTGCAAGGGACTTCAGTGAAGTGAGTGTATGGGTCATTGTCCTCACCGTTAGCGGCAAGGTGAGAGGCTTCCATCTTCCACCACATCGCATCTATTTCTCCCTTCTTCTCTCTGCAAAGGATCGTTCTCCACTTTTATTCTTGTCACCTTGCCTTTATTGCCCTCTCTCGCGGTGAGGCTATCATAACAAGCACCGAGAAACCTCGACAGGAGGAATTAATCTACCTCAGGAGGGTCAAAACCAGCCTGTAGACAGTGAAAGTTCCCAGTGAGGCACCTTGGTTCCTTCAGACGGTGCCACCACTGGGGCTGATTTGCTGCCTGGGGTGGGAAGGGACGAGCCAGTCAGGGCACTGAGCGGGGCACAGGTATGTCGGTGCAGTAAGAGTGTGTGGGTTGACAGGAAAGCTTTGCTGCTCCACATGAATTAATTTAGACTAATTTTTTTTTAATTATGACTACAACCTGATTGGTAAGAGAGGCCATATCTGAAATACAATTATCAATACCTCAGTAAAGACTAAAAATACTGCAGACTGACTCACTTAAATCACATGTAACATGTCTCCTCAACAAGATGAAATCTCATTTTTTGACCGTGTGGGAAAATCCAACCGTACTTGGAGCATACAAGATTGGAGGATGTTTAGCAGTCTAAAAATACAATTCAAAGGACTTAAGTTTTTTTTTTTTTTCAACTTGTACTAGATATTGTCTTCCCTTCTTTTAAAATTAGCAACTATTCTATTGGTAAAGTAACTTCATAGCTGATTTCTTCCACTATGTTAAAGTCACATTCTCAGATGGCGACACCTCCCCATTGTTTTTTTACCGTGCTTTTTTTTTTTTTAATCTGTGTGAGATTTTTCTTGACTTTCATTGAGCTAAAACTCTACTGGTCTTCAGTGAAGACAAAATGACAAAAGTCATTAGCAACATATCAATATGCACTATGTTTGTGGGTGTGCCTGTGATCCCATAGGTTATGAGGTATCACCCTATTTTAAAGCTGTCTTTTTGTTGGATACACGCTCTTCATTAAAGATTTCTACACGTAGCAGTAATAAGGATATGAGGAAATCTGCTGTCTTGGGCTGGCCGCAGGTTCACAGGCTGTATTAATAGATAGGATTAGTGAAGAAGAACAGGTCAGAAGGCTGCAAAGCTCCTGTCCCTTGAGATTTCCTTCTTTAGATCATTAGTCTCGTTGAAGAGCTCCCTCAAATACAGGGAGCAGAAACTGAGGAAAAAGCTGGAACCATTTTATTTCGTTGGGACGTACTGGGGAAAGAGCAATTTCTGGGTCATAAGCTCCGCTGAAAATGTCTGTCCAGTTTTCTCCACAGGCACCCTGGAGGAACAACAACATCAGTTTTCTGAGCAGAGAGGCAGCTGTAACAGAGCAAGGAGAGACTATCATAGGTTTCTACCTACTGGCTTTAGGTATGTACTCAGCTTGGATGCGAACAGAAGCTCCTAAGTAGAGTTCGGTATAAAGTTCAAAGTAATTCATTTGGGTTTCATCCCTAGTGGAACAGGATGTTAGAAAATGCAACTTTTTTGTTCAGCTATTACAAGATCAAAGAGGTACAGCTTTCTTTTGTTAAAGAGAGATTATTAATCAATGCATAAATCGTGGGGGGGGG
>NW_009647419.1:1756215-1796567 GCF_000708025.1 Charadrius vociferus
GGGGGGGGGGGAGTCAAGCCTGTAAAGTTCTAACTAATATTCACTAAACTTAAAATGCGGGAAGATAAAAAAGTACCTTATCAGAAGTACATAATACTTCTGTCTCCTTGTGTCTCAGTAGCACTGAATTAATGTTCTATGATTTCCAGAGTTTTGACTGCTGATGGTCAGTTAGCATCCTACAACTGCCTCCTGCAGAGACAGAAAATATGGTTCTGTAGTTTTAAACTACTTTTAACTGTTTGTACTGCTCTTGCTTTAAAAGTTTGATGCACGTAGAGGTAGACTCCTTCAAATGGGATCTATGAAAGATCCAAGTACTAGAACATTATTCTGTGTTAGCAGTCACAATACTGTGCATTTATTTTGGTTCTGTTGCAAGACACCTTTTGTAAGTGTATAATAAGGATTTGAAAATGGCACCTAATATGAACTCACTTTGATCCCAGTGCAAATTTGGGGGGGGTTGTTTAAATGATATCTATTTGGAGCAGACTCATTGCAGGATAGAAGGACACTATGAAATTTCAAAGAATGCAGGTTTGCTAGGTAATCAAAATTTCCAACCATAAAACCTCACAGGAAAATACAAGAAAACATAACTTTTAATAAATCTGTTCTTCTAAGCAGCGTATACAACAATGTTTCTGTTTTTCAGTGATTGATCTAAACAGATTTTATTTTTTCTTTTTCTAAGCTTATCACATATTGCAAGTAGCTTACTAGCCCTCAGCTTATGCTTGAGAAAGGTCTATGAAAGTTACAAAGTAAAATGCTAAGTATTTTAATATGTTTACATGACACTTTCTTTTTTTACCTATAGGAACTAGGGAGAAAAAAGTTGTGTTTAGAATAAAACCAGAGACTAGTAGAAAAATGTATGGCTTCTGTCTTAGGAGACTTAATTAGAAGAGAGTCTGTAAGACAAATCAGTGTTGTTCCAATTTATCCCCAATCTGTTCACATCTGCGTATCCCTTCATGAATGGCTGGGAAATGGCTGCACCATCAGCTAATGAATTAATCAGTTGCACTTAAGACTAGAAAGAACATCTTAGGTCAGCAAGGCCAGTCCCCTGCTGTGACAATATATAATCTCATTTAAGAAGCTATCACGCTCCCTCATGTAACTGGCTAGGGGCTTTTTTGGTGTTGCTACCCCCTTCCAATTGACAGCCTTTTCCTGATTGTGCTTCTCTGTTGGCTAGGACCCTTTCCCTAAATTCTTAACTAAAGTGATCACACCAACTTTATACCCTTTTTGTCACTTCTTTTAATTGAAATTTTTTTTTTTTTTTTGCCTGAAATTAACACTTTGTGTTCCTGAAGGAATGATCATATCCTGTGGTCAACCTTTACATCCCTATATTAAGCAAGTGTGTGTGTGTTGTGTGTGTGTGTTTGTTTGATTGATTCTGTCTTTTTATTCTTATTTATTTCTCTCCTGTCATAATATTCTTTCCCCCCGTCATCACAGCATATCATCCTAGCAGTCTTTTACACTGTCTTTTCCAACCTGGACTCTTTTTTCTTTTTTTTTTTTTTTTTTTTTTTTTTATTATTTTAACTTATAGCCAGGACTGAATACAGCATCCAAGCAAGGTCTTGCCACTACCATTCACATTAATATTTACACTTCTGCAGATCCCTCCTAGTGTTGCCTCTGCGTCACACTGGTAGTTCAAACTTCTTCCTTCAATCAACCAACAGAGGTGATTTCCTCTGCTGCTTCCTACTGGTGACCTCACATCTTCTAGCAAATACTTTTTAAAGTAACTAGGTGCCTGAGCTCTTAGGTTGTGTCTGTTGGGTTTTGGTTGCCCCAGATCCTTCTGCCAAGTTTACAAGTACTTGGCATGTCATAACTGCTATTCTTGAAACTTACCTCCAGATTCAAAATTCAAGTTGCATTTCTAGCAGAGTATATATAACCAGTAATAGCACTACTCCAAGTTATGTGTAGTGTGGACCTGGTTAAAACATGGTGGAGGTAGTTTTACCTTTTTGCAAAAACTTTTGAAAAAAAAAAAAAAAAATCTGCATACATACATCAGAAAAGTCCCCATGCCTTTTTCTCCTCAAAGGTCTTCTGCCACACTTCTGCAAGCACCAACCATAACAATTTACAGCTATTAGTTTTATGTACGCCAATAACTCAGTCTGTCTGGGGAGCAGTGACGTGGCAGAACAAAGTACTCTGTTACACAAACACACTCTTGCCCTTCGGGCAGCAGAGGGCAAAGGCCAGTCCATGTGTTACCTTCCCATACCTGCGATTCTTTAGGGGACTGGAAAGACAATCTGCATTTGCAGGAATCTATGAGTATTTCCTTACGCAAAGTCCCAAAAATGTTCATATTTTGTACTTCTGGTTTATTGATGCCTTGGAAAACGGCTTCAGTGATTACACTTCTGTAGCTGCTACATGTTTTCTTCTCTTTTGAATCTAAGTATGCCAGTGCAGCTTGCTTGCAAATTCTCATGTGCATTTCCAATAGCAAAGGGATGTATATGATTGGTGTTAGCAGCTGAGATGAGGCGTCTTTGCGTGTCCCTGTCTGGAAATTCTCACGTCACAGGTAGCACAGATGTCATACATGACAGACAGGACACTTATGTACTTGTCCTATATCATACCCCAGCCAAGCTGTCAGATACAGATAGAGGGGTCCTCAGAATACTATGCAAAGACTTGAGCTCACAGCCTGTGCTGGAATAGGTATCGCACGCTAACATCACAAGCAAACCAACATCAAATTCGAAGAGTGCATTTTGCAAATGCTGATGGATTTTGAGATCACTGCACTGCTTCTTGGTATCCGAGTCATTGTGCCATCATTCTCCTTGCGAACGCTTTAACCAGGGGACCAGAAAAGTGGGGGCAAAATGCAATGCTGATCCCATAGTGGTGAGCCATCACCGCGTGCTTAGAGGGACTATGTGCAGGCAATAGCTGCCCCTGGGTGTCCCTTTGTTAGGTCAGCTGCATCAGCATCCCCTTTCTGAGAGCAACGCTCTGTTTCCATCCTTCCCTTCCATGAACTCAGAACCGTCTTTGGCAGATGGGGGTAGAGCTTGTCCTGTTGCTATCATTACATCTGACCCCCTTTTGCCTTTGCCCTAAGTGGTATAGTACCATGGAGAGTCCTTTTATAGTTTAAATCATTAGGTGCAATTTAAAAGTACTGTCCACAGCTGCTAGCTAAGCCAACCTAGACCTGGGGGGAAAAAAATGGAGCATTCTTTTGCCCATAACTATTAATTGGAATTCTTAAGTAAATTGTTCTTTTCTGCATTTATACACAATTTGTTCTGTGCTCATTTTCCCTAGTTTCACAATTAACTGGGCCTGTTAGAAGGAACGTTTGGCATAAAAGAAAACTTTAAGTCAGTATGAGAGAACGTTTGTCAGAGAACAAATTCAGACTTTTTGTGAGTGCTCATATCAGACAGGTTTTCTGAGAGCATTACCAATCCCATTGGAAAACTGGAACGGACCACAAGACCCAAACGTGCCTTTAAATGGCACACGTCTCCGAATGGTAGCAGTAAACTGTTACTTGACAAGTGACAGAATGAGCACTACTTTGGGACATTGTTTGACAGATTAATCTGAGAAGGTGGGAAAGGAAACAAGCTATTCACAAAACACTCATCCACAAAATGATCACATTTATTGAACAAATAATCTCTCCACGCTTTGTCAAGTCTCAAACATGATGACTCTTCTCCCTCCTGCCAAAATTGGCAATATGCCCTGGATAGGATATTGTGTACGTATAATTAGCAGCGGAGACTAAAAACAGAGCAGGGTCACTTCACAGTTGCAATAGTTAATGACAGCTTTGCAAATTCTCTAGATTTTATCACTGTTTTAAATAAAGTTTTCTAGTCTGAAAATCTTTTACAGCAAACCTCTTCAGATAGACATTTATGCTTGTGTGTAGGTAGTTGAGTCAGTAATTGACTTCATTCATGCCTGCTCTATATCTAAGTGCTCAAACCAATTTCTGTCCTAGAGATAAGGTTATTTGCTGAGGGAAAAACGTAGCTTGTATTGTGACATTGAGCCTTCACCTTTTGCTCTCATTTCTTGAGTTCTTCCACTTAAGGCTCCCTGTAAATTTTAAACTGCAGATGGGTGAGTTGTAACGCCCATTTTTCTAACTCATTCTTGTCAGATTTTACAAGTGAAGGGCATGCAACAATGTCTAATAAGAGCAATGTAAATACAAAGCATAGTAACCTGTCTTAGCTGGGCACGGATGCAGTCATCTATTGGAAATGTGGATGACCAGCTCAGAGCTATCAGTTCCCTCGTACCAAATTTAACTCTGCGAAAACATAAATTGAATGTTAACAGTGAAATTGCATGCAGCCTCAGGTGTTTATTGCTTGTCCAAAGACCATCTCAGGTACGTGAGAGAAAAAGAGGGTACATCTGGATGCTCAGGCTTGGGTAATTTGGCAGAAATCTTTGTAAAATTGTTGTGTTCCCTCTTGGCTATTCCTGAAGCTAAACAATCTCACTGGTCTCAGTCGCTTTCAGCAGAGAGATTTTCAATATCCTTAGCCACTGTTGCTGTCCACTTTTTCAGCGCTTGCTTTGTACGGGCTGGTGGACAGCATGCTGATGCAGGACTTTGTCGTTAGGGTTTCAGCTCCTGACTACCACCAGCTTGCTTGGCAGCCTTCCTGTCCCTCCCCCAGAAATCATGGATAACAGCACCGGCATCCTTTGTGGAGCACTTTTGACATCTGTGGATTAAAATGCTCTGTTAGGGCGCTGTTACTCCAGGGGAAGGATTGCTGCTGAATTACATAAGGGCAATACAACATTTTAAATGTTGCTGTCCATCCTATTCCTCCTAACTCCCAATGTTTGCAAACGTGGTACCAAGCACTTTTCTGTGGGTGTCTGAGGAATAAAAGTGACTCTAGCTGTTCAATATTTAGCACTTGTCAACACTCATTTTACCTGTTCTGCTCTGATACTGCCAGTCTCACAGCAGCTGGTCTGTCTTGTGTTAATGAACTTCAGTAATTGTATGTTACCTGTGTATTTTGCCACTTCAGAAGGGCCAGTATCTCTCACTGATGAGCAGCACGTATCAGACAGCATTACAGCTTACGGGGGAAATGTGATGGCTTCTCTCTGGACCTTACGTTGGGTGGACATGTGCTCAGTTTCTTCCTATCTGCTATTTTTTTCCTCTCTCAGCAACGTTTTGATCTCAGTTGGAACCTGTACTTTCTCACCAGGATTACCTTAGGATGCTGGAGGCAGAGTTTGGGTTTATTTTTTTTTTTTTTATATGTACTCTTGTGAGTGATTATGGCTGACAGCCTGTAGTTCCCTCAGTTGTTTCTTTTCTATCCTCTGTTTTATTGAGATGCCACCTGGTGACATGGATGCCTTACAGCACTCCGAAGTTCAGAGGTTTCTTTCTGGGCACTCGCTCTGCCTGTGATCTCCCAAGACACACACCACCTGCAAAGCGGCTGAGGAGATCCCTGGGCTCAGCGAGAGTGACAGAGCTATCACTGTCCTTCCTCTGCAGCACATCTGCAGCCTTTTTTCCCGCTGTGCTGTCAGGAGAGGGGGGAGGGAGGTTGTTTGGTTTGAGGTGTTCTTCTGGTTGGGGTTGGTTATTTATTTGTTTTGCAATTGTCAGTCAATATAGCCAGCAGTCCCAGACCAGCACAGCTACCTGATTGTAGAATCACGGAATGGTTTAGGTTGGAAGGGACCTTAAAGACCACCTAGTTCCAACCCCCATATGCAGGGACACCTCCCTCTAGACCAGGTTGCTCAGCCTGTAGAGATCCAGCGACCCATAGTCACTGCTCTGGCTGATAGCATTTTTATGTGACCACTGTTTTTGTTACTCCATGGTTTACTGAGAATTGAGTTCCTCCAGTTTTTTTATCATAGTATTAATACGGTCTACTACCCAGACACATCAGACATTTTAGGGACTGGGTATGCCAGTGCAGGTTCTCCACCTGCTTTGGTTAAAAGGATTGTCCCTATCTTCAGAAGTCATACTTGCTCTGTAACTTTATCTCCCTCAATTCTTCCCTCTTCCCCACCCTCAGCGTCTGAATGTAGTTTCAAAAAATGATGACAAACACTGTGTCTCTGTCACCTCCATCTAAAATATGTGTATTGTTGTTTTACATGACATTTTGCCCAGTTCCTTCCTTAAGGTACTTTTAACTGAAAACTCCCTTACCCTCCAGGCTAGGGGGAATTTGCTCTGTATATTCCCAGGAAGTACATGTGTATGACACTTTTAGGGTAGCCCTCCTATCCATTACACTGCTTTGACAAAATGCTGCTATTTGCAAAGGAGCTGCCGTTCTGTTTTGTCTGCCATTTTAGCACCGTGCCTTCACATTGACAGGGAAAATATTTCCATACCTACTGCCTTGAAAAACTACCTCGCCTTACAGAAGGTAGAGCTGGAGTACACAAACAGCAAGACTATCATGTTCACATTGCAAACTATCCTGATGCATTCCCAAAGCTCTCCTTCTCCGGGGCTGTTGATAATGCCGAGACTCGGAACAAAAATCAGAAACAATTCCTGACTTAAAGTGCATGCAGCTATTGGAAACGAGACTCGATTAAGAAACATTGTCACCTAGTGGCCAGAATAAGATGTATTTATTATTATTGATCTCATCTTTATAACGATATATATATATGTGCGTATCTCAGTGTATCATTGCACCAGTGACTATTTCTGGTTAATACCATATGCTGAGACACGTCAGCTCTTCCCAGTCCAAAAGCCCTTTAGTAAACCATGTACGTTTGCTAAAGCAAGCCAGAGCAGCAGCAGCTTGGCAGTTTTGCAAAGAGAAGTTATTAAGAGGAAATTGCTCTGCAGAAAAAGCAGTTCACGGTGCCATACAGAGACTGCCCCATCAACCGGCCCCTCTCCCGCTCCAGACTACCCACCGTACCTCACCTCTCTGTTTGGAGAACAAGCACCTCGCTCTTTGGCATTTCAGCTCATCATACTCCCAGGTGGCCTGGAGATTCAGAGCCAATTTCTACTACTCTACAAAAATCTACTGCTTGTGCCTGGATAGAGGGCTATGGATCAATGCTTTTCTCCCTCACCAGGTAGTTAATGTTGTACCCTGGCATCAACTGTGGGGAACAAACCCATCAGCTGCTGGGTTCCTAAACCTGTCCTAGGCTGCAGGTGCCCAAAAGAGGTGGTGTTTTGTTCCACGTTGCCAAGGTAAAGCGAGGCCACCTACACTGGCAGTGGCAGAGCTGGTCTGGGAGGGGGTGGGAAACGTGAACCAGGTGCTGCCTGACCTGCTGCTCAGCCCTGCTCCAGCAGCTCCCCTGGAGCCACTGGCTGAGCCCCTGGCTGAGCCCCGTTTTCAATCCTGAGCCTGACACTTATGAGCAAATGTTTTGTTAGAAGTCATTCGTTTCTACATGTCTACATCATTCCAAAAACTGGGATGCAACCTACCATGAGTGGTGCACATTTGGAAACTCTAGGTCTCTTCAACTGAGTAAGTGGCTGACTCCAACCAGATTTACAGTCATCTCCCTTGTGTTTTCCTCATGTAACTAGACACATAAAATAGGCAGCTCTGTTCCTGGAGCATAAGAAAAGACGCAACTTTCTTTAAAAATAAAATTAAAAAAGACTTTAAAGCTTCTGAAAGGTCTGCTCTAAATGTTCTCTCCATATAGATTAACAGGTGTATTACTGAAAAATATTCCCATCCGGGACAGACTTTGCTGCAAGGAGATCCTAGACTGTTTTAAGAGAAGAAACTTAATCATATTAGCTGGAAAAGGCAGCACTTCTCAAGAGACAACTGGTAAAGCAGCTCTCAGGCTGCGAACTTTTGTTATCCATTATTGTATACAACGTACCTAAACAGCTGCAGTTTTTGGCAGGTTTTGGGTTTTTTTTGTAGTCTGTGCTCCACTCTACCAATCTCTCCTCCTCCCTTTTTTCCCCATGAGTTATGTTTCATGAGTTTCATCTGCCCACTTAGGGAAAAAATGTTCTCCAGGCCTTTAAATGGTGGATCTTTGATAGAGGCAGCAGCAGCTCTTCATGTTGTGCTGTTTTATTCCCAGACTTACTCACTTGTTCCTGCTTCTGAAAAATACCCAGCTAGTTAAAAGGTTTCGTGCCCGATTTTCCAACGGATAAGCTGGTTTAATTTTTTTCTCGTGGTACAAAAGTGTAGTTTCAGAAGAGTCATCTCACATTTACACACTGAACTGCTTCTTGCTTTGTTTGCTTTTTGGTTGCATGGATTTTAATTTTTTTTCCAGGTTGGCTGTCTTGGTTTGGAAACAGCATTGTGATTTTTGTCTTGTATAAACAAAGACATCTTCTGCAGCCCACCGACTACCTCACATTTAACTTGGCAGTATCAGATGCTAGTATCTCCGTGTTCGGTTACTCACGGGGGATCATTGAAATCTTCAATGTCTTCAGAGATGATGGATTCATTATCACATCAATATGGACCTGCCAGGTAAGACTGGATTATACTTAATTAGACAAAATAAGTGCAGCTATTTCTGTGTAAATGCTGTATATGAATAACCAGACAGGGCCACAAGACTGAAAAGAAATATTGACCGACCTTCCAAAAGGACAGTGTTCTCTTTTTGTTACACCCATAATATGTATTTGATCAGGTTTTGGCCAATATTCGGTGATTTTTGTCTAACTCCAGCTGAGGTATGCGCAGTAGTTTCTACTAGTTTGGGGTTTTTTTACCTCATGTCCTAGCTCCCACTCATGTTGCAAAGCTAAGGTGTAGGCTGTGCTTGTCTTCAGCTCCCCTGAAGTCAATCTGGTTGTTGACACTTTAACGTTTGACTTAAAGCAATGTAGACTCCTACTTGACAAGGTGCGTAGAGCAAAGCTCCACACAGCTCTTGGGTATACCTGTATATTTTAGCATGCAACTACTTGTACTAAATCAGTTGTTACTCTTCAGTCTTACCCCTAAATTCATTGTTGGTCTGGCGCCTGTAGTAGGATGAGTGACTTGACTATGGCGCAGTCATCCCTGAACTTGGAGGCAGCTTTTTGCTGGTGAACTGGGAAAATGTTATGATTGCTAATTCTGAAACACACCTGCGTAGACAGAATATAAATATAACCCATGGATGGATAGGCACAAGCCTGGCTCCCTAGTGCTTTCGGTAACATCTGTGAGAAAGATTATGCTTAGCATGAGTGTCTGTTTCACGAGGGAATCAAAAATCTGAAAATGACAGGATTGCCTACGGCAAGGTATAAGTAAGATCATGATGAAGGAAAAGGGAGAGGGAAATAATCCTCTTTTTTTTTTTGTGGTTTTGGTGGGTTTTTTTAAGAGGAAGTTAAACTATAGTGTAACATAGATGAAAGCTTTTTTACAGCTCAAGTCACCTCCCCTTCAACACAAAGGCATAGTTTACCCAGAGAGAAAAACTTCCCACAAAAGACTCTGATTAAGCTGGGAGCTGTAGCTTGATCTAAAAAATGTTTATTTTCTTGCTCAAAATGTGTGTCTATTGCCATTTGGCAGAAAAGGATTTATCAAAGTGAAGCTAATTATTTCCTCAGAAAAATCCCACTATTTTACTAATGAGAATTGCAATCTAAGGTCTGTTGAGGTAAAAACTTCCAGGACACCTCTTTATTTTCTTTTTTTTTTTTTTTTATTAATGGAAACCTTTGAAGTCATCATATGAACAAAGCCATACCTGCAAACTGTAAAATTCATACCCACACTCAGAATTAAACAGACTCTCATTTTGTCCTGTGTTTCAAGGAGGGTTGGAGCTATGAGGAAGGAAGGAAGGGTCAAATCTGGACCTCGGGGTTCAGTTCCAGCTTTGCTGCAGACTTCCTATGTAAGACAGGATAAACCATTCATTGTGAAATCCTGAACTGAGATCTGTGGCATAAAATAACATTTACAACCCAGCTTGCTGAAAGAAGTAACTTTAAATGACCCTTCTGCCTCCCCAGCCCAAGCTCTTCCAGAGGCTGAGAAGCCCCTGACATTTTTTGTGTAGTTTAGAGCCCCATCTGCACTATGGCTCCTTTTTTGGCCTGTAAAAAACAACACACACAGGAATCAACAGTGCATGGCACACTGTGTCCATGTGCCGTAATGCAAATCTTGATTTGCATGGGAGTCTTTTGTCAGCAGCCCTACAGCTTTCTTCCACAATGCCTCTGCTTTGGAGTCCCCCTTTGGCTGACTTTGAGCTATTTAGAGTCTTGTTATGACCATCTGGGGTTTTTTTGGTTTGTTTTGTTTTTTTTTTTTAAGACATAAAAAGACTGGAATGGAGGTGTCCTTGACCTTAATGTGATGGAGGTCTGCTTAATCTTGCTCTGCTTGTACTGCCTTTACAAGGAGAGAGATATTTTTGGAGTAGTTCGATAGTTTGTTGTTCAGGGTGTGTTAAATAATTTTAATTGGATCTGCTGGTTTTAAACAGCCTTCATTTGTAAAATATGGATATCAAGCAAAGTTTTAAGGTATTGGAATCCAAAGGTTTTGTTCGGGACATTATTAATGCATTGGCTTTTCTAAACACTCTGATATATAAAATATTAAACCTTCTGTTTTGAGAATGCTCTGTCGGCTTTAAAAGTTAACATTTATCATTTCAAATAAGAAATGATACCATATTAATACTAACTAAAAATTCATGGTAACCTGGAAAAGTCAATTTGTACTCTAAATGAAGAATTTGAATGGGTTGTGAATTGTTGGGTGAAAATCAGGATATATTGAACAACAGGTAGGATTCCTGTTTTCATCAAGACTTTATTCTGTGTTAAGAGGATGTCAAAGATGTGTTTAAACCCTGGCATTCATTATCTTGATTATTACGCTTGACAAAACAGAAGCTGGTGATGGAAAAGTAGCTTGTGGAAGTAGCATGGCCATTTTTAGGAATAATATTTTGCAGAAATAGCAAGAAGCTTCTGTGCATAAAAAAAAAATTTAAACATTTCCATGTACATGTAGACAGCCAGCACGAAGGTCATTCTAAAACTGTACAATGTTGAACAGCAGTAGGGTTTTGATTGCTTGTTTTTTTTGATATTTGTAAAACATGACACGTTGGTAGTCCAACCAGAATTTGGTCTCACATCTGGAATGTGAGGAGTGAGGAGCTTGGTGCCAGGAAGATAAAGCCCATGCATGTCACAGCTCTCCGAAGTCAGTGTCTCTTGTGCCTCTCACCACACTCAAGCTCCTCTGCAAGTAGCTGGGATGACAATTTGGACCATTGTGCACATTAACCTGGAACTTTCTACAGCATGGCCTGTGTGTTTTCCCTGACTTGGTTTATTTTGCTGAGTCCAGAGGACAGCCTTACTTGGCTTTCTGTCATTTAATTTCATTTGATCAGTCAGCTTCTACTGTCAGGTATGCTTAGGGAAACGCCATTTTCGCAAGTTAGCCTGTCATTTCTGTTTACGAAGAAATTTCATGAGCTCACCTCATTTAATCCACCAAACTATTTTCCTTTCCTCTGACTCGGGCCTCCTTCTCTGCCCTCGGGTAAAATTTTTCAAAATTAAGGTTCACCATACTTGGCTGCCCCAGTTAGAAGGAGTGAGGAGAATACAGACAGATACTACCTCTCTTTCAAAACAGGATAGTTTGTGAAAACTCTCTGTAGCAAAAGATGCATTTCCAGCTAAAAGGACCATCTCATTGCATACCTGCTGAAAGGGTCAGATATGTGTGCTCCTGTTCTCCTCTGTATGGAAGAAACATTACTATTCTTCCCCATTCCAAATGTTCTTTTTCTCTTTGGAGGTCTAACAGAGGTCTCCTCTCAGGAATGAGGCTCCATGGTAGGTCTGTATCCAAATGCTGCCCCCACTGAACGCTATGGATGGGCACAGTTTTCCAAGGGTGGCTTTGAGGCTCTGCTTTTACTTCTTGTTTATCCTTTCTCTGCTCTGCCACTGTCTCTTAGTCCTGACCTGAACAGAGGGAGGACAGTCAGTCTCTAGCACATTCAGTTTTTTGCCTCTGGCAATATTATCAGTAAGTAAACTAGTTCATATAGTAAAGTTCATGTCAGGGAATGTAAGGCAGTGACCAAGAGCCATCTGTTCCCCCATTGACCATATTTCTAGTGAAAAGCTACCTCAGGATATATTTTTGTCCTTCCCATATGTTTTTTTATTCACGTGTTCTGCTGAATTAGAAGTTGAACTGAAACCTGTAAATAACATTGCATGCAAATGTTCTTACATGTAGGAAGTAGAGAAATGTTAATTCTCTCCAGGTAAACACCACAATTTCTTCTGTTGGTTAATCAGAATGGTGCGGTGAATACAATCTGTTAATGGTGCAGTGAATACAAAAGATGCAGGCTTCAGGAAACCTCTAAATATAGGTAAAGGATTCTAACTTGTCTGATCCCCAGAGGTGCGATGCAGTCATGTCAGAAACCAAGGATGGCCTGTGGCGTGCTTTAGAATTTGAAATCCTTCATAATCCTGGTACTTCAGTTTAAACTTGTTTTCACTAATTCACTATTCTAATTTTTTCTTTTTTTGGTTTTTTTTTTTTTTTTAGAATACTGTTTGGTTATTTGGACATTAATTTTATAAATACTTAAGAATTTTACTATGAGGGTCAAGAAAATTGATTGCTCGTATCATGTGCTCACTCTGTTGGTATAGGCTTCTTTAAAAAAGCATTACTTATTTCCAACTGTTTCTTACGTAGAAGGTGTATCTCAGCTGTGCTCCGCAGAGCACAACGTAGTTATCTCCAGGTCGTGGTATCGTCACAGACATAGCCACTGCCACAGACAGACATGCTGACTGACGCTATTATCGCAGATGCACTCACCTCACTGTCAGTCTAGGTATCCCCGGTCCATCTGGGCAGCCAGATGGTGCCAGAGCATCCCCAGCAGATCTGGCTCTGCACAGAAACAGCCTCAGGAGGAACCAAAAAAAAATATCGTCAGCTTTGAGGTATTAGTGAGCACCGCAGTTGCCTGCCCAACAGGACTCAGCCCACACCACCTCCGTCCTTGCAGCCTCACTGTCCCACCAAGGCCTGGAAGGACCTGCCTTCACCCTCTTGCTGAAGCTGCTTCGTGTTGTGTGGAATAATAAAACCACTGAGGAGAGCCAGAGAGAGAGATATGACTGTCTCACCCTGTGGTTGGGTTTGCTACATAGCAGTGAGGAAACCTGATTTTGAATCCTACTCTCCTTAATAGTTTGATGTTTTATACAGTATTTCTGTCTGGCAGACCCTGGACAGAAACAACTGGCAGTGGGGTGAGCAGCAGTGAGCCCCACATTGCACACATGCGTTGTTTTACTCTGTTACCTGTTTGTGCACAGTTTGCCTGACAGCACCAGGCCTGTGGCACGTGTGCATCCTGAAAAGGCACAGTGCAGCCACGAAGTCTAAACTTTTCTAGGAGTGACAGACTCAGTGTGCATGCGTTGAGGAGTACGTGACCCATGGAAATGTCTGGGATTTCTTGCACTCTAACAGACTTTTCCCAATTGTGGTGGTGTAGCTGATCAAGTTGCCAGCAGAAATCCCAGACAAATGGGGAACTCTTAAGAGAAGCTGGACATGCAATAGCCCTGCTTTAACGACGTTGGACAAGGAGGGTTCCCCTCCTTCCAATATGTGTCTGACCACTCGGGCAGAGAGCTTCTCTTTGTCTCTGGCCCCAGTGTTTGTTTGCTCTAAGGACAGCGGAGCATCCCCATACAATGAATAGTCTTGGGGCTTATGTTCCCGGGCAGGGGATGTGGATCTGAGCAGCTCTGGATGCAGAAAAGTGAATCCAGCTCTCCCATACCCTCCATGGGGAAAAAAGGGAGAATGGATCAGCAATCCCTCTGCTTTTCACAGTCACACTGCTTAATTGTTTAAAGATCTTGCACGGTTAAGATTAGGATACGGCTGCGAGTATCAGGCAATTCTAATCTTTTGTGGCCTGGAGTAAGGCATTAAAAATTAAAAGGGAGTTGAGATGTGCCTCTCACCTTGTTCTGTTGACTACTTTAGGAGCCTCATTTGCCCAGTAGCTTTTGCTGTGTCCAACCTAAGGGGCCAAGCCCGAAGCCACAACCCTCCTTGCACCAGGCAAGCAACCAGAGCTGCAGCCCTGCATAGCTGAGCATGGTGGCCCTTTACCCCCTTTTGTAGATTCAGCTTCCAGTCACTGCCTCTTGCAAGCACTTAAAAAATCCAGCACTTTTGGTATTATTAAATGTTTAGAGGTCTAGTATGACATTTCTGAGAAGTAATAATGTCCATCTTTTGTAAAAAGTAGAGGTGGGGATCTGAAACACCCGAAGAAAAATTGCAGCAGTAGGAAACTGAGATCAATAGAGATGAAAATATATGGGCTCTCTTCAGAAGTTTTGAGGGGAGCACTTGTAATGTTGAATAAATTCTTTTATATTTTATTGATGGCAGTTGCTTTCTCAGAACATGCCTTTATCTCTCTTCCTATACATGGATTGTAAAATATTACTAAATCTTTTCGGAGGACAAAACAGAAGATTAATATCTTCTTCTTTTAAGAAAATGTTCTGTAAACTGTCTGATAAATCAAAAACCCTAAAGGCATTTATGTTCTTTTATAAATAGAGTGGACTTGAAGATCATCGGTTTCTGTCCATTTAATGTAATCAGTATAGCCAACCAATCTGTTGACTTAGCTAGACTATTGACTCTGTTGATTTACTTTGTGATTTTGTGCTTTTGTAAATACCAAGACAGTGTTTAGGTATTATCTAACCTATGTGGTATGGTATTCCCTCACATTCTCCATGAGATGACTGACCAGTGGTAGCTCAGCAGTCAGTGTGACCAGGTGATAAAAGCAATGTCAGATGGAAAGGAACAAAATGAAACTTCACAGGCTTCCTTTCTCCTACTTTCCCAATACTTGGAAGATTACTGAAGGAAACGGAAGGCAGCATTCATAGAATCGTAAAATGGTTAGAGTTGCAAGGGACCTTACAGATCAGCTAGTTCCAGTCCCCCCCCACATGGACACCTTCTGCTAGACCAGGTTGCTCAAAGGCCCATCCAGCCTGGCCTTGAACGCTTCCAGGGTTGGGGCCTCAACAACACTGAGCAACCTGTTCCAGTGTCTCACCACCCTCGCAGTAAAGAATTTCTTTCTTGTATCTAATCTAAATCTATCCTCTTTCAGTTTAAAACCATTACTCCTCATCGTCTCATTACACTCCCCGATAAAGGGTCACAGAATCACAGAATGGTCAGGGTTGGAAGGGACCTCTGGACATCATCTAGTCCAACCCCCCCGCCAGAGCAGGGTCACCTACAACAGGTTGCACAGGATGGCGTCCAGGCGGGTTTTGAATGTCTCCTCCCCATCTTTCCTGTAGGCCCCCTTTAAATACTGGAAAGCCACTATAACACCCATTGCTTCAGCCCAGTGTCTGTATGCATTCTCTGTCAAACTTCTTTCATCACAACCACCCATTCATGTTGCTCTATCATCCGTTCATTTTTTCTTCACAAAACCATCCTGCTTTCAACTCACTCCATATATAACAAGCACCCTTTGTGTGCATGTCTCACCCCCACCTCTGCCTCTCATTCTCCCCAGCAGCCGTCCCTGTGAGTACCCTACTCACCACAGAGCTCTCAATCATAAAACCCAGACAAATCCACAAGCTGTTCATCTTTACCCCTAGCAACGTCCGACAAGGTGGATAAAGGTTTACTCCTGCTCACCCTCCCTCCCAGCTGGCTACAGGGCGATGTAGTTGCTGACATTGTCTTTGCTCATATCTTGAGAGCACTTGAATGACTGTTTCCCCATGTTTTTCCTCCTCTATGTCCCTGTGGGGAACTGTCTGTGCAGACACACCACCAGTGGTCGTGCACAGTGGAGCCAGAACGTGTGCTGCAGGAGTACCTTCCTCCTCAGCACGGCTTTCTGTAGCCATCTATCTTTGGCGAGGTTTCCCATCCAAAGACCGAGCTAGCTCAGCCATGCTTGGTGTAAAATATCTTGCCATATCACTGTATATCCTAGCATCCAAACATGTAGCGCTAAGATGGAGGGTGGGACAGAAGAAATCAGATTAATTTTTTTTTTCTCAAATCATAATAGCACAGGAATGTGGCCTGATGTCTGCTCAGTTGAAAAAATGTTCAGCTATCTACCTATAAGATGTTAGAAGAAATTAAACCAAATGTAAAAAGGGAGTGAAAAATAGTTATTGACTAACCTAGCACAATACTGTGGTGTGATATTGCTGGGATTTAACTTATATATAGCTTATCATTCCTGACATTTCAGTAAGATGAAAATAACCCAAAGTCGAATCATGGAAGTGGCACTAAGAGCATTAACAGATAAAACAGGTGTTAAAAGTGCTGAATAAAAGCCGTGTAACATTAGCTTTGTATTCAGATCACCTTAACACGCTAATTCACTGTGAAAGGTAGGATGTGGAGACTGATCTACAAAGCAAGTTTTTAAAAAGGAGTGCCCTTTAATTTGCCTGTGCTGGCTATATAAATCTTTCACTCCCAGATGTTTTTCTGAGCAATTTTTGTATCTCAAATATTATGAACACTAGAATGTATCCTCATTCTTGTTTCCTTGAATAACTGAGACTTGGATACTGAGGGAAAAAAAAAAAAGTTGTAGAGATATTAGTCTTCCCTATTTCTTTATTTCTGGTCCACCTTGATATAATCTGAAGAGTGTGCATATTGCAGTCAAAGCAGTAAAAGCAACTCATGGAGACATCTGTGAGCTAAATTTTAATGAGAAAAATACTTTATCTGCAGGGCAAGAGGGGGAAACTGTGCCTTTGCACAAACAGAATCATTAGCAACACAGAAGATCATTTCAGTGTAACTAATGCGACTGCAGGAAGATTACGCCAGTTTTCATCAGCCATGAATTCTCCCTCATTTTTCTGTAAATGATTATTTCTGCAGCCAATTGCAATAAATCAGGAAAGTTATATATTTGGTACTTGAAGAATTGTGTATGCTCAAACTATCTGTTTCCTTGTTTAGTAAGTCTGACACAGCCCATCCCATGCCACCCAAGCACTGCATGAAACCACACACTGCTGCCTGGAAGGGTATTCATTGCCTGATAGTGCTCCTACAGAACCAAAGCCTAAATTTTGATTCCTGCACTAGCTTTTCCTCTTAGAGGGCTTTGAAACACCCTTTTCTCATTTCCTTATGTGGAAAATAGTAGCTTTCCTCATGCTTCTGTGATGATGTGTGTTTCTAACAGATTAAATGCCTTCTGTCAAAAAGTGCTGTCCATCACTTACCTTCATCATTTAAGATCATCTCACCATGGCACTGAACAATTGATGTTCTTCTCACTCCTCCCTGTGTGCCACATCCTCTTACTGACGATTAAGCAAAATTTCATATGAAACTTAAAAATTACTCTGAAAATATCTGCGAGTATCTTAAATAGTCCTACCTCGCATTCACTCATCCTCTGTTTCACAAATATGTACTCCATTAAGTCAGTACACCGCTAGTGTGTAGGAAGCAATTCAGGTCCTGCCCCTGATCCTGTCCTGACTGAATCAATGACAAGATGACTGTTGCTTTCAGTGGGCTGTAAATGACACAACATCCACTATTTCCACACCGCTGTCCCTGCAGAAGGGTTGGTATTGCACCTGGTGGCTTTCCAGATAGCTCTTTAAGGCCAAGAATAACCTGTGCCTTTTACACTTCATTCCTGGAAGGGCTGGGCTACTAGGTCTACTTGGCAATGCATGCAACTCTCCTGTTAGGAGCTGTCAGGTCCAGTTTATCATACACAGTTGTGATGTGAAGACCCCTACCTGTCCATACCTATTTTAGAACTATAAGCATTTTCTTGGGATAAATCAGTTATCTTCTGTTTCTCTGGTTATTTTGGTAGAGGATCCAGAGGAGCTAAGAGTATCAACCTAAGAGGAGATCTCCTAGCAGCCATGCAGCTTTTTCAGGCTATCAGGATTTCTTGGTTTCTTAATGGCTGAACTGGTACCACCACTAACCTGCCCTGCCGTGTGCCTAGGAGCCTTATGAGCAGAAGAATAACTCCACTGGTGGGCATTCAGCCAGCAGTGAGAGATGACCTTGTATTAACCTGATGGTGGCTATGTAAGCAGATTCCTTCTTGCTGGGAAACAACACAGACGACTGTACTTTGGAGAATGTGAAGGGTCATTTGTAATCTCTGGGCTGTCCTGGCAGAGCCCATGAAGAGTCTGTGGGACCTCTGCTTCCCTTGAGATGTGTGTAAGACTCCAGAAACATTTACCATGATATTCTAAAAGGGCAAAGATAGTACTTCTTTACTTTTAAAATAAAAGTGTGCTTTAATCTGATGTTAATAGATCTCAGCTATAGGGGTAGGATCACCACAAGGCCACAAAGCCAAGCGTTGCTTTCTGTGGAAATGTAAAGATGAGACAAATGACTCATGAGGCTGTTTTCTTCCTTTATCTGTCTGTGTATTTGTGTATTTATATTAATGATGCTGCTAGCAACAAACAAGTAGGCTCTGACTTAACATCACCAAAGTGGAGGGGAGTTTTGGTTCAGGCCAACTGAAGAGTTTTACACAGCGTAGCACAGATGCTCCCAGAGGACAATGCTAGAGTTGTCCATCTAGTGCTTCTTAATATCTCTGTACAGTAGTTGACAGAAAGACAATGGCAATACAGCATTTAACCTGAAGATGGAAATCTTTCCATTGTATCTGGATCATCGGGTGGTATGAGCTACATGCTTGGTTGCGTCCTCCCCATTCATTCTTTATGGGTGGACGGGACAGACATGAAGCCTGCCATGGTCCCACGACATCAATCCAGAGCTAGAAAGCAGGTGCTCCCAAGCATGTGGAGATGGGGTACTTGAAGTATCTGATGAGGCTGATTAAGGAAATTCTGAAAGAAATTTCTGTGTATTTGTTCAAAAAATGATGAGCACTTGGTGGGGTGGTTGCATTCATAACCGAGCTCATTGACAGGGGCATGTACTACTACAAGTACAAATTGTGACCTCAGAGGTCTACAACTCTAATAGCTGAAAGTCAGCCCAAAATAAGTATATGTTGGACCTCTTTTGGTTAACCCAGTATATAAACCTAAAATAACTATAAGCAAACAAGTAGACTTATTCTGGATTCCCTAACCATTACCAAAGCTAAAACCTGACCTGCATATAATAGCTAGTGCAAACTGTACGTTTAGGTATATAGCATAGTTAGTATAATCATATATATGTACATACAATCATATAGCCTAAATATAGCATTCATATTTTTCCTCTATCTTTAAAATATATATACCATCAACAGAAAGGTCTAATCACTTGGTAAATGCAAAATACTGAGCGTCTGATGGTCACACTCAATGGTTTAAACTACCTAATCCTGTAGCATATCAGTTCTCGTTGTTTATTAGTAAATGAAGTACTGTTTGTGTCAGAGACCTATAATGGTTTGGGTTAATGTAATCACCTCTAAGCAGAGCCACCCTTGAAGCCTGCCGAGGCATTTTAAAAGGCAGAATGTAACCATAGCACAGCAATGTGGCAGAGGCAAAAGACGTTGTTGAAATTGTGGTAAATTATAAGCCTCTTGTATTTCCTGTATTATAGTAAATCTTAAAGAAACAATTTGAGTGCTTTAGGAAAACTGTGCATTGGGAGTTTTAAGTAGTCTCCTGTGAAGACTGATTTTGATTATGAACCGTGGTACTTCTTCCATTCGACAGAAGAGTTACTGTAAGCACAAAAAATCCAGTTGACACATTATTGCTATATTGGAGGGATGGGAGAATTATGTTGTCATTAGACATGAGTGGAATATTTTTTCACTTACTGCAAACTTTAAGAACTTGATAAATTTTAAAACATGCTCTATTGAAAGGTTTTTGAATAGAATACTTTTTCCATACGCATTTCTTAAATATTGATTAGGTGCTTTTTTGTCTCTTGAAGTTGAAGGAGGTTTATTGCTGTTATCTGTTTACATTATGATCTTGGAATAGTCTGATCTGTATTAAAAAAAAATATTCTGAAAGAGCTTGTTAAGATGACTTTAAATATATGCAATGGAATAATAATCCCTGTTAAAATTTTATCTTTTTCTTCACATATATATTATCTCATATTTAATAGAGGAGAAAGACAGGACATTGTGGTTCTGAAGGGAAGCAAATTCACTTCAGAAAATTGCAACAAATTCACCAGTTGGCCAGAGGAGGGAGCGATGCAACCTTTCTGGCTGGTGAGATCAATATTTCAGCTTAAACTGAAATGTAATAGCTATTTTGGCAATCTCCTTTTGTGCCATTAAACCTTGATTAATCCAATAATAAGAACAATAGGCTATATTTTACTCCATCTGCTTTAAATGAAGACAACCCTCATGAATCCAGTAGCAATGCATAAATATTAAAGGTAGTAAAAGTGGGGCACACCCAAGCTCATAGCTAAAAATTTGATGGTGCACTGGGGATGCCTGACTGTCCCTGTGTTGAAGCAAAGCTTAAGAAATCAATTTGCATGCAGTAGGAGCTTTATGTATTGTGGGTTGTAAATAGTACACCAAGAACATTAGTGAGATTTAAAATCAGGCACAAGTACAAAGCAGAAAAAACACAGCCTTTTCTTCAGTTGTATCTTGGCTTCCAGGCAACATAAAGATGATGAGCAAGCTCTGTGAGCATCTATATAGCCAAGGGAGTAATACTGGTATAGCAGTGAGAGAAAAGCTTTTAAAACTGCTAACCTATTCCTGTTTTTTAACAGACAAAAGGAAAGCTGGTAGATCAAAATTACCATGCAATCCACTCTGTGTTTTTGTCAAAATTCACTATTGCCTATTATCACTGCTGCTATTTGATTGTAATTAATAATAGGAAGGACAAAATTGCATTACAGAAAAATTGAGGAAATCTTATGACTGAGGAAGGAAGGAGCTGGCTGGGGGTAGGATAAAAGAAAAGGAAAACCAGAACCAGGAAGGGGAAGAGCATCACTCTTCCAAAGTAATTAAATGTTATCTACTATTCTAGTATTTCTTTGGCTGATGTTCCATATATCTTTAAAGATGCAGAAAACTGAGAATATCATACATTTTTGTTACCTACATATATTAATATCTCTGCCTATAGAAATCGGGACTATGCTAAAGCACTTTTTCTGTTGCGAACTAGGTTGGGTTCCAAACAGTTGCTTTGGTTGCTGCCTACAGTCAGTGTTGTCTGTTCAGGAGCAGAAAAAGTAGCAGAGATCTTTCTTCTGTATCCAGTAGGTGTAAGCTTGAAATAGGTTGGCTACAGCTGCAGTAAGACCCTTCGTTTTCTTCTGAAGACATATGTCTAAGTGGGCTGTTCTGCAGCTTGAGAGCCACTGCATTTACCTCCTTTATTCGTTTCATCTTGACACTTTTGTTGTCCCCAGAGCTTCCTCTCCTCCTTGGCATCTCACTCTGTCACCTGCTCCTAAACCGCCGAGCCCGTGGCTAGCATGGGGGCAGTTAGCACAGCCATCCCTGGGAGACTGCTGCCACTTTACTTACTAACTGTGTGGCCCTGGTCAAATCTCTGATGATAGCCCCCACGCTAGCAGAAGCAACAGTTATTTTGATCTGCTGAAATGCTCTTATGAAATAGTATGGAAATGAGACGGTGCTGACAATGGCTGGGTCCTATGAACTATATTGATTCAGGTAAAACTGCTTTTTTTTAGCAAAGAAAACATTTTGGCTTGTTCTTTCTTATGGTGACAGAGTTTCATCTTAAATGGTAAGGGGCAGGAGTGTATTTTTAGACCAGCTTTCCTCCCTTGTAAGTGTGCTCAAGAACTGTTTGAACTGATCACTCGATATAATTGTCTCTCTTTGGTTTGATGTCAGGGAAGAGGAGTGGGAGAATAATGCTGACACCTGCAGGTGTTAAATCATACACTGATGTATTTCAGAAAAACTCAACCAATTTCAGCACAGGAGGGCTATGATACAGACTAAGAAACTTGTCCTACTACTTCAGTATACAATCTCATAGCTAGTTAATTTCAAAGTGTTTATTTGCATCATTGCTGAAATATCACTTCCTTTCTAATCTGAAAACTAGTGCAATTGCTTAAGCTTATGCAGCCTGGTTTCTCAGTAGTCCTTGGCCACACTGTTTTCCGCATCTGTGAAGCATTGTTAGAGCAAATGGAGAAGTGGCAGCTGTTTGCATCAATAAGGCTAATGAAACGCTGAGCACATTTGTACATCCAGGTATTTCACCAGCCTCCACAGTGCACAGCAGACCAAATCCAGCCAAGAGTAGCTTCTAGCAAGTAGCTGAGACACCCAAGAAAGTTTGGGTTTTGGTGTAAACATGGTTGCATCTATACACCAAGCATGAGTTGATCATAAGTGGAGCACAGATGGATGTAGCTTGTTGTACTAGCAAGTCTTGCATGCATTTAAAATGTGAAGGGTCTGCAAAAGTTGGCATTAAGAAGTAAATAGAGTGAATGTAAGGGCATTGGTAGCAAGAAAAACCACCAGTGAAAGAAGATGATAATGCAGCCCTTCCTAACCCTTCACCCAATTTGATTTATACAGTCTGCCATGGTCTCCACTTCAAGGCTGGATTAAAGCCCCAGATTCAGTGCTGGGATAAACTGAATTCCACGGGAGTTGTGCCCATTCACACAAAGGCAGAGTTTGTTCCCGTAGAATAATGATGTGCCTTTCCGCCAATAATTTTACCACTTGAATGCCAAGTTACAGTCCAGAGACACTTGCTTAATATTCCTGCTTCACTCGGTGTAAAACTGGCACCTCCAAGAGCTCCTCTGCTTTGGCTGGTTTGGTACGTCATTGCAAGTTTTCAAAAAAAAAGACTGCCTTCAGCGTTTTGCCTGGATCATTTCCCAGCCATATAGTGCTCCCCAGCAGATGGCCACGTCCCTCTCCACCACAGTCGGCAGCAACTTCCTTCCTATAGCCATAAGAGAAGCTAGCAGAGCTGTAGCCATCCTGTGCGTACATCGCTGGGACACTGACGTCAGTGGGAGCCTACACAGCCGTACAGCTCTGCCTACGTCAGTCAGAGGTGCTGAGGATCAGGGCTTAATAAATAGTAGGCAATCAGTAGCACCAACACTGAAACTCAATCTATTGGAACTATTTAGCTTTTTTTATTTAATTTTTTAAAAAGCTTTTCTCACTCAGCCAAGCCCACCACCTCCCACGTTCTTCCCTCTTCAGCCTAAATTTCATGGATTCAGTTTGCATGTTTGTTCTGCCTAAGCGGGACAGCTGCATCCAGTCCATTTTTGCCTGTTCAGGGCTTTTCTTCTTTTCAGTTCAACCTTTTTCTCCTTCATTTGGCAAATCATTTCAGGGAAGCGCAGATGTAAGGGTGTGTTTGCTTGTTTATTTTATGTACGTGACAGAGCACTTAGATAAATTTTGAACATTTATTTGCTTTCTGATCCTATAGAAGATAGCTGCACCTGACATTTTATATTTCCTTGCTAGACGAGTTTCTGGAAAAACTTTCAAGAGCATTAACATGAAAACAACAGGAGCAATCCCTGTGGTTCTTTTCCCCTTCAGCTCTCTGCAGTAAAAGAACATCACTGCTTTGTTTTTCAGGTTGATGGCTTCCTGACGCTTCTTTTTGGCCTGGCTAGCATTAATACACTTACAGTAATCAGTGTGACTCGCTACATCAAGGGCTGCCATCCTGAGAGAGGTAAGGAATAAAGGCAGGTCCAGGTCTGCCTTCATTGAACCTGGTGCAAATCTATATTTCATTCAATCACTGGCTGCATCAAATATAAATTAGTTGCATTGCAAACCAGAACATAATGTAGTCATTTACATTACAAATATGTTTGCATAGAATCCTTCAGGGTTAACCCCAATAAGAGACAAATTATTACTAGTACACTTTGGTCCCCATGGGTTAAATTCAGCCTTGTGCCAAAGATACCATAGGTCATGCTGACCCTCTTTATTTTTCAAAATGCAACTTAAATGACTCCTAAGTGATGCATACGTCATTGTCTGGATGTCACTGTAAGCAACGAATTTCATCTTCTATGACATGATATTTGGAAAATTTCCAGTTGTTAATAAAGATCCTTGGTTCGGAAGGCTGCCCTACGTACAAACATTTTGATTCTTCAGGGCGTTTTGCCAGAGTTTGCACCCAGCAGGTGTCATGGACTTCTTTAGATGGCGCTGGGAACATTCAGTCTGCACATCTTGCCTCCAGCTTTTGTAGCACTGTGCAGCCTTCCATCCCCACATGCCTCTCCAGCCTCCCCTCCATGGACAGTTTCACACCACGGGAGATGAAAATTACTCCTACCATCCCCAGAACTGACCATGACCTGACTCTGTCCAGATGGTCCCTGTCTCCTGCCTGTCTCCCAGATCTGTAAAGCGTCGTCACCACAGCCTCGCATCCACACGTCTTCTTTCTCTATTGCCCTGTTCATCTGTAACCTGAATCTCAAACAACCACTGTTCATTACTCTCTCCAGTGCTGGAAACCTTCTGCTAACCACTTTCTTTCTGGTTTTCGAATTTCATTTTTTAATTAACCTTTGGTATAACTGCTTCTCTAAAGGCATACGAGTGTCCCACTGTACAGATCTGGTCTGAAATCCTTTACACGTTTCCTGCCCTGTGAAGCCCTCATCAGCAAGTCTATATAAACTTGCCATCCTCTACCCCTTTCCCTTTATGCCTCTTTACATCACCACACTCACCCCAGGCACTCCCTTTTGCAGGATCAGTAGAAACCTTTCCTCACTGTTCATCCTGGACCTCCTGCCAGCTGAAAACTTTGATTTCCACTCAGAACCTTATGTAATCGCTCTTCTTTATTCCTACACCTTCCATAAATTCTCCCTCGTCTTTCTTTCACCCATCCTTAGATAATGTATTATCAATTTTCACGCCTTTGTTATGACTGGCTTGCATCATCTTTCAGGCAGGAATCTATTAATGTCCGCAGGTAAAGTATGCATAAATATACTGGATGCATCATATGAGTTTTTCTCTCTAATAGCATGAGTAGTATTAGCTGTGAAAAGCGCTTCTGCAGGAGGTCTTTTCTCCACAGGAAGTTCTTCTGCAGTTTGTTGTAATGATAGACTTGTTGAAGTTAATTTTCAACACAAGCTGCTGTTGGAGCTGCTGGAATTTGGCTGTGATACATTCTATATCTTATATTCATTGCAAATTATTAAGTCGTGTTTAAAACCCACGTTTCTCTTTTGCAAAGCTGTATCACATGTTCTTCTGAGGGCATACGTAATTTATGTTGGCCTCTTGAGGAAATCTAAGCAAGTACCCAGTATAACTTTACATAAATGTAGAGGAACAGAGATTGGCGGACACATAAATATTTCCCATGTAAATGAAGAAATAACCACAATGTATGGCAACAGCAGAGCAGATTAAATAATTTGTTTTGAATGGCTAATGTAGTTTGAGCATCTAATGTATTTTCTTCTTTTTAACAGGGAAAACCTTGACATGAATAAGAAAATCCTCTGAATTTAGACTTATCTTTTTGGTTTCTATGTAAAAGTTAACATACAACCCATTCCTGCTTTTTACAAAGTTGCAAAACATAAGTCTGACGTAGAACTTGCTAATTCTGCAGCGCTCAACAAACACATTGTCTCCTGCTTAAAAGCCATTCCCTTCTGCTGTTCACAAATGGTCTGGAACACAAGCTTGACAGATGCTTTCAAATTTAAGCTTTTCTTATGAATATGCATTTTTTTGTCTTAATATTTTTTTAAGTAGCTGCATTTTCCTTATAAGCTGTTGATATAGGAGTGCATTTATATTTCAAAGATATGTTTACCTTTTAGATATTGTTTTCTGACTAATCCATGCCATTGCAGGTCACTGCATCAGCAACAGCAGTATGACGGTGGCTCTGGTTCTCATTTGGATAGCAGCTTTCTTCTGGTCAGCAGCTCCATTATTTGGCTGGGGCAGTTATACAGGTAACAGGTATCTTTCAGTTGTACTTATCTGGCACCTCTCCACTTAACTGAACAAAGATACTTACCTTTCTTTCTTGCTGCTTGTGGTAAACCAGACTGATTATCAGTGGAACTGAGAAAATCATTCATCATGCCTGACGTACGCTCAGAGTGTTGTCTGCTTTGGTATTGGCTATAAAGAGATTTTTTTTTTTAAGATATCTCAGGAGAGACTTGGACGAAGTGCATATTACCTATGAAAAAAGAGAGGCCAGAAATATTTGGCATGGTTAAGCAATGAGATAAAGGAAACTATCAAAAGACATCCTTCAAAAACTGTCAAGATTAAGAAGCTAGAAAAGAACACAAGTTCCAGCAAGTTAAACTTGAAACTATAATAAGACAAGCCAGAAAGATCTGGTGAAACAGTTTGTGAAAATATGAAAACTAACATATCAGAAGAAGAAAAAGATGTCAGAAGTGATCAGGGTGAAAGATAAGGCTAGAGCAAAAAAAGGAGGGGGGGGGGAGAAAAATTTTGAATAGCAAACACTGTGGTAATTCAATGGCTAAGAGATATTCCCACACCAGAAAATTTCTTCATGGGGAAAAGCTGAAGAAATTGTCTCAAATTAAGTCTCTAAAAATTCAACAAAACAAATCTCTAGGAACAAATGGTAATGATGCAGGAGCCCTAAAAACTGAAATCACATGACTGAAATTGTCTAGCAGTTACCTGCCTGGATGCTGTAGGCATCTGCATCTTCTGAGAAGTCATGAAATCTATGAAGACTTATTAAAGTAGCTATTTGAACATACCCTCTTACTAATTAAATACATAAGCTTTGAGGTATCTCTGGACCCTTGAAGGATGGGTGTGAGAAAAACATCCATTTATATGATTGGTTTAATATTCTATCCCTCCCAAACCAAAATGTTACCGGGATACTAGGCTCAATGGATGTTTTGTTTGAGACAAAACCAAACTGGTTAATAGACTGTTCTAATTTTACATCATATTTTGGCACTCCAGATGTGTCAACAACTTGGGGAGTTTGGACTCGTCACTTTCTGTGTATCTTCTAGCCATCTGTGTTTTCTTTTTACATTGACCTTATTAGCTCTTCATTTGTAGAAGGATTTCTGATGTCCCTTTTTGGCCTTAAACTGGAGCCAGGGACTTCTTGGGCATCACTGCCTTGTCAGGGCACCCAAGTGCCCCCATGGATCCTGTTTGTACTTTGGATTCAATTCCTTAACAGTGGTCTTCAGGACCACTTCTAGGAGCACTTTTCACTGCTGAGAATCCCAGCGGTTTCAGGTTCCTGGGCTGTCTGACTCTAAACACATTTCCATTGGAGATGTGGGAGCCCAGCAATGGCAAGTCTGGGACCAGGCAGCAGGTGCTGGCAGACCACAGCACATTACCCCTGGCTGCCTTGCCACCCCTCCCTTCTACACAGCAGCCGCAGGGCTCCCCAGGACCCCGCTGATTTTTGGAAATGTCACTTGCCGCTGTCTCTGCAGAGGGGGAAAACACAGCTCTGAATTCTGACTTCTCATGTCATTTGGAGGCTGCTTTCTTTTTTCAGTCAAAAGTTTTCACAAACTAGAAACCCGGCATTAAGCCAGATTTTATGGTTATCTTTTTGAATCTTGGGGTCTATTCATGAAAACGGTGAAGGAGACAAAAATCTGTTTCTATTACTGAACACATCCAGACAGCAACACCTAGAGTATTTGGTGTTAAAAATACCAAGCTCTTTTTGATGAGAATCATAAAAGAGATTTTAATCTATTGCTCCTATAATTCATCCTGTCTAAACCTTCTACCACCTGTGAGGAATTAAGGGATTTTTTTTTCTTCAGAATTATCACTGGATGTCAGGAAGAGATCTGTTGCTAAATCGTGCAGGCTTCACCTGTATTGTATCTCCAGGACTTGTTAATACTTGACTTACGTAATTTTGGTTCATGCTTCATTTATTTATAATTCAATTTGCTGCCATATGTGTCAGAAAAAAAACCCAGGTTTTCCACTTAAAAAGAAAAATCAACAATTCACCATCTATAGAAAACCTCTAATGCTATTGAACTCAAGTTTTATATAAGTACACATTTGCAAACACATCAGAGGGTTTAAAGAAGTCAATTGTTATTTATAAAAGTATTTAAGCAGACACTGCACCTTATTCCCACTGCCTTTCCCTTAAGTACCTGATCAGCAAGTGTCCTTTTGTGAATCCCACTAGCTGCAGATACTGCAGTCTGCCTAACTTCATTTTAAAGAGCCTGCAGCTCCTTTGTAGTTGCATAACTCTATGCTTCCCATTTAGCAAAACGTCTCATATCTTTCTAAGCATTTATATGTTTCATCTTCCCATAATCTTTATTATTAGTTATATCAATTTGCTTTCATGGCTCTTGCTACAGTCAAAACTTAATTGCCTTTTTGTTTCTATTAAAAACCCCTCAATATTTTTATTTCCTACTTTGCTATGTAAGTAGTGACTTTTTACGTCGGGCATATTGTCTCTTTACAATTGCTTGTTATGGTGTTACAGTGCTCATCTTAGGAAGTTATTATGTAGGTTATTACAAATAAGAGTAGATAACACTCAAAAATCTCAAACCTACTGAATGAATACTCTCTTTTTTTTCCTAATAAAGTATCATAATCTCCTATTCAGAAATGAGAGTTTGTGCATTATGGATGTACACTGGAAATCTAAACTGGACAGAATGATAATATGCACTAAAACTTGTTACGGTCTAGCTGGTCTTGAAAAATTGTTTATGTAGGAAATTATGTCACAGCTTATTAAATCAGAACTATCAATCCATTCTTTAGTGCTTAGAAGAAAAATGCAGCATTTGAACTGATAAATTAATTGCTTAAAAGCAGATTAAGGTTCTAAAAATGCTAAACAATTTATTTTTGCTTTCCAGATCGCATGTATGGCACATGTGAGATTGATTGGGCAAAAGCCAACTTCTCTACAATCTACAAGTCCTACATTGTCTCCATTTTTATCTGCTGTTTTATCCTACCTGTATCAGTTATGGTCTTCTCATATGTGTCAATTATCAATACTGTCAAGCTAAGCAATTCATTAACAGGACTGGGTGATCCAACAGACAGACAGAGGAGAATGGAGCGGGACGTCACCAGGGTGAGTTTGGGTTTCACGTTGGGTGGGATTTTTCTCAATGAAATCTGTCATTCCAAAAATTGGTCCCAACTAGAACAAAACGAATCAGTCGCATTTCATTTCTCTATATTCTCTAGTGAGAGTCTCAACTCAGTGAAGAATATGAGGATTGTTTAAAACTCCTACCCTCGTCAGTTGGCTAATATTGGTGCTACATCACATGTGAAAAATAATCTAAATATAATTGGAGTGGGTTATACCGCATAAAACCAAAAGTTTGGGTTTTCTTTCCTTTCAGAAGTTACATTACTTCTGAGCATACACAGAAGTTACAGTGGAGATCTCAATTTACTTACTGTTGACTGAAGTCTACCTGAAACCCTCTTAATTCATATAAACATACAGGTGACTGTAGCTATTTTCATTCCTTTACATGAGGCATTGCTCAAGCACACCACCACACCAAAATTAGATGTATCACACTTAGGTCTGCCTGGCTCCATCGAAGCTAACCTTTTGCTTGCCTTTACTCTCCTGTGAGCCATACCCTTAGGACAATCTGATGTCTCCCTTCCAGCCAAGCGCCAAATTTGCTTCCCTGATGTCTTCCAGAGTAGATTTAAGATTGTTCTTCTTCTGTCTTTTAGGTTTCTATTGTCATTTGCACAGCCTTCATTATTGCATGGTCACCATACGCTGTCATCTCTATATGGTCTGCATATGGTCACCCTGTGCCGAATCTTACCAGCATCCTTGCCAGTTTGTTTGCTAAGTCTGCCAGCTTCTACAATCCCATTATCTACTTTGGAATGAGCTCCAAATTTCGGAGGGACATTTTCATCTTGTTCCATTGTGCCAAGGAAGTCAAGGACCCTGTGAAGCTCAAACGTTTCAAAAACCTCAAGCAAAAACAACAAGAGCCTTCTCAGAAAGAAGAGAAGCATGCAGGAGAAATGCACCCTGCACCAAGCCCTGATTCTGGGGTGGGAAGTCCAACCAATACCCCACCTCCAGCAAACAGGGAAGAGTATTTTGGTATTCTTGATACACCGTCTAATAACCCTGATATTGAATGTGATAGACTGTAAGTTTTGTGGCCACTTAACACACGCACCCACTTTGTGTTCAGGAAGACCCTCTTCAGATCAGCGCTTGAGTGATTTCCTAATTCCCAGTCCATCTGTTTCTTGCTATAGCACTGATGACCATACAACTCAAGCAAATCAGATGGTAAAGTGATATTTTCCTTCTATGTAGGTACAAAAAGCTATGAAGCACATTACATTGTGGGCAGCACACCCAGTGCCAGAAAAATTTGATTTTTCATTTGCGTGCAGGAAAAGCACAACTGACTTGTGAAGAGTAGGCATTAGCTAACAAAAATAACTAATATGTTCCTACCCAAATTTTTTTTCATTGGGAGATTAGATTTCCAAAAATGTTTTTTGCTCTTCAACAATCCCAGCCACAGAGGGTGGTTTTAGCTCCGTGGTGCTGTAGGAGAAGACGGGCCCTGCTGAGATGGTTGTGGAGCTGCTGCAGCTCCGATGGCTGCGAGCCGATAGGCAAAGCCGTGTGTTCCCTGCGGGGCAGCGAGGGGTGCCTGCCGTGGGGGTGCCTGCATGGGTGCCTGTCTGGTCACCCGTGCCTGCCTCCGTGTGTGTCTGTGCAGGTGCTAGGAGCTGTAGATCTTGGCATTTGCTAGTCACTGTCATCTGAACAGTGGCTTCATGCTTTTTCTTGTTGGTCTTCAGAATTATTTCCACCTTCCCTGACCTTCCTGGTGAGCAGGGCCTGGCTGGAGCATTCAGACTGAGGAAAGCTGGCTTTTAATTTTACTGATGTCTCTCCAAACTGGTTGTTTTTCTACTGACTATTAACGGCGGAGCAAGATGTTGTACAGGCAATGAAACCAAAAAAATGACACTAAGGTTTTAAGAGTACTGATGAAGTGTGGCATCAGAGCTATTTACAAAATATAATCCAACACTTCACTGCTGCTTCTAAAGAAAGTTTTTGTACCTGCCTATGGGTAAAAAATGACTTTTAGATAAATGTAACTAAGTACCAATTAAGGGTAGTGATTTAAATGGCTAAGATGTAGGCTTAAATCAGTAGCAAGTCTATCAGATGTTATAATAACCAGGTATTCTACCGAGTTTATTTTACAGATTCAAAGTGAGGAGGTATATCTTCATAATTCCCCATATTGGAAATGAATTGCATACTCACAAACTTCTGTACAAATGTCTCTGTATTAGCCATGGAAATTGTGGGTTCGTTTAGTGCCGTTTGCAAGTTAAACAAGGGGGAAAAAAAAGAAGAGAAAAACCCCAACAACATTGGTTGTTAACCTTACTGCTATTTATGACTTTTTGGAATCTCACTGTCTGGGTGTGCTAAAATGTAGTTGTTTTGCAAAAGTATGCTTTTCCAGATGTGTTTCTTGGGAAAGTTACAAAGAGAGCCTGCCTTCATTTCCCCCATTACTCTATTTGTTTTGAGAAAATCACCTGTCTTTTGAAGTTAAAAACAAATAAACATTATAAGCTACAGTGGGGAACTGTGTTTTCTTTCATGGCCACAGATCTGAACTACAAGAGTATTCATTTTTGTGGAAAATGTTGAGATATGGGTGCTATTTCATTACCATAAATAATTAAAAACAAGTAAGTAAACAGTTTGCTTCCAGATAAAAGTGCATGCCATAGCTGCAGAAATAGATGAAATCATTTAGGGCAGAATCCTGTCACAGCTGGCTGCAGCCAGGCTGGGCTAGCCAAAGCTAGCTCACAGTTTTGAAAGCTCCTAGGTGTAGCACAAAATCCACCTCGGTAACCCTGCTGGACTGAGCCTTCTCGCTGCTGAGAGTGCTTGGGTTTTCCTCCAAAGAAAGAGGAGTGCCATGCATCCCCATCGGATGCGGTTCTCAGAAGTACCTGCAACCGCGGGTGTGCCAGGAACCTGCCTGTAGAACCTCCATCGCCATAGGCACCAGGTGCCCTTTTAATCTGTATTTCTGCTAATTTCTGGACAACTAGGGAAAATTCTTGCCTTGCTGCATTGTAGCAACGCTGTTGATCTGAAGGATTCAGACTGTGACATAGAAAGATGTAAAAAGGGCAAGGGGGAAGCTGGAGCAACAAGGCCATTTCCAAGAGTGCACCCAAACTCCAGCTGAAATCTCTACTAGTTTATATGCCATTGAGCATGCACAGTGAGGTTGGACTGGGGGAAGAGGAGGGAGTGGTAAAAATGAACCAGAATAGGAGCAGAGGAAAAATATAAGAGGGGGAGAACAAGATAAACAGGGGAGCAAAGGGCCAGAAGCCAGAGGATGCATACTTGCTGAAAGACAACTGGAAAGAGCCAACACAGAAAAAGCCTTGACTGGACTGTGGCAGACCCCGCTTCTGCAAGACCTACGGCTACAATCTGTTGTGGATATATGGTAATACCATGGGACTGCATATCTGTAGAGCAGAATATCTGGTTTTGCAAGTTACACAGGGGAAAAGAGGATGGATGCCTTCGCAGGCACCAACCTGTGCTCCAGGTTCAGTAACAGCAGGAGCACATTTGTCACTGAAGTTACTCAGGTTAAGTTTCCAGCCCTATAGCACCAGTGCTATGCAGCTGTACCCAAGACATCAGCAAGTGGCTGAAGGCAGAAAAAAGATCCAGAATCTGTTACTGCTCAAGTGCAGGCAGGGGAACCTGCTTCAGCATTTTAAGCATGCGAATCAACAGAAATTGATTTGTAAAACTCTGCCTGTGTCCTGCATTTCCTCGCCTTGTCTCTGGTCCCATACATGTGGGGACAAGGCTGGCCCCTGCTGCTGCCTCCATGGATGGGCTCCTCCTCCTGCTGAGCCCACACTGCCAGTCAGCGAGGAGCAAAGAGCTCAGGGGCTTAAGACAGTCAGCAAGTCTAGATATGCTGAAGGGGAATGATGGGGGTTTATGCTTTTTACTTACCAAGAATGAAGTACGGTGCAAACAGGACAAAGAGTCCTGGAGTCAAATTACTCCTCCCCATAACCTTGCTGCTCCCCACAACTTTGGATTTTCTTTTACAGTGGATGAATTTTAGCAGCAGAGATGTGAGAATACTGTTGTCCTGACTGGTATCCTAGTGATGCTTTCCTGGGAAACTGCAGCTTTGAACGGTCTCTGTCTGAGACAGTCTTACAAGGGAGGTCCCACTGACCTTGACAAAGCAAAGGACTACCTGCTCCCAATGCTTTCTCTTCAGAAACATTACATTTTTACATTTTTCTTATGCAAAAAACCGATGGGTGTGCCAAAGACAGGGCCAGACATCATATCATCACAGGAGAGGATATCCCATCCCAGTGCTGCCACTCCACCTTGTGTGAAGACACACAGCAGGCAGGTAGCGCGGGCTTGCTAATAAGACCTGATTTTTCCACTAACTCTACCACCAGGGGCCTTTTCCAATGTGTTTTGTATAGAATGGATTAGTGCCAGCCTGCACAAATGACATCTCATAACTATTGCTAGTATCCAAATGGTCTCTTGTCACGAGGCAGGAGAACAATATTCATCCTTTTGGCATAGCAATTGTGGCATGTAGGCTCCTTCTGTCTCTCTTGCTCAGCCCTGGATAGTACTGTGAGATTTTGTAATTGTTGGGGTTGGTTTCATGTATGGCACACTAAAGTAGCATCATCTGGCAGAAGGCAGTAGGCCAAGCAATCCTACCATTTCCAAAGGATGCTCTCAGCATTTGCTGTCTTGTTCCAGCAGGATCTGAGACAGAGGTTAGCGCTCTTTTACCCTAGGTGCAAGAAACCCAGCCATGAAAACCTTGCTAGCTGCTAATTATCCACTTCTGTACTCGCAGACCTGTTGACATCATTAAAGCACTCCGGCAAAAATGACGTGCCTCAGCACAGTAAAGTCACTCTGCAAAAAGCCTGAAGCCCTTAAGCCACCCTTTAAAATATGCCGTTAGCTACTCTATATATTCATTTCCAAACATTTCCCACCTGTTTTGATTAGGTATTGATTAGTACACTCAGCAGCTGAGTTCTTAATGGTTACACAATTCATGTATTTACATGAGTATCAAAAATCTCATCAGCTCTTACTTGATTATTTCTTCTTATCAATATTATTCATAATTATCAACATATCAGTATTATACCGTAATCACTGTAGTTATTAATCATGAAGTGCAGTTATTAATACTCACATGTACAACTTAGTCTTGCAGGTGGATTACCAACAACCCTGTCACTGACACAACCCTTTCACTTGGGCTACACAGTTTGAGTGCTCAGGTTAAGCCAGGATTACTTCTGTTCAATTCCCATATTTAAAAATAGCCTCTTCTGGTTTGGGGAAAAAAAAAGGTTATAGTTATAATTTGTTTATTTATGCCAAGAAAACCTTTGGGGCCCACATTTCCCCTGCTGGCATATTTGCCAAGCTGAAAATCCTTTAGGGTGTCAGCACGTTGAAATACATAGCAACATTTCTTAATAGCTTTGACATTTCTAACAGTAACATGAATAACTTGAGTGTGTAGTTGGAGGGAGTGGGATAGCATACTGCAGCCCAGTCCCTGTTCTCAGTGCTATTATGTTTTTTTACCTAATGAGTCATGTAAAAGTGTTTCTTGTAGCAGAGACCAGGAAACAGGAAATCCCCCTCCACCCCCCTTAAGACAGTGACTTTATTACAGTGTGAACTACTCAGGCTTGCACCCCCTTGCAGGCTCTCTCTCCAGCCCTATAAATCCTTCATTCTTTGCTGCACAAACTGACAAGATAAGAGAGATAGGGAGTGTGCCCACCCAAGCATGGCCTATGGTTTGGCACTTTCCTCAGGAGGGAGAGAGATGGAGACAAAAATCCCTTCGCTAGGGTAGGGCTGGATAAGAACGTGTTTCTCTTGCTACCCTGGGGAACAGTCTCATCCCCAGGCAATAATAAAAAAAGGTGGGTAATGGTACCACGTCTGTATTTTCAACTATCCTGGAGATAAGCCAGCCTGGCAAACCAGGTTCTCCTGCAATGCTCTGTGTGTCCCTCTGCCTACCTCTTGGCCTGCTAAAGGCTTGGGGTCTGAGCCTTCTCAGCACATCAACAAATGCAAAGGATTTTTGCAAGCACGTTGGGAGCAGACCAAAGTGGAAGTGCCTGCAGGGTCAAATGGGCCTATGTCTAGTATGTGGTCCAAAGTGCCTAATTCCTGTCTGCAGCAAAGACTACACAGTAGCTAGCCCCCAATCCCTTCCTGTGTTGATGATCTAGGAATATGGAAAGCTACCATACTATGCAATTAGGGGAAAAAAAAATACCTTCAAGATCATCATGGTCCACATGTATTCTTGCTTTCTGGGGGATGGCAATTAGGAGATTCCAGATGAAACAGGCTAAAAGCTGAAAATGGGATCTTCTCCAGAAGAACAGAGTAAAGGTACTACCGGATACACATATACATAGATCCTGCAAGAAGTTTTGTGCATGGAAAACTCTTATAAAACTTCGTATACCAGCATTCAGATTAAAAGACGTGGCTAAGTGAATTGCATTGACTGCAGGAGAGAACAGGAGCCTGTCAGCTGGGCCTATGGTTTTATCTACAGCTTTGAGTTCACAAACATGTATTTAATACATATTTCTGAAAGTTTGGTTTTGAGATTGGATTTTTTTTTTTTTTGTAATCTGTCTATATAACAATAACTCATCAAAAAAGGGAAGCAAGGATGCATCCTTGATGTGCAGGAGAAGCACAAGAATAAATTTAAGATTCAAGGGATGTCAAAGTGGTAATACAAGAACACAGAACAATAAGAAAATTACTAAATGGAAAGTAATAATCCCATTGCTAGTACAAAAATCAGGGCCACACTCAATGATCAAAATAAAAAAAGAACTCTCTACCAGCTGTCTCTGCCAATAATCATCCTCTTTTATGCTCATTGAATGAGACAAAAGCCCTCCGGGGATAGCAAACACACAGCATTTAATTACGTAATAGGACGTAACCTAGTAAAACAGGAGTGGAACAACTTACAGAAACCGCTGCAATAAATGCCCTCCTTCACTGGTATTTGACAGCCTCCAGTAGCCTTTGACACCGTACGCCAGCCAGCCTGGCTGCTGGAAAGAACCACCGCTTGAGCAAAGCTGGGATGGTCCTGGAGGGTGTGCGTGTGGCTGGAGGCACATCAGACAGGTTCCGCACAAGGTCAGTGCAAGCTGCCCAAGCAGGAGGTGCCTATGTGTGTCATATCTGCTGCAATATTTGCAAAAGGAAGAATGAAGTCAAGAATAATGTCTGGCAGCCCAAATGAGAGCGTGAACATGTCTTGGTGATGTGAGCTGGCAAAGCCTTACCACGTGGCAAAGATAAGTTTCAAAAGGATTCGTATCATATAATGTTCACACAGAGAAGTGGAAGAAACTTAGTGAACTCAGGGCATGCTTCTCACCAGTGGTAAACTGCTGTATGAAATGAACAAAACTAACTTCTCTGAGAACAAGCTAGCCGATCGCTAGGGTTTCGTGTAGCCTATATGTGGATTTAAAGGGAATGGAAAATGGGATTTAGCTCATCCTTGATTGATACCGTGTTACCTGGCAATCCGGTCCTCAGCTTCCTTTGCTGAAAGGCAGTCAAGTACAGCAGCATTGTCATGTGTCCTATAAGAAAAAATCAACCCAGGCAAATGACCAGTTCAAGAATTTGAGTCTAAGTCCTAGCTCCAGAGATAAGACCCATTTCTCCCCACAGTTCAGGGGAGCTATTACCAGACCATTCCCTAGCGTTAGAGTCAGAGCAAGGGAAAACATTCACTTTTGGAAAGCTGGTGCACCTTATTCTTTGAAAGACACTATACATTCTTGAAAATACACATTCCTGGAAAGATAGATAATATACCTTAATGTGATGGCACGGACAGGGAGTCTAAAGGAGTGAAGGTAGAGTACCATGAAAGTCACTGATCACTGCCTGACTATCAAAGCACAAGAACACCTTTGCAAGTCGCAGAAGACTTGGATCAGCCATGCAACATACAAAAGGACAAAGAAAATGGGCTACCAGGACAGTAAAATTGGTATGCTTATCTCATATTTCACTTTTTCCTGGTATGACACAATCCAACTGAGGCATACGAACCTCTGCAAGGACCAGAGGTGTTGCACAGTATATTTGCCCTGCAAATTGCTTTCATGGGTTGGCAGGCTGGGAGTGCAGGTTAGACCCACGTCTGGGGAGCTGCTGCCTGTTTGGTGAGCTACAATACTGCTTTAATTGGCTGTCTTTTCTTTGGGAGACAAATGTCACTGCTAGACCTTGGCTAAATTCACAAGAAGGTCTTAAACATTTCAGCTTCTGAAAGAAGTCTGAGGTTTTACAAGAGGTGTAGAGTATGGGCTCAGAAATTGTGAGGAAAGGTGACTCTCTTAAAGGGTTATAAGGAAAGACCAGGCTAGCACTAGGATAACCAGTCAGGTGTGCCTGCAGATAAAGAAGCTGAAAACCTTGACATCACAACACACAAACGAGAAGAGAAAGGCTATATCATCTCTGGGCTGCAGCACTATTTAGCACACTTGAGTCTTCTTCAAGTTAGCGTAGACCTCCTGTTTTCGTATGCCCCACTCACTGACTCTGTGTAATGGTTTCTGGTGCCCACTTCCATCTCTGTTGATTTGCTGCATCCCTGAGGAGAAATGGCCTCCCAGTTTCACATTTCCAGTCTAACAGAAATCCCACGTTCCAGGCTTTGTGTTTGCAGCTTGTTATATTGCCACATCCCATATTATGCACATATCCCATTATGCACTATTAGTAGGTGCTTTGGCAGCAGAGAAGGAAAAGCACAGCCAACAACCAGAAAGTTAGCAGGGGTGAATACAACACCAAAACGCTTTCTAATAAGAATTCTTACTGTGAAGCAGGCACAATTTTCCCCAACTGATTTTCTTCATCCAACCTATTATGAAAATGGAGCATCACTATGGAACAGTGGAACATGGGGAGTTCCCACAACGTTAGCTCTTACCTGTTCTGCCCATAAAGAGCCCTTTAAGCATTTACCACACTAACAGCAAAGAATAAGCCTAGCATATGCTTCAGGAGAACACTATTGAGAGTAAACTCCCAGAAGTCCTCCTGCAAAGACACCATGAATTTGGGGACATTCCCCCTTTACAACCATATGCAACAGAAATGAAGTTGGCAGTGTTAACAATCTATACCTGGGATGATACTTCTGGCCTCATAAAATTAAATTCTCCAAATAAGACCCACGCAGTGAATCTGCTCAATACTCTGAAGACCTTTGCCTAATGCCTCCATCTGCAAAATCTGGAATTGTACAAGTTCAGTGGGCACAGTCAGGTCTAGGGATGCTCAACATATGGTCTCTCAGCTGTAGATCCCAAAGGTTTTTAATGAAGATGACATGCCTCAGCTGCCTCTAATCCTGAAGAATCTGATTGCCTTCTGAATAGCAGAATACACCCAAAGCACTTCTGCCATGAAAAAGTCAGGTTTATCTTATTTTTTAATACAGGATCTTGCAAAGTAAGCAAAGTAAAAGCTACGTGTGGTCTGAGCAGTCGCAGTCATTAACAGCATTGAAATTTTCTCTGCTTAATCACTACAGCAGGTTTACCTCATCTCTTGGTCTCATGGATTTACAACATTTTACTGACCCACCTAATCTTCAAAGAGCAGAAGTGCCCTGACATCCTAACCTACAGCTGATCATAGGAAGCCCCCATTATGAACTGACCATTTTCATTTCTTAGGACAAGGCCAACACAGCAAAGCAAGCTTTTCCAGACTCACCACAAGAAAACCAGCTCATCCCCGTTGGTCTGTAAATCCCTGTATTAGCCCAGGTTACAAACAGAAGACAAAAGACCAGACCATCGGGCGGCGAGGGGGCATGCTCCCAGCCTCTGGCTCCCATTCAAGCCTTTCCTTGACACCTGGATAAACCCAGCAAGGATTAAGTATGCTCAGCAGGGCCGGGAAACTAGCCTGCTCTGTGGCTGGTCCCCCCCTTCAGCACTGCTTTGACTTAGTCACAATTATTTCAGGCTTTGTTAACCAGGCATGGGTCGATTAGACTTGCTCAACAACAGGCTTAAAATACAAATAATCCAATTAACGAAAGAAGCAGAGTGTAAAAGTGTTTGGAAAGGGTCAGGAAAGCCAGGAGGAGCAGCCAGCACATCCCTAGTGGGACATCTCCCTCCAAACAAGGGCGCACAGAGGCCCCTTGTCAGCTCGGCGGGGGCAGCAGCATGGCTGCTCTTTGAACCCCGCAGTCCTCGGGACCGTGACGTTTCACTGGGACTCAGAAAACCAAGGTGGGGAGGACAAAGCTCCATACGCCATGCAGACATTCAGGCTTGCAGTTAAACAAACTCCAGAGACAAATGCTAACATTTGCAACTGCTGCCCACTTCCGATCCTACCACAACATCTCAGCAAGGGCTTATATAAAACTTCCCTCTAGCCCATCAACCCAGCCTTCGTTAGGCAACAACAAAGAAATGTCAGAAGTGATTTAAGAGTATATCTTTAGCCCTGAAATGAGTGTTTGTGCTTAGGCTGAGGGGGGAGAGGGGAGTGGGAAGAGGAAGATTGAGGAGCGTTCGCAATTATTTACATTGCAGCCACAGAATATATGTGTAGGGCTATTCATTCGAAATGTGGTCATTGATAATGGCATTCAGCTGCAGAAATCCCTAAATATCATCTAGGGATAGAAACAACTCCTCTACCCGCCTGGAGTGATGAAAATTCAGAGCTTTGGCTCAAATTCCTTGTACCACTGCTCCAGTCCTGACCCTTGCTGTGTAAAACCTTGTGACTAAGAAGCCATGTGACTGCAACAAACCCCACCATTGATGCTCTCTTTCAGAAAGGATCATCACAAACATTATCCCTTGAAAATCCAGGGCGAAATCCCTCCAGCCCTGAGTAATGGCTCAACTTTGGTGTTTATGGCCACAGCAGTTTCGAGACACGAACACATCTGTAAGATCTGCTGTTGAAGCACTGAGGAAAACCCAAGATCTTCCGCAACAGCTACGTTTGTTCCTGCCAGACCCAAACAGCCAGCTTCACACCTGCACCCTCCCTCCAGCCTCCC
>NW_009647419.1:1796724-1833764 GCF_000708025.1 Charadrius vociferus
AAAGAGAAACAGAGGGCATCAGAGGGTCCAACCAGTCCAACCTCTTGGTCCAACCCATTGATTTCCATTCTATACAATAGTTGATGGCAGAAGTGATGATGTTGCAAATCTTTTCTGAAATACCAGCCCAAACACTTACATCGAGTTCCTAGGAACCATCTTTTTCATAGCAACTGACTCCATGGAGATTTGCTTGCATTGGCACAGTTTCCTACAGTGCTTCTAAATTCATTTACCCATTTTCTGAATGTTGCTTGTTTGCACGTCATCGTGTGCATGCACCGCTCCTGTAGAGGAGCAGACATGATGATGAAAAAAGCTGGTGTGCAGAAGGCCGTACTCAGCTTTCTTTTGAAGTCCATTTATCTGTTGTCTTTCTTTCCTTGGACACCTTAGTGGGCATCAGCCTGATTTTAAGCCCCTGACTCTGTGACCTTCAGAAAGTCCATCCTTGGAAACGTGAAACAAACTAAACAGGGAATTTACTCAAAAATTTCCAAAACTAGGCAGAGCTGTTTGGCAAACTGCAACCCTCACAATAACACCAATTCCTTCCCCACCCTTTGCATGTGAATGGAAACAAACCGAACAACAGACTTAAAGCAAACAATTACCACAAATTAGCCCAATTTATTAAGTGCTAATCAGTACTTGTTTCAATTATTTTACTCATTCTTAAAAATTGACTTTTTACTAGATGTTGAAAGGTATTCATTTTTTGAAAGAAAAGAAGAAAACAGCAAGCTGTAAAGGCCTTGATTTTATGAAGACCAAAGAAATTCACTTTAGAGCAGCACAAGCTTTAAAATGTATTTTGCCCCAAAATCACTGTCTGCTTAGCTGGATGGTAACAATTATAGTTAGCACCTGCAGGTTTCCTTACAGGCTTTCCCATGCAATGCCTCAAAGGAGAGAAAGTGAGCTTCTGCTGGCATCCCATCAGGCATTTCAGCTCCTTTAAGTATTGATGCAGTGTATATATATAGGTATCTATCTCAGTCCATGGCAAAGAGGTCTAGATGGCAGAAAGCCTGTGTGGAGGACATGGTGAGAGGGGAGCTCAGCAAACACAACAGGGGCTGAATGCAGAAGCACTGTGCAATGCACTGGAGGCCTCACCAGCCTCTATTTACAGCTCATTTGGGCTGTCAGCAGCAGCTCCACCACACCAGAGCAAACAGCCAAAGCAATCAGGGAGCTGTAACACAGGCTGGAGTGCAATATTTAACTCTGCAGCTGACACAGCCTGGTTCCATACTTCATTAGCTCGCTCAGGAGGGGAATGCATCATTTTATGTGGCTCTGCAGGCCTGACACCTCCTTCTCTTATGCTGGCGTGAATGAGGATCGTCTCCTCTGCGCTCCCTGCAAGTACATAACACAAGCACAGCGTGCTGGACATGTTTCTCACTGATCATATATGTCTTTTGCTTTATGGTGAGGGACTCACAGAAACCACCACCAGCACTGAACAGCCAAAGATAAACTCACCATGGAGAGTTTAAAGCGGCTTTGTGCTGCTCTGCCTCAGTGAGTTCTCAGTGGAGATGCAGAAACTGAACCAGGATTCGGATACACCAAGGTACGGCTGTACCTGTAACTCACCCAACTTAATACAGCAAATGCTCAGCCTTCCTCTGACCTTAGTTATTCTCTGGCCTCCCTGGGACTCCCAACCTCCTACCAGGATGCAAGAGAAACCATTAGGATTTCACAAACCAAAGCCCGAGCACTGACCTCAGCACACAGGGCGGTGTTGCAGGGCTGTGGCTGCAGCAGGAGGAAACATTCCCCTTTTGCCTGGTCCTGAGCAACTCCTTCCCCAGCCCACGCATCTTTGCAGCATGCATCTGCAGAGCCCCAGACATCTCTGGGAGCTGTGAGGACCATGGGCATCCCTCTCAGGGCTGTGAAACCCAGGACCCATCGGCAACATCTTTTTTTCATTGCTGGATTAACAAAAGGCAGGGGCTTCAGACGTCCTTACCTCTGCTGACAGAAGCCACTGGTTTTCGAAGGTACTTAGTGAGCTCCTTGCAGAAGAGCTCCCCATCAATCCAACGGAAGCAGGCCAAGTTAGAGGACAGGGCTCTCCTACCTCAGCTTCCTTTGCTCAGGCTGAGGAAGGGGAGGGCTGGCCAGGCCAGCTGTGGGCTGATAACAGGCAGCTGGAGATGGCAGCAAGCAGCTGTGGGGAGTAACCACTTCTTGGGTGCCTTTTGTGGAGTCGGGCCTGGGAGACAGGCTCCTGGTCTTTCTATAGATATGTGTCCTTCTCTCTGTCTTCAGTAACCCAAACACCTGTTCAAACTCGGTTCTGTAAGCACTGTGCTTCTCAGCTTTCTTTTCTGTAAAAGCTGCTTGCCTACCTTTTTTTTTTTTCTGATACTTCGTAAGAGCATGCGTGTAATTTAATTCTCTCTCTCCCAAAACTATTTTTCACTTTCTTTCATCGTTTGCATTTCTTTGAAAAGAGCTTGGAGAAACTAAGATGGAAAATGTCAATTATTAAAGTAGCTTGAAAGCGTTTACAGTATTTTCCATAGAAAAACACTCTGAGGAGTTAGCAAGCATAAAATGTAGAGGCTTTCCTCTTACTATTCTTATGGAGATTTAATGCTGGCAATTACAAGAATGCAAATGGTATTTCCAGCTTAACTGTGCTTGTGACTAAGCAATTTATTAGAAGTAATTTACTTAATTTGGGGATCAAAATGCAGAGCTCACCTTGTAATATATGGTTGTGGCACTGGAGGCGAGGAACAGAGAATAGAGCTTATTCAGAAAGATTTATTTTTATAATAAGATTTGAAGAGTTTTGGTTTTTTTCTTTCAAATGTAATGAAAGAACAGCATTTCTTCACAAGGCTTGATTTCAGAGTGGCATTTAAAATTGCATTGGATCTTTCTGTGGCCCTTAAAGGCATCATAGAAGAAAGATGGCTCTCCTTTGCTATTCTATTTCTACATTACTGAGTTTATAGTTAATTGAATTGCTAGAGCATGGAGTGATGTTTATGCATCCTGTCTGTTTTCTGCTTTTTTAAGTGGAAATGAATTGTGAGAAATTACTGGCTTACAAAAAGTATAGATACAGGCTACTGCACTGCAGAGACACTATCTCCCTGGCTAGCCAGGACTACTGATGAATGATGGAACTTGACTTGGTGAGCACTTTCACCAGCTCCCACAGTACCCTCGGGTGTCTCCCATCGACCCCATAGACTTACATGTGTCTAAGTGGTGTATCAGGTCCCTCACCATTTCCCCTTGGACTATGGGGGCTTCATTCTGCTTCCCGCTCCTGTCTACTAGCTCAGGGGGCTGGGTACTCAGGGAACAACTGGTCTTACTGCTAAAGACTGAGGCAAAGGCGGCATTAAGTACCTCAGCCTTTTCTTCATCCTTTGTCACTATGTTTCTGGCCCTGTCTACTAAAGGACAGAGATTATCTTTAGTTCTCCTTTTATTGTTAATGTATTTATAGAAACTTTTTTTTGCTGTCCTTAACAGTAGTAGCCAGGTTAAGTTCTAGCTGGGCTTTGACCCTTCCAATTTTCTCCCTTAGGAAAAAGTTCTTCACAGAAAGGGTTGTTAAGCATTGGAACAGGCTGCCCAGGGAAGTGGTCAAGTCACCATCCCTGGAGGTATTTAAAAGACAGGTGGTGGTTTTGGCAGTGTTAGGTTGATGGTTGGACCTGATGATCTTCGAGGTCCCTTCCAACCTAGACAATTCTATGATTCTATGATTCTACATTTTTTGTCACTTAGAGTACACGTCATTGCTCTGTATGGCTGGAAATGCCCCAAACAACTCGATGCTTGGGTAAAATGGTAGAAATGGGTAGCAAAAAGGGTCATAGCAGTTTGTCACAGCCCACACCCCCCAACCCTGACCCATTTGCACACGTTACAATAAAAGCTTAGTCGCAAATATCCTGAGCAGGATGAAGGGATGCGAGTTGCCTGCTTGCAGCCCTGCCCCACGCAGCCCCCCAAAGCGGCAGAGCTGCTGCTGGCTCAGCCACCTTGGGCAGACAGCAGGGTTTCCAATGTTGGGCTGGTTCACACACAGCAGCGTAATTTTTTTCACGTGTTTTAGAGATTGATAGTAGTCTGAAGCTTCAATACCTTTACAGGGCAATGAACACCTTGGTGGAGAGCAGTTAAAGGAACACCAGAAACACCATCTCTCCCATCGCGCTGGAAGTGAGAGGAGCAGAGGGATGGGGAGAAGGGGAAATGTTAGTGTTTCTGCCGGTCCACTGGGATCTGCATGCCTGGGGAGGCCCTTGCATCACTCTACATCCTCCTTGTACCCACATCACAGGGCTCTACACCCTCAGAACCTTCCCTCTGCCCCATCCCCCCAGCATGACCCCGATTTTCCCCTCCCATTTCCCCATTGCCTTCCCCCATTCTGCCAGCCCCCAGCACCAGGACCCCACAATCTCTCTCCTTTCCTTCCCAGCTAAGTTCAACCTCACTGAAACCTGGGATGGTCTGTCTCCACAACATGTACCATCCCCCAGGGAAGGTGTTGCCAGCACCTGGATCCACACAGAGAGATTTATATGGGTGCAGCACCACACAGGAGTTGGGGGGACCCTGTGTATTCCCACCCCATGCTGACATCCCACATTCCTACACAGGCACATGGGCATGCAACCCCATTCTTCCCTCCGCTAGCTGGATCCCTCCTGGAAATATTGCCACCGTGGAGGCAAATGTGTCTCTACAAGAACAGCGGGCAAGGAGACCCTCAAGGGGGGCCAAGCCACCGCCACTTGACTGGGAGAGCGCGGGATGTAAGCCCTTACATGGTGAGCCTGTGCACAGGGGTGTGTGCAGAGGGGCTTTTCATGAACTCTGGCAAATATCTGTTTTGAAAGATACATACCAGTAAAGAAAATACATTAATCCACCCATTAAACACCCTGGCAGTTCTGGCCCCACTGCATGTTTGGACACTTCTGCTTGCCAGAGCAGCACTCTGATTTCTGCTTGTTGCCTCCAGAAAAAACCTGAATTTTGAACAGTCCTCAGTGCCGAGAGCTAAAGCTGGAGAAGACAAGGATAAGGGCACCACAGAGGGGACGCATTCAGTTGCTGGGAGGCAGCCACGAGCTCTCTACTGTGAAGTGGCTTTTACTGGCATCACCTACTTGCTCTGACACCTGATGCCCTACAGAGCATAAACAGAAAACACATCAGGAAAATAGTCAGGAAGAACAGACTGAAGGCTGTTACTGGGTTTACATTTTCCAGGCCTGATTTGCAGTGAATAGTTGAGCTTTGCTGCCAAGGGAAGGGGCACTGAGATCCAGAGTGAGACCTGGTATTCTTGGCAAACTGAATTAACAGTGGCAGTGATAGCGTATGGCTCGCACTGGCAGTACGCAGATAGGGAAAGCGTGCTGAAAAAGCCATTTGTGTTTTCTGAGAGCTGCGGTCCTCGCCTGCAAATTTCGGCACTGAACCCAGAACTGCTGAAACTTTTGATTAACAAAGAGCACTCTCCTAAACAGATGACTTTACCCCTCATATAAGGAGCTTTATTCTGATGAATCAGCTTTTATATGAGGTAGCAGAGCAATGAAATATATCCCACTTACCCTGTGAAGACTCAATCCCCACCTACACTGGATTCAAGATGAACAAAATCCATATGCTGCACTTCCTACAGACCCAATTCTGTTCAGTCACCATACATTTTTGTTTGCAATAACTGCAAGTTCTGCCAAAAAATGGTTCTTAAAATGGATTTCCGTTGTGGCAGTCGCTTGGTTTCTGATAGCAGATTGCTTGAGATACCAACATTACAGTCCACCTCCGTAATGTCACAGCTTTTAAAGCTGGTTACACTCCTTCAGATCCAAAGGTCTGTGGCCACAATCAGGGCAAACTCCTCCTGAGCAGCCACCTGATCCCAAACATGATGGGAGCTGTTCCAGTCCCATAATTTACTATTCACTTTATATATGTTACAACACAGCATTTGTGGCAGCCTTGTCTCTAAATCTGGCATTGGGACTATGGGGCACCTGAGGTACAGATAGATTCAGCTGTATGGCAAAAATAATGAAGATTTCTTGAGGCCCATGATAGGTCCAAGTGTATCCTCCATCCGTTTTCTTTTTTCCTACAGAGATATATCTTGAAATAATTAAAGGAAAGCAATATCTGAGCATTGCTTCTCTCTGCTACAGTCCAAGATCTACAAGCAAACCCAGCTGACTTGTTGGTCCCAACTAGTATTGACTGCGTGTCCACAACTAATGCACTACATATTAAATTGGTCTCAGAGTATGCAAACTTACTTTACAGATAGTGCTAACTTCTGAGTTTGCTCAAATGTCTTATTGGATTCTCTTTCCAGGCCTGAGTTAACTTTGCTTTATGTCTTTTGATTATTATAGAGGCAGATGAGGTTGAAAGTTTCCAAAAGTGACTGCCCAGAACTTACAAAACACCCAATTCAAATGCATGACAGTTAAAATGGTCACTGTTCAATTGAAAGTCTCAAGCTCTTCACATATCAGTCACAGAAAAGGGTCCCTTTCCCATTTCCCACTATGAACCCTCATTTTTTGAGCCTGCCCCGTTGGGATGGCAGGCTCCCAGGCAGACCCCATTCCCACTCTGTACACTGCAGAAGATCCAGGGCAAGGAGTTTAGCAGGTCTCTCAAGCATGGCCTCCTGGCAAACCTGAAAAAGCTGGTTTTGTTACCTTTTGTCCCTCCCTTCCCTGTGGGGTGAACAAATGAACCTGGGAGTTGGGGCTTACTGACAGAGCCCAGCTTCTCTATAGTCTCAGGAAACACGGCCATTGCCATCTTCGCTGAGAAACACCCAGTGGGTCAAATTTACACAGTGTAAGTTTGGTATCCATCCACTTAAGCCAAGCATGCCAACATTATGCATTCATTTGGCCCATGAGGTCCTCTCATTCATAAAAAGAAAAAACAGATGCCTGGTTACCCAATTGCTCTAATTATTTAAAGAAGTTTCTGATGCTGGCAACGGCTACAGCATACATAATTCAGCCTCCGTACCTTTCTCAAACACAAGACAAACACATCAGTGTATTTTATATAAGCCTTCCAGGACATTGGTTATTTTATTTACCTGAGGTCAATTTAGATGTAAGTGCTTTAAGCAGCTAAAGCCAAACAATGTTAACCCCTAGTTGCCTTGCCATCCCAATTATACTTTTAACTTTCTGCTGTGTTCTCCCCATGCCCTTTTTTACTTCATGTATAAATGGTTTTCAAGCACAGATTACCTTAAGCGTAATAATGAGTACGCTAATATTTTATTTCACAGAGTTTGAGAAACATAGAAAAACTGCAGAATTTGAACTCCACCGCCACTTGTTAGGAGTTAACACTAATGTGTGCAACCTCACTGTCTTTGAACAGAGCCAGCACTACCAAGCTGTGCGTGACATCTTGGGGTGTTATAACTTGGAGAAGATTATTCTCTCTGATTCGTGTGGTAGTTGGTGGAAAAGGCTTGAGGGTAAACGTTTGAGAGCAGAAAACTTGTTCCTTTCTGTTTAAGCACTTTGATGGGATTAGATGTGACATAGCTACGCGTGATCTTGCAGAAATCATTTAATTTGTCTGTGTTTTCTGTTTTTATATGCAGAGTCAGGACTTCATAGTACTGGCTTACTAAGCCTGCAGTGGTCAGCTGAGAAGATAGTTTCAACAGTTTCTGTGTAACCATCATAGACCAGTTAGCTCAGCCCTGGATCACTTTGATTCCTTACACATTTCCTACTTGTAACCTGGAGAGGAAATGATCTCATGGTTTTAAAAGTGTGGCGCGCAGCCCCAGGCCAGAAGAGCAGCATGTACCTTGGGTCCCAAAAGTGGGACAAAGACCCAGTGAGTGGGAGACTCTGCGCTTTCCCCCTAAAAATTTCCCAGCTAAAGTTTAGGTTTCTCCAAAAATTTTGCAGGCATATCTTGTTCTGTAACATAGATGAAGATTATTTTCTTTCCCTGTGCCAGCAATGGTGGAGCCAGGAGTCCCTCCTGAATGTTGGGGAGATAAGCACAACGCAGCACATACCTGCTCCACAGGATGTGTATACCCACCATCACCTTTCACAGACCTCTTGGAAGCAATTTATGGCCTTTGAAGACACCATCCTCTGCTATTGCTTAGATGTTGACTTACTATGTGACCCTACTACATGGTAAAACCTTTCTCTCTTCCTCTTTCTACAAAAGTTTGACCTGTTCATGTAAATCACTACAGAAAGGCCAGCTATGATCAAAAGATCATAGGCCAAGTCAGTAATGAACTTGGACTGAATTTGGAGACCTGAGTGCAAAACTACACCTGCCTCTGATGGTGCCCTAACAGTTGTACACCATCACATCGTTACCTGCCCTCAGCTCAGGGGCTACACCCAGCAGATGTGTATTTATTTGCCATTTCCAAATAGGTGAGGTTTCTGCTATTTCATTTACCTGTGCATCACTGCACACAGAGGGAGGGAAAGACTCTTCTCAGTGGTTCCCAGTGACAGGATGAGGGGCAATGGGCACAAGTTGGAACATAGGAAGTTCCATTCCAACACACAGAAAAACTTCTTTACAGTTAGGGTGGCAGAGCACTGGCACAGGCTGCCCAGGGAGGTTGTGGAGTCTCCTTCTCTGGAGATTTTCAAGACCCGCCTGGATGCAGTCCTGAGTAATGTGCTCTAGGCAATCCTGCTTTAGCAGGGGAGTTGGACTAGATGATCTCTAGAGGTCCCTTCCAACTCTGAAAATTCTGTGATTCTGTGAAACATGAGGGATCTTACACTTTTGTGTTGGCTGAAACATGTAAGCCCACTCGTTATATCATAAATAAAAGCTTTGTTAAAAGATGTTGAAGTCAGATTTGTAATGAGGATTAGGTTAACTGCAGTGAGCTTCCCTTCAGTGAAGTCAGATTTTCAGTTGTTACCCAATGTGGCCTTTACCCAGCTGTTACCCAAAGCAATATTTTTTTAAAACAAAAACTGTGTACCTTGAAGATTCTGCATGACAGATGATGATCTCAAAATGAAGATTTATTTAGGTCTGGCACTAAGGTCTATCAGCAAGTGTCTCATCTTCCAGGTCTGCTGCTAACTCTGTCTGAAAACACCAAACCTCCTTACTGAGTCTTGGTCAGATTGTCTCCTTTATCCGCGCTGACATTGCTTACACACATCTTATTGTATCTCTCTCTTTCTGCCATTTTATCTTTGAGAACGTAGACAATCTCTAAGTAGATAACAATTCAATGCAGTCACTACATTTTCCTCAAAAATGAAGAACCTGCTCAAACTCTCTTTGAAATCAAAGTATTTCGAGTCACTGGTCTTGTTCGTTAGCTGCTTCATTAAGACTTCCAGGGGACAGGTTAGAGGTCGGCGTTCCTTTGCTTCCAGGCTTCATATTACAGTGGAAACAAAGCTACTCCACATGTCTGTGCTACCCACTGGGAAATGAATAGAGCAGCAATTTTGGTAAAATATTTTACTAAGGAGAGTTACTGAGCTGCTGCTGCTGTGGTGGAGTGAGGCTGTAGTATGCATCAGCCTTACTTAGTAGGTGTGTATGTGTATATACGTGCATATCTATGTCATGCAGGAGTAAAGGCTCTGCCCCTTTAAATTTGTCACCTACTCTAAGTGTACGTTCATACATTTAATAATATTTTCAATGGCTCCTGCTAAATCCTGCTTTTACTAACAAGCAAATTAAAATACAGTATAGTAAAACTTAAAAACTACCACCACAAACAGAAAACTCCAGCAGAGACCTCTGACTAGAAGCAATGGTGGGAGACATGAACACATACAGGTATGGAGCATTTGTCCATCCCCTAGACAACCATGTTCAATACCTGCCATCTTCAAACTAGTGGCGTCCTGACTGCATGGTCAGCTCTTTTGTGAACACATCTTTCCCTGTGGCAAATCCCATCACAGAAGTGGAGCCACACAATATGGTTCACCTCTTGCTCCCTCACTTTGCGTTGCCAGCTCTTGGGTGGCTGGAAAGTGCTTCTGTCAGGAAAGAACACAGGCAGCAGCACTCGGAAATGTTGTGATAAAAAGAGACAGCCAGTGTCCTCCTCAGGGTTTTGTTTTGATACTCTTCAGCTCTCCATTACACATGATAATGAGAGGCTGAATAGCCTGGATAATGACAAACCAAGATAGTTTTTCTTTTTCTGCCCACTCAGTGTTTCTGCTCTGCAGTTCCTGGGATGCTCATTTCCGGGATGCTCATTTCCAGTATGCTGGGTTAGCTCATAGGCAGCCATGCAGAAATGTGCCAGCCCACTGGCAGCATCCTTGACCCCGAGCCCTGAGCAAGGCTGGCCGGGCTGGGAGAGGTCAGGTGGGTGAAGCGTGGACAGGGCTGCACCACTGCTGGGTTTCTGGAAGTAACAGAGCTGTGTTCACACACCACTGCATTTGAGCTAAGTCCTGCCAGGTCCAGGTTGGCTCTTTGCCCTTGATGATACAATTTCCCCACAAATTAGATAAACTGTCCATGGAAAATGAGAAATGGATCTATCAGCTGTTCCTCTTGTAAAACTACCACCCTGCAGCAGCAAAGACGAAGCATGACCTTGCTGTAGGCGTTGTCATTGTTGCTTTGACACCTTGCTGACCTCGTCCAGCATGTCTATGGCTACACCCCTCAATGAGCTGAACCTTAGGAGGACTTTTTGCCTGTGCCAGTTATCCCGACTGTCTGCTGCTTTTGACATCTCAGCTCCATCACTCAGCACTAGTCCAGCTATTTCTGTACAGTCCTGTCATGTGTTCTGCAGGCACAGCCTGAACCTTTGTCCTCTGACCATGCCTTGGTTTGCCAGAAGCTCACTCTTCAGTACTCTCACTTGCACTGGTTTGAGATCAAGAGGCTGCTTTGATAACCCACTGACCTGAGACTTTAAAGCCATGCAGGCAAATCAACATGTACATAAATGCCCGTGGATTTCTGAAAATAATCTACTTGAGTGGAAAATAAGTGGCTAAATACCAGTGAAGGTCTACGCCTAAAAATTCTGAAGTCTTTCTATCAGCATCTGCAGGTAAAGAGTTGTCGTGGGGACTTCAGCCTTCCACTAGCACTGGGAAATGACACATAGCTACTTAGCTGCAAAATCCTGATATTTCAGTGTTTGTCCCTGGAACCTATGTAACTCTAAACTTCCAGTCCTAAGGCCTCAGTCCTTTTGCCCATGATTATCTGAATAAATAAACCTCACAAAACTTTATGAAAAGGCTGATGATATTCTGAAAGTGTTAACTTGAATAAGGTAGATCTGCAAACGTATTTGCTGTCTGGAGAGGCTTTCTGCCAGTCCACTGCATTCTGCCTCACATGGGATTACCATGGCAAGCCTGAACTTCTGTATTAAAAGAATGAAGTGAATTATGGATCATTATATCTTAGTAACACAGTTGGGACTGTGTTAACTTTTGATATGATACTGTTTATTGATATCCTGAGCTGTTACAGAGTTTCCGTAAGTACTGGAGTAGAGATTCACAAATAACAGGTAAGCACGTTCACTGAAACCCAAGTAATCACTTTCCCTTAAACCAACCACATTTATGGGATTGTTAGATCAGAAGTAGCCAGGAACTACATGTCTTACCAACGTGTCTTTTGAGCTCAATCTCCTATATTTATACTAGATATTTTTTTTCACCAATAATGATCTTAGATAAAACAGTGTATGTTTGCTCACATATGTTATCTATACACTTCTGAATACATAGGTGGAATTGCAGATTATAGTTTGCATTCCAGCATCCTGGAATAAGATACCAGCCCTTTCTGTGATAATCTTGTAAATGCTGTGATCTTGATTGTCTCAAAAAATTTTTCTTCTTAAAGTAACCCAAGAATTTTAGGAGATCTGTTTTCATATACTTAAAAAACTTAATTATTTTGTGTATCTATCTCATTTGTCCAGGTCACACTTAATGCGTGCCAGTTTAGAAGTCTTTGAGAGCATTTTATTGAATTCCCGCACCCAGCTTCCTCAAAGTCCATGTTAACCTGCATGTCATACTTGTACCTCTCTGTGCCCAGACTCACAGACGTGCTCTGTCACTAATCCTCCCACTTCAGGGAAACTGTTGAGGGAATACGGAGCTATTCACATGAGTAAAGGCATCACAGCCTGTTCCTTCAAAAGCTATTTTTCCTCTTTAAATCTGACTTGCACCTAACTAATCTGGTATCTATACTCTTTAGAGCTGTGTAGTTTACTCACGGCTACTGGTTGTAGTCCTTTTACTATAATACTAAACTGCACAGGGAGACTGAAAAAAATTCAGCCAAAACATCAGTTGAGTAAAGCTTCGCTTCCCAAAAGAGGAAAAACTTGACAAATCTGACAGGCTAGTGCAAAAGGAGCATAGAAATCCCTACCAAAAATATGTGGGAGGGAACATATATTTAAAATAGGACCGCCTAATTCGGCTGCTAAATCAATGTAAGGAGCTCTGTACGGGTGTGTGTGTGGGAGGGAGAGGGAGAGACAGAGGGAGGGAGAGACAGAGAGGGAGAGAGGAGCAGAGGGAGGGAGGAAGGGAGGGAGGGAGAGCAACGTGCCTTTCACAGAGCTGGGAGCTTGATGGGAATGTTTGATTAGCTCCTCTCTGAAAGAGAAAAGGTGTCCAGGCCTCCCTCCGCTGCCTGCCTCTCATTCTGTAGAATAATGTTGGCTGGAGTTTGGGGTACAGAAAAGCTTGGAAAAAATAGCCTTTTCATACTGTGTGGAGGAAAGGAATAAAAAGTTGCACACCTCAAGCAAGGTAATTCTGATGTCATTTATCTGCTATATTTATTTATGGGGGAGAGGGGGAGTTGCTTTTTTGCCTGTTGATAATAGTTAAATATTTTCACTGCTAAGAAACTGTAGGGACGTAATTTTTTGTTTAGCATTCCAGCTGTGTGCATAGGATCAAAGACCTAAGAAGATGAAGACATAGAAGTAGAATGAAAGTGTACTTTAAATTATATATACTGCATTAAGTATTTATAAAAGCATTAAACCCCTACTATTGAAGTGGACACATATACTCACTGCCTGAACAGCAAAGGCTTAACTATTTGATAGAGAATGGTGTCTATTAGTCACACACCAACAGACATATATATGCCTCCTGTTCAAATAGCGTGTAAGAGGCAATGCAACTTGTTCCCTAGGTTTAAAATGGTTTTGCTTTCAAGACTTTTTCTTTGTCTCTTTGATCAATAGGAAGGTGTGTGTCGTATCATTAATTAGCACTACCTGACACCAGGGAACACTAATCTCCAAGATACAGAATGGAAAATGGTATTATTCCAGTGTATTTCTATGGTGTGAACTCCCTTGCTAGATGGAAAGATACAGCTGTATGAACAGTACAGTAGCGTAGACGCTATATATCCTTTTGTGCTGAGTGCTTGTTTTGCTGGTGAGGCTCCAAAAATGAATAGCATTGTCAAGCCTGCCACAGCCTTTCAGCTCTCTGCAGAGAGATTAGAGTCTTGATAAATCTCTTCAAAATGTGGTTTCTCTCAGACTAGTACAAACATGAACCAAAAGCCCCAAGCAAACTTTCAACCCTAGTTAATACTTTTTTCCTAGAGTTTATGGGAACTACGCTACATCCAGAGCAAAAAAAGGAATTACAGATTACAGAGGCAGATCCTCCTTGGAGCACACTTCTTTTCCTCTAACCTCTCCAAAATTTAAACAAAGCACCAAAAACAAGCAAGCACGCACAGAGAAAAAGTAGTTTAGATAGCTTTTAACATATATTTGACTGAGAACAGCAACGCAGTCATATATGTTTATAGCTTATATTATACATCCTAGAGTTAAAAACACCTTGCATCTGACTATGCTCAAAGAATATCTATGTTTTCCTATACCTGTAGTACCATGTTCTTCAGACTTTATTCAGTTCATCACTTGAATGACAGTGATGGCTATAAGACTCGTCTCTTTCAGAGATGCAAAGAGACTTCAAGCAAAAATAATTGCATTACACACACACATTACTTTTGGAATATTAAATTAGTATCTTATTTTAAACAGACTTATTTTGCTTGCATATTTTATCTAATCATTCAAGTTGCTGGGTTTGCTCTCACTGGGACAACAGAAAAGATTTCTGGTCTTTCTGTTATTCAAGACATAAGAAATGTTTTTCTAAAAAGAAACTTTTACTGTCCTGCCAATATAATTGAACATTGCTTTGTGTTTCCACCTATGGTAGGAATGTTACATTCTTAACTTGCTCACTGCTTTATGTAAGACACTTCTTTCCCTGGTATTATTCTTACACATGACTTACCACTGGCTGATTGAACCAAACAGTTTTACTAGCTAAACCAGGTTTTCTCACACTTGAGATGCAAGAAAGCTACCCCATCTAGATTCTCTGGTGTCTAATAAGAATGAGATCCTACCAAAGTCTTTCCTTTAGAGGAGACATTAACAAAGGTGTTCCCCCCCTTTGGCCAGCTACTTACTTTCAGAGAAGTAGCAGGGAATTAATTTTTTACACTTCTTTTTGTCAAACTTGATTAATTGGAATATTTCTAAAAGGGAACTGCCTGAGACACAGTGTGAACACAGAAGTTGGGAAAACAGGATAATTACTTCATGTGAAACAACAGAATTATTTATTATTTCTGGCCATTGCTTTTTGGAAAACATTGCTAAAAATAAACCTGAAGGTTACATATCACTGGCATCAAAGAGTTGATTGTACCTGGTCTGCCTGGAGAATTTTTAACTTTTTCCTTTTCACCCCTGAGCCACAAATAAAGCTCTAGAAAGAAAATACTGCCCAGCAACTTAACATGCTAACCCAAGGTTCAGGACATGCATCTTCAAGTGTTCATTTTACCAAAAGTCTCCTAAATGATGATGGGTGAGTCATTTAGGACACCTGGCTGAAATAAGCAATAAAAGTGATAGATCATTTTACTATCTCCAGCTGTGTCTGTATTCTTCCTCCAGTCCCTTGAGGCTAAACATATAGGAAAAAAATGCTGTGGGACTCATAGACATGAATTCCCCGTACAGATGGACTGGAACGGGCAGGTGGTGGAGCACTGAGGTGCGTCTTGGCCCATTGCAATGGGGTGGGAAGGCACCATATTTTCTGGATGGGTGGTGAAAAGCAATAGTCCAGGATTTCCTGAGAGCTCTGGGGGATGTTCTGGCCCCCCGAAGCTCTGAGTCCACTAGGACTCCTCCAGCGTGCTGTTGTGTCAGCTGAGGTTAGACCTCACAATCAGGGCTCGGGAACTGGACACTGAACAGATAATATGTCCTTCCTTCTGAGAGCCCATCCATCATACAAGCCTTGTCGGTCTGTGTTGGAAAACAGAAACATAGAACAAAACAGGAATACATGCAAAACTAAAGTTTTGGGTTGTTTGGGTATTTTTAGGAGAGAAAAATAATAGCCATCGTATGTGTTGTACATAAAACCGGGGAGGATGCAGCTACAGCAGTCACAGGTCTGCCCTCCTCACCTTTCTCCTGTGGAGTAGTTTTTAAGGCCAGAGTCAGAGAGAGAGATAGGTGCTTAACACCTACTTAGAGCACTTCAATTTCTCTTTTGAACTTCCCGGGGCACAAGGAGCCCCCTTGTCCCAGCGCTGGCCTGGGGTGCCTGTGCTAGAGCTCAGCTGGGACCTGGGACAATGCAGCCCCTGTTCTGGGCCCGGCTGTCACACAGAGACTATAATTATCTCTCTTCTAATGACTAGCCAGGCAAGATAACAGTTTTTATGCTATGTTTAGAAAACAATGTCTTACTACAAGTTGACGGTTCATTCGCCTGTAAAAGAGCCTCTCTAGCAGCCCTGGAGCAGCTGCCATTCTTTTGCATCCCCATTCCTCTATTTGCTGCACATTTCACACTTGGAAAACTTGGGTGAATGCTGCTGCGCCGGCAGCGCAGCCTCCCCCGGCCACAGAAGAGGCTCAGAGAGGCGCGCAGAAGTGCCCAGGAAATCTGTAGACATTTGAGATTGCATCTCTGTTAGTAAATTAAACTCTGACTGTCTGGCTCACAACAGCCTGCATGGCCCTCGTGAACTCTTTTAGCCTTGGACCTGAAGGGGCTGCAGGCACTGCTGCGAGCACGACGGAAGGGAGCAGTAAGACCACCTTTTACTGACTCCTGATAATGCCCTGCGGAAAGCAAGCTGCCGCAAAAAGTGGGATGTGAAGGGACTTGCTGCAGATAAAACAGGAGCATGTGTTACTGATGAGCTTTTCTTCCAGCACTGTGGCCCACAGACAAGTTGGGGATCTACTGAAATCATGTAGGCTCCTAAGGCATGTGTGGGGTAGCTATGCTGGCCAGCTGAGATTGCAATCTGTGTGGACATATCCGACCCTTGCAAACACTGGGAGGTATCAAAAGTGATCAGAAGTGACAGGATGGCACTCACGGGTTAGCTTGGGTTAGCTACCCAAGTGTTTGCTCTGGGCTCTGCAAACATCTTGCACCAAACTTTGTGCTGGGGCAGCTGTACCTTTAGTGGTGACTGAGGGCCGTTCCCACATCCTCTGGCGGTGCCCTGCCAGCAGAGGAGCAGAGCTCACTCTCACTTTTTGCAGCTGGCTCTTCCTCACCTCTCTTGCCACCTTCTCTGAGCTGGCATCTCTGCTCTCCTCTGCAGCAGGACGTGGCTGGGTCGCCTTGGGCTGCCTTTCCTATTCAGGCTAATGAGCAAATAAGCCCTGGGGGAAAAAAAACAAACAGAAAGCGTTGATCAGAAAGAAAAATTCCCAATGACTTGGAACCAGTAATATTTCTTATGAAAATGTATTTTAATTAAAAAAGAAAAATACCATCTGCAGCTTTTGCTTTCCCTGTTAAAGCAGAGCACCCAGATCTATAACTCATATCCAAAATGGGAAACACATTTGCATTCAGAATAGTATTTATAACCACCGGGGCTTCATTCAAATCATCTAGGTTTAAGCAGTTCTTAACCTTTCAAGTCTTACTGTCATGACTGAACTGGCTTTCTAGCACTCATTAAGCACATCCTACCTTTGCTTTATCTCCAGAGCTTCAGAGTGCATTAAGAGGTCAGTGGCACATTTAGAAAACGATCTGTGTCAGTTATCCTTAATATGTCTCATTCTACAGGACATCCCATAGATAGAGATATAAAAAATACTTTCAAGATCAGCTTGCATTTGCAAACTGTTTTTCAGCCTGTCACCTTATAAAATAGCTTTGTAAATGTAACAACATATAACACAGCAGCCAACAGCCCCTCAGCTGGCAGCTGGTTTCATATGAAAAAAAGTGCGTAATTGTCAAGTGTTAGTTTTACATGTGCCAAAATTTCTGGGAAAATTCTGAATGATTTTGTGTAGCTTCATGCAGTGCTTTAATGTCCCCACCAGGATGACTTGGGGATTTCCAGCACCTCCAGGCTTATACATAAAACTGTGGAAATTTTTACCTCTCCAAAATCAGTTGTTTACATCGAAGTTGGGATGCTGCCACCTCTGTGCCTCTCTATCTCCCTGCCAGCTTCCTTTAGGGAATCAGAAGGCTCCGTTCTTTTTATTTTCCCCAAATATGTAGTTTACCCTTGAGTCCCTAGAACAAGGGTGAGACATAGAGGAAAGCTGGCAGCAGCACTGTGTATCCTGGCCCTGGTCACCTCCAGTGAGTCAGAGTTACGAAAGGGTAACGACTCCATGACTCTGGGGACTATTTTCACAGTTGCCAGCCCGCTGAGGGTGATGGGAGCCCATCCTGCTCACCTTGGTGCTGCATCTGCAGCACTCAAATCTACCAGATTTGAAGTAGAAGCTCATATGATAATCTCCTAAAGCGAGAGTTCAGAACAAAATTCCTGAGCATGGAAATGGATTATGCAGTATTGAGGTCTACAGGCTTAGTGTTGTTTTAAAAACAAAAGACCATAAATAACAAGTTCCTGCTCTCAGTCCATGTGATAAGCACAGTTTTCCTTTTTGATCTTGGGCTCTCAGAATCCTGTGATTCATGTCTATGCCAAAACAGCAGGTTTTAAAATCTTCTAATATGCAAAATTAGTAAACCAGTGTCAGCCTGGTCCTGAGACACATTTCTCAACAATTTCTGGCTGCACCTACACTCTCACAGTATCCAGGACCGGGTTCTGGAGGCCACTTTCTCTGTCACCATGTCTAGCTCTTCAAGGCCCCTCCAGGGCATTTAGATATTGAGGGATGAAGTTTTGGAAGCACAGCCATCTGTCATGTTGTCTGCAGGACCCATGTGTTAGAGAGCCCATTCCTGCCAGTTGCCAAGGGCTGCCAACACATATGCCATAAGGCTGCATACTATGTCAGGTCTCACCAGCTCCTCCACCAACAGCATGTCTTCAGAAACCCAGCATTACCCATAATAGCTTCATTTATAATGCTGGCACCCATACAAATCCATAACTCACTTTCATCATGGAAGCAGCATGGAGTCCTGAGTTGTCTTCTGTAGTCATTAAAAGGTGGAAACAGTATTAGCAGGTCGACAGTTTTCAAATGGCACCCCACAACAGCCATGTCTGGTGAGAAACCTCAGCTTGAATGTGCTTGTTGAGTTACAGATGGGCTGCAGACCAGCACCAGGTGGGAGCAATACAACAGAAACAGCCTATAGCAAAGCCAAAGCAGCAATGACCACAGGCTGGGGGGGTCAGCCTGCCACAGTAACAAGGCGTAAGGCTCCATCCTCGCTGTAGCCTTTCACCATGAGACCCTGAGGAGCAGGACTTACCTCCGACACAGGAGGAGAAGACAGGACAGGCTTCCAAATTCAAAGATCTCTCTGGAGACAACAGCAGAGAAGCATCCAGCTTATACACAGAAGTATTGGAAGACTCTGACTAAAGACTAGACTAGACTAAAGACTAGCCTTTGGTGTTCTCTGTGAGGAGTATGAGAAAGCACAGATCTAGTGAGTGGCCTTAGGAGCCCCTCATGGCTCAGACCAGCAGGACATGAATGCCACCTCCAGTAGGAGATCCAGACTTGCCTTTCTCACCTGGTTACCACAACAGCTCAGGCATATCCTCTGAGCATCCAGGTGGCAACTCTATATTCCATGCCTAAGGAAGGGGGAGCCCAAGTTCCACCTGCAGGGCGTGGAGCTGGGTGGCCACGCACAATGTGCTGGGATGTGGGGTCAGGCATCCTGCCCCTTGGCACCTGGCCCTGCAAGGAGGCAAAGGATTCTGAGGTCCCAGTAATGCAGCACTAGAAGATGACTGAGAGCCATAAGGTGTTTTGGGGTTGATTTCTGATTTGCCTTTTGTAGCAACCTCCTTTGTAGCACAGATTGGTCTTTTCTAAACTGAAGGTATCAGAGATATCTGAGAGAGCTGGAGGGAAAGGTTCCCAAGCTGGAATAGCACAGTTAGTCAGGAAGAAATAATATTTTTTGAAAAGTACAAAATATATAAGGGAAAAATGTTAAGCACTGCAAGGAGCATGAGACTATAATTTTTACAGAGAACTATAATGCAAAATTGAAACTACTTTCTTAACTTTGCTTAACTGGTTTCCACCACAGAAGCAGATTTCATCTTAGCTTTTCAAAATGCTTTCTACAGCTTTCCCAGCGCTTCCTGATTTGCTGAAGATATTCTGCGTGAGATGCTTCCTTGATCAAGTTGTCATTACTAGGCATCGATGAATTTCACCACTTACTGCCTTATATCAAACCAGTGTCACATGCCAGGGTAGTTCAAGATTTTTTTTGAAATTACATATATTTTCTGAATTCTTATCCAAACAGTCCATGGCTTTGGCATGAGGCATCAGTGCTGATACTGACTGCAGGAGATACTGAATTGATAAAGGTTTTCTGTGAAATGTTGTATAAATTTATTAGCATGCTTAAGGATCAGTTTTGCTTTTGACCTAGGCAGATAACTCACTTTTGTAGTAAAGGGATACATGTAGCTTTACTAAGTGGAGCGTAAACATCCTAAAATTTCTCTATATTTCTGCTTCTAAGTTTCTACCAAAAATAAAAAGGTGTCAAGTTTTGTTTGAACACGCTACAGAAATTCCAAAAAGCACCCCAGGGTGATGTGCAGTTTCTTCAGTGCCTTTAACACAAATTCTTCACTTTTAGACCAAATACGTGCCTCCAGGAGAATTCTGACACACTACAATAATTCTTCGTTTGCAGGCAGTACAATAGCATGGTTAGTCAGCACTCTTTTCATTGTGCAGCCAACCTGAGAAACCACATATTGCACTTCAAAAAGTCACTTTGACTTGTTAAAACCATTTGTTGGAAATAGAAAATAGTGCATTTTCTAAAAAGTGAAAGAAATGTGGCCACGAATCTCTTGCCACAAAGCTAGCACAGCCCTCGGGCACTGCTGAATTGCAGGTATTTCCCTTTGCCCTCAGTTTCTTGGGGAAACGGCAGCACCAGGGACTGATGGTACTTGGCGGGGGTCTGACACATGTTAAGCAGAAGTAGTTAAATTAGAAAAGGGAAAGAAGTTCTCTGCAACAGTGAGGACGCTCCAGCGTGCAGAGAGAGCATGGGCTGGAGCCTGGGAGTGAGCGGGCAGATACATGAGCAGCCAAGAGCATGGTGGGGAGGAGGACGGAGGGAGGGAGTTGTCTGGACAGGGATTCACAGGTTTGAGCTAACAGCAATTCCCAATGAGCCATAAAAGCTGCATGTCAAAACAAAACAAAAAAAAAATTAATGCATAATATGCTAACAGAAACCAGGAAAGTACAGTGTAATGACCCTTATAGAAATTGTCATCTGGATAGTCCAAATTATATTTTCTCTGTGAGTGGGTGACATATTCTAAATGTATCTCTTCCTTTGCTGGAAGGGGCAGGTCAGACCAGCATAATTGATGGTTATCTTGCTGAGACAGATGAAAAAGTATAATCATTGCAGTTTTATTTAGGTTCTGAGAAAGGTCTGGCATGTTAAATCACACTGTAGTTATTACCTTCTGAAAGAGCTCTGTGGAAAGTAGAGAAGTCATTCGTCAGTCTTACTTCAACCTCATGTTGGTTTAATTTCAGGGCATTGCATGAACACAAAATGAGCAGTGCAGGGCTGCTTGGGTGTTTTTATTTGGCTCTAAATTGCTGGGTATAGCATCTTTTCATTATAGCTACCTGAATGGAGCTATTTTGGACTAAATTCTTCTTGCAAATCTGCAGATAAATGTTTCTTAAAGCAGCCCTGAAAAAAAGGACTCCTGCACCCAAAATGCAACTTAAGTAGAATTTAGACCTCTGAATCCACCCATACTTCACTTCAGTGACTTGAAAGTGACTTGACAGGTTACCCCACGAGAGGTACTGGCTACCGGTAGTCCCCCTAGCCCTCTTCTGAGCCAGGGACTCCATGGAGCGGAGCAGGCACCATTTAAAACATGGTGTGGCAGCCACAATAATCAAAGCTTTTGTAATTAGAAGCAAGTAGTGAGAACCATTGATCAGGGATAACTGTATCAGGGCTTTCCATGCCCTCAGAGAGTTTGAACCCATGTTCCCTTCATCACCAAAGAGGTCCCCCATCATCAGGCTCCAGGGCACAACTGATTGTGATACCCACCATTCTCCATGATGAAGGAGGACAAAAAAAATGCCAAACATGGGGTCAGAAAGAAAGCAAGTGGTAAGGGGCCTGACTTGCTGCTTGCCTGGGAGCAGATCAGGGCCAGAGTCCCTGACTTTGCCCCTGGAAGGAGCATGCATTTCACAGTAGCTCACTACCGCATAAAAAGGAGAGTAAGTCCAGGGAGAAGGAAGGTCCTAGGACCCTAAGTCCTCTTCCCCATCTGAATGTCCAAATGACAGGGATGCAGCAAGGCTCCGTGGGCATTTTCACAGCACCTTGGGATCCCAGACGCACAGTGGTCTAGTTTCAGTACAGAGCGGAGAACATGCCCAGGCATCCTCTGCACTCTCATTCTCAAAAAATCATAGAATCATAGAATGGTTTGGGTTGGAAGGGACCTTAAATATCCTCTAGTTCCAACCCCCCTGCCATGGCCAGGGACACCTCCCACTAGACCAGGTTGCTCGAAGCCCCATCCAGCCTGGCCTTGAACACCTCCAGGGATGGGGGATCCACGACTTCCCTGGGCAACCAGTTCCAGTGTCTCACCACCTTCACCACCTTCACAGTAAAAAAAAATGTTCAATCACTTTGTAGAGGGCCTGCAAGAGGTGAGGACTCTGCTCTCTCCAGGGTCATTTTGAACTCCTGGGGCTTCTCCAAGCAGAGGCTATAACCTCTGACCACCTCTGAGCTAACACTGCTGGGCAGGGATACCCAGGGTCCTTCAGGCCACACAGGAAAACTTTTCATGTTGTGTTTGTTCGGGGCAATAGGCCTGCACCCATTTTAGGCAGCTCACAGAACACCCAGTTGGCTGAACAGCCCAACCCGTCACCGCATGTGGACACCAGAGAGCCAGTCAGCTGAACTCTGAGAAACAGGGCCGACAGCTACCTCTGTAGAACAGTGTGGTGTAAACCAGCAAATGTTCAAGGAAGGGAGCAGTGTCCAAGCCCTCAGCACCCATCTCTGAAGCAAAAGGCCTAAAAGGCAAGGAAAACTGCAGCAGTCATCCCCTGGTTGTCAAAGGGGTCACTGCTGTGGGGATGGAAGACCACCACTGACCAGATGTGGGATTGGTGCGGCTGCAGAAAGCAACTGGCAAACAGTCTGTAGCTACTGCTTGGGTGGTAAAGGAAATTATTCAAAATGAATAGCCCTGACTGTAGTCCTAAAGCTAGCTGTGTATGTTGATGCAAAGACTCTTTAAGGCAAAAGCACAAGCTGTCCTCAGGCTCAGAAACTCGTTTAGCAGTGGTTTGGTTGTTCATTTTATTAAACACACAATTGCCTAATGTGGGACATCCGATACTTCCTACAACTCCTCCACCACAAGGGAAAGACCTGCAGCCATAAAAGCCTGAGTTTCCTTGTCAGCTCTTTCTGAGGCGCTGGGTAATAAAGCAGAGCGTAGCATGGTGCTCTGAAGCTCAGCACCGCCTCCAGGAAGAATTTTTGGGTTCTCAGTCCTAGTTCCACCTGCTTCTAGCTGTCTGGCCAAGATGTGGGGTTCGCAACCACAACAGAGGCTCCTCTGAAAGTCAAAGAAGGTTGAAGCACAGGGTACAGGAAACCTTAAGTTTCTTACTGACACTTCCCACAAACAGTGTGGGCAATTCATTTCTTTTCTTCTCTTTGATATGATAAAGTATATCATGTCCTATATTTGCAGATGGTGCTGGTAGAGATACTAGCTTTCTCTTTCTTCAGTTATAGCAAGCTCCTTGCAATTTCCTTCATATATGAAAGAAAACAGGTGAGCATTCCCTCACCTTTTTTACAGCAGAAGGTGTTGATGTCTGTGATATTTTTTAATTCCTGGATGCATATATTGTATTTCAGACGACTGAAAAAGTCCAGCATCCCATGCAAACAAGCTCACCCTTGCAAAATAGCACCTTGGATCTTCCCTTTTGTGACCTGGCCTGGGATACCTACAGGGCAATCTAAGCCTCTGAAATGAAATACAGTTATATAGTTTTTCTGGCTCAGTGGAACTCATTACTTGCCTTTTTAAAATAAAAAGCCACTTACATTTTTTTTTCATGTACAGACTTTCAGAGCAACACAGTGCACTGAGGGTACATTGTTCCTTCCCTCTGACAAGAAAAGGGTAAAAATAAATCAGGTGTGACAAATGTTATCCATATTACCTAGTGTGCACCAAAATGAATGGCTATTGTACTGATGAGCAAGGTAGAATGCCATGGGGACAGAGTATGAGCAGGAAACAAAGAAAGGGTTAAATAATTGTTTAAAAAGAGACAAAAGAAATCTAAAATGTTTTAGTCTAGAAGATGACGATCAGCTCTTGTTTATCCAAACCAGTTTATTCACACCTACACCAAGCCCACTTGATTTTCCCATAAAGGGCACATATTTAATTCAACCCACGGTGCTTAGAGATCATGTTGTTAATGCCACGCTACTTGCTCAGATAGCTTTCAAACAAAGTCCACTTCTGTTTTTTTATGATGTCAGTGCTGCTGCGATATTACAACCCCTTGAGAAAGGGAACAATAACACACACTATTGTGGTACAAAGAGAGTACACAAATTAATTTCTGCAGCACAGGAGATTACAGGAAATAAACTGCTTACTCCTGCGGAGACAAAGCACGTGGCACCAGCAAAGAATTTCGGTTTGCACGTGGAATGGACAGCGGTGCCTGACACCAAAAATCAAGGACTTAAAACCTACACTTCCATCAGAAATGCTATAGTTTTCCGTATGGTGACAATTTATATGGATTTAAACCATCTGTTTGTTTGTAGCACGTAGCAGCTCTCTCAGATCTTTATAAAAGTCAAGATGTTAATAAAAGGTCTGTATAAAAATCTTCCTTTACATGCAGAAAGAATAGTTTGCTAACTCTCTCTCTACCCTAACATGCAAGCTTTTTGAAGTATTTGTGGTAGGGAAAAAGTAATCAACATTATTTCAAATAGAAATTTGATTTTTAAAGGTAAAATAGGATCTGCACTGAGAAACACTGAAGGAGGTGCCTCTTAATACATTTGTACTTGACTCAGCTGGGATTTAAGCACATGTTAATATAATGCATATACTTAACTGCTTTCCTGGCATAAGGGTAACTTCTGTTATGGCAGTCTGAAGGATACAGATGGGAAAATGTACTCTGATAAACAAAGATCCAGCATACAGTTTAGAAGACTTATACTGAGTGGTCACTAGTTACCAGTACTGACTGGAACTGCAAATACTGCCTTAATGGAGATCTGATCAGGAGAAATCTCAGCAAAACTCATACTCCAGACTAATCGGAAGTAGAAACTTTGGGTTTTGTTTTATTGGAATCTATTTATTTGGTAAAGGAACAAAAGAACAATAGTTTTGTGTTTAATAGCGAAGTATCATTCTTGATCTACAGATAAAACATCTCCAAACCTCCTAGTCAATCTACATGGACTAAAAAGCCTGTCATATGCATGGATTGGAGCCCTGCTTTCCCTTTCGTTCCCAGAGAAACAAAAAACTCTCACTGTTTATTCCAGGCTGTTGCTCCCTTTACCAGTTTGAAGCAGTGGATGCCATGCTAGCGCACAGGATAGATCTCATACGGCTTAAATCAGGTGACTCCCTAGGCCCAAAATACAATGAATGCACACAGACTTCCTACAACAGAAAGCCTGGAGCCTCTAAGCCTGACACTTCATGGTCAGCAGGGTAAATTCTCCTGTGCTTTCCCCCATGTGACAGCCCAAGGTCTGAAGGCCAGGACCCCCCATAAGAGTGTTGCCACCAGAGCTGTGTCACAGGATGTCTATGCATTATTCATGGCCTGCCAGTGCCCAGTGTAGAAATTAATATACTGGCAAAAATAAGTTTCTTTACTACTATAATTTATTTCCATCAGGATACTAGCATAAACTGCACCAGCAAAAGTACAGACTCCACAATAAGATGCTTTTGTGTGTAGCTATGGCAACAAATCTGTTAAGTAAATCTACCAGCCTTGTCTGAATGCTTCTGTTAACTCTCTTAGCGATAAAATATTTGTTATTGCAGGCTAAGGGGTCTGCTGAACTCGTTTGCCCCCGACAGGCTTTACATATGAACTGCTTGGCCTCTTTCTGCAGGAAATTCAAAATATTTTAGGAAAAAAAGCCCACTTTCTGTTGCTTTGAAAAGCAATACCACCAGCAGACTAGGTGGAGATTGCAATTGCAGCCAAGCCTGGGGTAGCACCACTCAAGAGGACTGGGGTGGCTTCTGCGGTCACTGGCCTTGGCTTGGGAACAGCAGGGCTTGGGGAGAGTAAGGCTTTCAGAAAGCAAGGAAAAGTCTTGCGCAGCACTGGTGGTACAGGTGGTTATGCATTTTGTGAGGCAGGAAAAGTTAAGAAGCATTGGACTCTCTCCACAAAGCACACAGCAGCCCACCCATGGAGCTAGCTTTACACGGGTCCTTTACCATCTCAAACTTTTTCTACTCTCATTAAACTGGAGATGAAAATACCTCAGCACGGAGCCAAATACCGTCAGGAAAAATTCTCACAGCTCTCTTTGACTTTAGATAAAGACGCTCCTGCTGAATTTATTTGCTGCAGATTTTGGGAATGCTCATTTTAAAATGCCTTTTCCAAAGCCTAAGTCAGTGCCAGTACAGCCTTTAATGATGCATGGGGGTTCTGCAAATTACTTGCAACTCTTATTCTGCCTCTTCTTTTTCTGGGATTGCCCTGAAGTGAGAACTTATTGCAGGGGGGGCAACTTTTTGATACTTCTGACATGGTGATGGCTCGAGACATATAAATGAAGAGAAAAGCATCTGAGCTATGTTCCCGGGAACTCTCTTCTAGAGCTTGTTACTATTTCCTTTAGCAGCTTTGCAGTGGAAATATACTGCAGTAAATGCCTAAAATGGATTTTTCTTCCAGGAGATGGGCAGGTTTTTTCAGGGAAACTAACAGTGACAGCAGAATATTACCACATAACTGCTCTTGCTGCTATGGCTTGTACAGTCTGGGATCATCCCAACTGCACTGTCCATCGTTCTGCAGAAAGATACAGTCACCACGTTGAGCCACTTTCCACACCCTCAGGATTCAGTTCGGTATCTTCTGAGCAACCTCTTCTGCTTTCAGCTTTAGCAGCCTAGCAGGAGGACTGTGTTAGGGAGATCACTAAGGAAAGACATAGTACTATTAGGAAGCGATACTGTTAGTATGTCCTGGCATTTGAAGTTCTCTGACTGTAGCACAGAAGCAAAAAGCAGAGGTGCAGATGGTGCAAAAGGGGTTGTAAATTACATAGGCCTAGAACTGGCTGAACTGAGTTTAGTCTAGCACACCATTTTAGTCATCCTTACTCCAGAAGCATGTGACTTGCTTGAAAAAGAAAAGAAATAAAAAATGTGGAAACACTGTATATGAAGACAGATTGCGTTTTTTTCTCTCTCTCTCCAGTATCTGCCTTGTCAGCCTAAATTTCTTTCTGTGTCAGCCAATGCCCTGGTTCTAAATACATTAATTGCTATGTGAAATCTACCACTGCCATTTTTCCAGGAGGCAGGTATCTCGCTTTTCCTGATCAGTTGCAGCTTTAACACTCCTTTCCTTGATAGCAAGCTAATTTTTATTTTGGTACAAATCTTTCCATTTGTAAGCATACAGTCAGTTTCTTTCAAGACCAAGTTTATTTTGATCCTTGAGTTTTTCCTGTAAAACACACAAATATTTTCTCCCTCTCAGACTTTTTACTCTGCTATTTGTCAAGCATCTTGTAGTATTTTAGTAACTGAGATTAATTATGAGCATCCAACCCAGGATTCCCTCAACAATCACCAAATAACTGCAAAAGCAGCATAGGAGGTGATGTTCAGGAGGAGCTGAGATGGGTTATCTCTGATAAGTTTGTGTTCTTGTAGCTTGGCCAAGAGCTTCAGGGCTGGCAGGGGTCAGGAACCACATACGCAGACCCAGAAAAAAAGGTCCAGATGTTCTGACAGAGTCCTCTTAATCTGAGGTGCTCACACATGCACACACACGTACATACACACACTTCTTCAGAAAAGGAAAGAAACCAGTAATTTGGCTTACAAATGACAGCACAATTGCAAGACACTTTACACAATGTCCTTCAGGAGTGAACAGACTTATGTTCCCTATACCTTTATGAGATTACATGCTGCAGTTTGATGTGCATTATGATTATGTCTTAGATAAGTAGTGAATGAACTTGAATAGCTGTCAGACCTTGTCTGTACCCATCATGCCCTCTCCTGCCACTGGCTTCAGAAACAAGTATGTGGAATGAAATTTTGTGTTCATGAAGCAAAAGGCAAATTTTGGACAGAAGTAAAAAACTAGTCCATGTGAGTGCTGCAGCCCAAACACCATCTCCTCTGGGGACATTAGCTGCTCTACAAAGCATGAGAAGAGAATGCAGCATGTGAGGACTGTGAAAGGTTGAAGGAGGGTGCACAGTCACTCTTCCTCCACCATCATCTGTGATGCCTCTAAATGCAGCCTGATGTACTCTTCTTTTCCTTTTCAGTGTTCCTTAGTGACACATCCAGATTTTGCTCTACTCACCATGAAGGCCACAGTCATTGCAACCTTCTTTGGTAAGTACAGTTGATGTACTGCAATTAGTAGTTTATGGGTTAGTACTCTCCTGACCTGCTTTGTACTCTCCAGAAGCCAGTGGCTGCTGGCTTCTTTTCTTCCCTTTGGACTCCATGGCTGATGAAGCTCTCAGTGGCAGGTGGAGCAAGCTTTGGCACAGCTTTTCAGAAATGGACTACTCGAACTTCTTGACTTTGGCATAGAAACAATATTAATTACTAGCAGAGATCTCTAAGTACATGAACATCTGCACGCAGTGCATATCAGATGGCACAACTGGGCCTGAAAAATGTCTGTAATGTAAAGATTCCCTCCAAAGAAAAATCAGCTGTTTCTCACGAGGGAGCATCTCTTCCCAATTTTTCTCTGAGTTCTTGCTCTTTCCATGAACAAGAAGGTACCAAAGGAAAAAGGCTGTAAACGTATCTTATTTTCTTTCCCCTGGCAGTGAGACAGGATCTTGATTTTTGGGAACATGTAGAGAATCCAGAGTCTGCAATTCATCTTACATGAACACTGTGGTTGATCAAACGTGATTTCTTAGCGTACTTTACTTGCACGTCTCCCTTTGATGGATATCCAGCCACCGCATACCCTAACAGTGCTGTATGACTTTAATTGTGATATTCCTGGGCAATATTCCCTCTAACTGGGATCCTCAAGTCTGGCAGGATAGCCATTCTTAGTTCAAATTCATAGCTATCTATGTAGTTCTTTCGGCTTTACTAAGCAACCAAATTACTTTCTCCACATTAAATTATGCCCTAACATTGCACATAGTTGGAACTTTGCATTTTATTTTCCACTGGTTTGCTCCTTTTTTTCCTAACTACAGTTTTGCCTTCGTTACAAAACTGCACCAGTGACAACAGGCCCCAATACTGCATCTATACACTATCACTTCAGACACTATGAGACTTATTTTTCTTTTAAGCAATGTCTAGAAATGATTAAGTCTGCAAACTCTGCAACCAGTCTAGGGGGAGAAGAGCATAAAAGAAAGAAATAAGACCGCTGTTGCATATTCTAGTAAGATAAACTTAGCAAATGATGAGAGGATCAGCCAACACATCACAGAGTTTCAATTCCCTTTGAAAGCTCAGAGAAAGGAAAGGTGAATAGGAAAGTCAAGATATTTGCAATTAAGTTACTAATTACCCATAATATAGTGCTTATAAAATAAGAACAGAGAATGAAGAGTTTTTGTATGTCATGCACTTAGCAAGTAAATGTAACAAGGCAAGCTATGTGCATATATTGTGGTGTATGTTTTAATAGAACAATGTATGTCTCTTACTATTACATTTTTCAAATCGTAATTCTACTTAGGGAAGAAAATCAGTGCCCTTGCTGGGACATGCCACACTAGAGCCTCCTATGGTCTATAATGCTGCCCACGATTCCGTACCCGCTACCACCACTGAGTGAAATACCACAATGCACGATTACAGGATAACCTCCCTGCAGGGCTATTATGAAGGATCTTTCTCCCCCGAACTTCCCAGTTGCTTTATGCACATTGCATGTTGTTTCACTGACATCTCTATCACACCAATTACAAAGAGTTTCCACTGCGCATGGAAGTACTGGGGCCTTTCATGGTTTTCTGGACCACATGAACTCAATGGCATCTTTTGATAGTGAGTTCCACAGATAAAAGTGTGAGCTGAACTGATCTTCAAACCCCTTCAAAAAACTGGCCCAGAGTAGATGCCATTTTGATTGTGAAGTTAACTAACATGTAGAAACCTAGCTATGGCTGAGAATATTCCCATTTCATTTTTTCAACCTCTTGATTCAAATTTGAGAAATCTCATGCACAGGAACTCGTGGTCACTGATGTTAATAGTCCCCCTTTTTCCTGATATTATCTTTTCTTTGTCGTAGGTGTGTTTCTTACATGTGCATATGCAGCTAAGGAAGCCACAAAGAAGACGAAAAAAGCTAAGCTATGTAAGTGGTCCCAGTAGTATTCTTGGCTGCTTTACAACAGGCATATCTGATGAATAAAAAAAGTGCAAAGTGAGGTTATATTCTGGTAACTCTTCAAAATTTTCTGCAGAGTCAATGGGAGCATAAGTTAACTAACAGATTCTTTTATTGAAATCACTAAGTAAAGTGTGTGCTATTGAACACGTGTAAAGGGGAAACTACTTTGCTACTAAAATGTGTCTTCATAGATCATTAGGTACCACACAGGGTACCTAAGCACTAAGCAAGCACTTAGGTTTTCACAGAGAGACATAAATATGTGACACGGACCTTCTGTAACACAAAGCATATGTAGCTGATCAGCATGAGACAAGCGGTGCGTGTCCTATGCACTAGGATGTATAACTTTCAGCTACACTACTATAAAAGCATTTCTGTCCACAGATTATTTTGCTCATTTAGTTGACAAACAAGCCTGCTGGGAGGTTGTGAACTCACATCTAAACCCCTTGTTCAAAGTAAATTCTACACAGCAAATAGTTTTAAAAATTAAGGACAAGATAATGGGCTGTGGCTGCAGCCTGGCGTTAGAGATGGCACAGAACTACATGAGCACAGCGGGAGGTTCGGAAAGCATCCTGCCTCGTGTCTGCACAGTCCTTCCCGGTCCTGACTCACAGCCCCCTCTTCCTCTATCTCCTCCTTCCCACATGTTAACCACAGCCTGGGTGACTACCTTTCTTTCTCTTGCCAGCGAAGTGTCATAATGGATATTTCCTTCAGAGAAGCAGAGACTGAAGGTCAGAAATATCCTCAGGCTTCTTTAATCCATCCTTAGTTACAGCCACATCCCTCAGTATAGGGGTTATTATGTTTTATATTGTAGATGCAGAACACATAGACATGTCTTGTATCCCAAAACCATTGATAGGAAGGCATAAGAGGAGGGCATCCCTGCCACTCAGTTACTCATTGTTTCATTACAAGATCACCCAGCTATGAAAACATTCAATCTGACTTTACCAAGATTTTGCACTCACAGATGTACCCCAGATCGATTGTGATGTCAAGGCGGGGAAGATAATCAATCCAGAATTCATTGCAAAATGCCCTCCTGGATGTCAAGATGTGAAATACCGTGTTTATGGCACAGACATTTATGCATCCTTTTCCAGTGTGTGCAATGCTGCGATTCACAGGTGAGTGAGCTTACATGAGCAAGGCACTCAGACAAAACCGTCATTCCAGTGTAGGGAGCTCTCAGCTTTTCAGACCCTTTAAAGTTCCCACTGCCTTGTAGATTTGGTTGCAGGCTGCTGTTCTAATAGAAAACTTGTGAAAAAGACCGTGTGTGATGCTATGGATCCAATCTCACAAAGTGCTGTCAATCCTGTATTCCTATTGAAATCAGTTGTGTTTGAAAAAGTTTCTCAACTTTGGAAGTGTCTTGAGATTTGCGGATCTCTCATTCATGCATAGCAAATTACTATTGTACTATAATTATTTGAGTGGAAGATAGGGATGGAGCTGCTGCTACTAATAAAGCTTCAGAAAAAAATAGGCATATCACCAGCGATGAATACATGTAACTCTCATACTTCTGGGACTGGTTTTTGTTCCCCAGATTTGAATTTAACTGTCCTTGATATCAAAGGCTGAGTAATGTGCTTTCCTGCCACAGAAAATGATACTGGACAAGGAAATGTATAATACAAATTTTATAGCACAAATTTTGCTGAGTTTTATTAGCCATGCAAAAATGTGCATAAAATTTTAATGGAGGATAATTTCACAACCAAAACACGCCATGATTGGAGGCAGGATGCAAAGGCAGGGTGCATCCAGCTGGAAACGCAGTAAGAACTTAGAAAGTTTGATTGACAACTTCACTTCATTCGGAGTTACTGGAGCTATTGCGGTGCTTCCAGTTCTGTGCAATAGCTGGGACCTTGAGTGAAGTTCAATAGTTAAGGATTTGGGGATTGTGCACCCTACCCCTGTCCTGCGCAGCGCAGCCGCTGACCTCCCTGTGCGCACAGGGGCTGCCACCTCCTGGCTGCAGCTCGGTCTGCTCAGCCCCTTGCTGGGGAGCTGGCTGCCAGGAGACTGACTGGCTTTCAAACGACAAATTCTTCCTTCAAATACCAGTGCACAATGGAAATTGTTTGTCCCTGCACGCAGAGCTTGTCCCAAAGGGAAGTTACGAAGTACTGATAGTGACTGCAGTTTTTCCCGTAGTTCAAATGCTGGCTGCCTGCCTTGTTGCGGTGGGGGGTTCAGTCTTCCTCCTTTGCCAGCAGGGTTTGGCTTTGTTAGCTTATATGTTGCATTTCCTCAGATGGTGAATTTCCTTTCCCTATGGTTATTTTACCAGCAGCTTCTTGCAATCATCAGAGAAAGCTACAGCTCTAACATATTCTTCACCCTTGATTGCTGCCCATTACTTGTTTTCCTGCACAGTGTCATTATTGCCAGTCCTGTCACCCCTCTAGAGTCACAGTCGTTTCTTCGTTTGCCTGCTTTCCTAATGATGCCACAGCAGGTTGCATACGCTGAAGGTTTTCTGTTTATCTTTGAGATGTGTTACGTCATACATCAAACACCATTTAACGTGCACCGGACACGGAGCCTGCCAGGTTTTCTACAGCTTCCAGCAATATTGTGTTCCGTTTACTCCAGGATGAGGTCAGAACCAGGCTTAGTTTTTTGCAGATAACACGTACTGGAACTTAAAGGAAATATTATTTTTTTTACAAAAGAAAAAGTCAAGCAAGTGGGAGGTTTGCCTCAAATTTGTATTTCTGTCACATGGTTGGCTTAAAAACTCCTCTGAGTACCTCTCCCTGTATCTTCAGTCGTTCAATCAAGCTTGCAGGAATTTTAACGAAGGCAGAGGCTTGTTCTTGTGTGCAACTAGGTCAACCTTAAACACAGGACTAGCAGATCAGTGGGAAGAGCAAACAGATCCCGACAGCACTTTGTAACAAACTGCTCTTCTCTATGTGGAAGAAGCACAAATATTTCTTACCAGCAGACTTAGTAGTAGTGTCACAGCTCCACTACAGCCCCTGGTTTAAAGGTAAAAGTGAACGCTTCATACCTCTCGCATAGTTGAACAGTTTCCAAGTTTTTGGGGGGAATTTCTGCCTTCAGACACCATGTTTTCCCCTTGCAGTGGTATAATCGACAACGCAGGTGGAAAGATCCTCGTCCAGAAAGTGGCAGGCCACTCAGGTTACCGTGGGAGCTTCTCCAATGGGGTCCGGTCCCTGTCACTGCCGCGCTGGAGGGAGTCCTTCCTCGTGTCAGGTACCATGGTGGAGCGCCAGAGCCACCTGCCCTCCCCAGCTGCTCCCCACTGCCCAACCAGCTGGGCAGCAATGGGCAGAGGGGGAAGCAGTCTTCTCATTTTAAAGACCTGTTTGGTCACTGCAGGCTCACGCCACCCAGCTTTAGCGTGACTAATGCACTCGAGATGGTTTGTATTCTGGGCTTCCTATACAGCCCACAAAGAGACATACACCCCGCCAGCGGTGTCCTTCATTCAGCCCAGCGTGGGTCTGAGCCCACTGTGGGAGGTGAGAGGTGGTATGGGTTGACTCTGAAGGCACCTTGATTCCTGCTATTGAAGCGTAAAATCCAGGCCTGGGTACTAACAGGTAGGTCTTCCCATTGCACTTGCTCTTCACCCTGGTAAGTGGTGCTGCTAAGGGAACTACAGGGCCCTTTAGCCATTTAAGGCATCCTTGGCCTGCACCTGGATTCGTGTCTTCTGAAGCATCTTCTTACTTCTGTCAACCCATCTCAAGCCATGTATAGCCATACTGTATTTATGCAAACCCTAAATTGAGCAATTCTGTTGGTGCATCCCAAGTACGTTATGAATTCTCCCCACCTCTGTTAGCCAGTTTTGATATCCGCTCAGTGCAGGGAAATCCATCTTAATTTCATGCTCATTCTTTTTTCTCCCCATAGTACATACAGCAGCTCACTTGCATTCGCTGACAAAACTGATTTTACAGATTTTTTTTTGTAAATTAGATCCCCTTTACACCAGCTTCAGATTGTATTAAACCTTCTTGCACTCATTCTACCCATGTGAAAGTAGGGTCTAATTTACATTGCTTTATGTACGATTTCTAAATCTAACTTCTTGCTGCGTCCGTACAGTGGGTCAGTTCTTGCTGGTCCACACTTCTGAAGATTTAGGATAGGTAAAACCAGTTGATGTTAGTTAACTACATCATTCCTGGAAAATTCAACAGCTCAAGCAACTGAACAGCCACTGAAAATAACGAAATGTTCTTTTCATGTGAAAATTTGTGGACAGCAAAGGCAGCCTCAGAAACTGACCAAAATGAACTGTCATCTGGAGTTTGCATTAATATATTTGGATGCACTTTTTACAGCATTCTGCTGTGGGTACACCACATTATGAGAAGGATTTATTTTGGATGAGTAGGAATTTCCTGGAAAAGCTGAATTGCTACTTGTACTTGTTGCTGGTTTTTTCCCCAACAAACAGCACATTGTAATTCTGGTACATAAATGGGAAATAAGATTTCTTTTTCACCTCAGCAACTGCTCAGTTGTTATCCCATAAAACTGTAGGAATTTTTGATTTATCGTAGCAAATCTTTATTCTTAATTAATGAGACACTCCAAAAGAAGATACAAGAGAAAGTTACAAGCACATGTAAAAGGATATGTTGAGAACTCCAGGTATGTTTAGGCTTGATGAAATTTGTCCATCGTGCACTTAATTTTATGCATGCTGAGTGCTGTCACTGATATCAGTGAAACTACTTATTTCATAAGCTAGCTCAAGCATAAATCTAACATAATGTATCATATAAGATGTATCATATCATATTTCGTATATAATTAGGAAGAAAACTCACTATACCTACTGAAAATGTGGAAATTTTAAAATTTTAAAGAGAAATTCAGAAGACTAAAACCCCAGGAAAGCTGTGCTATTCAACTCAGCTGCCTGAGGCTGAATGCAGACAGATCTCATTCTCAAGAAGAGATGTGTTGAGGCTTTTTTTTTTATAGTTATGAGTCATAAAAAGACAGAGCTGCACAGAGCATTCTCCAATAAAAATACAAAGTCACCTAAGGCATTAATTTCGGGCCAGCTTTAGAATTTGAACTGAGTCCCTTACTCTCCAGCTAAATTCCCTCTCAGCAGACCAGACCTGTATGCAATACTGTACCCTGGAAAGGTGCCAGCAGTTTATTCCCAGTTAGGATATTGTCACCAAGAGTTTGTGATGTTTAAATTGTGAATGAGCACCCACACAAAAGAGCACAGAAGAGGAATCCTTGGGGGGATCCAGGCAATGAGCTGGCATGATTTAGGGGCCGAGGGGGATGAGGTCTGTCCTCTGGGATTGAAGCAGCCAGCCCACCAGGAGGTATGCAAATGCACTGGTATTCACTTTCAAGCACTGAAATGCCTTGGCACTCAGTTGAATGACTCCATTCAGTTTAGTGGGAGTTTTGCAGCTAGTGGGTTAAGAAAATAGAGTCCTAAACCTCTGTGTTTGCGAGTCACAAATAAGCGTGAGAGGGTGAGCAGCCACCACCCCATAGTTCGTACTTCAACGGCCAGAAGTTGAGGCTTTCAGTCCATATGTAAAAAACATTTTTAAGGATGTTAAGCAAACTCCGACCCAGATGCAACTTTTTCCAGGCAGTGGAAAAGACGTATTACCATTGCTTCAGAGAGAAGGGCGACATTCAGGTCAGGCCTCAGGCCTACCTCTTCATCACATATGGGATGCAAGTTGCTGTGGATCAAAAACCCCTGAGTCCGGGAGCAGCCAGCCTCCCCACACCAGTTAGTTTATTTGCACAGCAGTGGACTGCAGGTTTGCATTAAAAATCATATTAGCACAGAAAGATTCTAAGTTAAGATCAGATGATTACGCTATTGCTGCATCCATGTACCAGCCACTCACACCTGACAACTTTGCCTCTCTTGGGGATAAATGCATTTAGAAATCATCCGCAATCCTATAACTTTTCCATCTTTCTACCAAATTGGCAGAAGAGCTCCCTAGTCCTGCTTGGCTCCTGAACCTGGTTTTAGCTTTGGGAGAAGTGGAAGTGAAGACCTGCTGCCCTTCACTTAGGCCAGCTTCTGTGAGAGACCTGAGGGCAAGGAGGAAGCTCTTTCCAGCTTGTTCTTGCATGCTAACTTGCCAGCTCTGGTCTTTGGCAGATCTGTGTTGACTTCAGTGGAGCTGCTCTGAGTTTATACAACTGTAAATGAGAAATGGAATAGCTCCTTACGTCATTGCCTCATTAGTAACTCAAACTAACTTCTTCATCGAGGATTTTTTTAATGACATCTGAAGTTTCAGAGAGGAGTAAAACAAAGGAGCTAGAGACATGAAAAGGGACAAAGGACAATGCCTCTCCAGCTCCATGAACATCTATGCACATAGAGGACCAATTCCTCTCACATACACCCTTCTTTGTGTGCAACCACAGGAAAAATAGCCCCCAGTTCCCAGGCGTGGCTCAGCCTGTAGCAGCTAATTCTGTTCAGTGCTGTTGGTCTCTGGATTAAACAGCCAGGATGACAACTGACATGCTCGCAGTGCCATATGTAACTTCTAAAAGAATTCATCAAGGAATAAAGGAAAGCAAACCTAGCATCACCATCACGACTCAGGTTTTGCAGGAGGTGCAGGTAGGTCTCACCTGAGGTGGTCCAGACACGTGACGTAGAAAAGCATCTTATATAGAGAGAGTCACTGGCGGGTCTAGAAGTCCTACATCCACCATATCTAAGCTGGTACAGAGCAGTTGTTTCCAGCTCCTAGAGGCCAGAGCAGCCTTCCACAACATCGGCTTC
>NW_009647419.1:1833783-1944605 GCF_000708025.1 Charadrius vociferus
GATATAGACATGCCTTGGAAATACAAAAACTACCCCAAGAGATGGAGTTGCATGGTCACATGTACCAATACAGATGGCATCTGGTGTGGCACTAAAAAGATTTGTGGTTTAAAGCTTAACTGGGAAACGTACCTCATTGTTTTAAGACAGGACCCTCATTTTAGATCTAAATATAGGTACTATATGTTCCCACACACAAGCACAGCCTTCTTTCACTGTTATTACTGCAAAAGGCTGTTGCCAGAAATGGCATGTTGTAAAAGTGAGGTCAGAGAAGAATGCCATGTGCGTGACAAACTGAATCCCACATCAAATGTGCTTTCTAACTCAACTGCATAGTCAGGCACTACGCAGAAAAGGCTGCCTAGGGTCGCTGTGGGTTTAAGCACAGGTTATGCAGATGTCCTTCAAAAACGGTCCCCTTATGCTTAACACCATTTGAGAGCAAAGGAATGGACTAACTGGCCTCTTCAAATCCTTCCCAGGACTCTGTTTTCATGGTTTCTACTTTTTTATGATGGTGGATTTAGGCATTGGTATTTTTAGTGGCATGGTTTTGAGATTCTGCCACCAGAGGAAAGAAATCTTCAAGAAAACTAGTTGGGTAGTAAAGAAGCAGGGCCTGATTCTGAACACGTTTGTTAGATGGGTGTTTTGTTGCTAGAAAATTTAGAATATTTTGTGATGTTGTCCAATGATTTTTTTTGTAGAGGGCAAGCCAAGAAAAGGTGTGACATATCCGTCAACTCTTGAATATTCTTCTTCAAAAAGCACAGCTGTTAAATCAGGCAAGTAATTATGACTGACTTTCCCTTCCATCCATTCGCAACTATCTGTTGCAGCTTCTCAGTGGTGTAATACAAGGATATAATTATTCAGCAGTCAGAACTTAATGCCTCTCTTACTATCTTACCCTAATCTCTCATGATATTTTTTTTATGTTGAGCATATGGAAATTATCCCAGACAATTTCTATTTTTTGGTTATACCATGTTTCACAGACTTCTGTTCCCCAGTAGTTTCCCTCTTGCTTTAGATCTGTTAGTGACTCTGATGTTGTACTGATTATGTGAAAGCATTTGAGGTTTTACATGTTGACTTTCTCCTGATGCTATCCATGTTATCTTTTGGGTTATTCAGTGTTGAGAATATAATAATAAATAATAATACAATACTAATGACACAGATGGCAATGTGTTCCAGCTTTAGCTAAGGATGATATGATAAAGAACTATTCTGTATAACCATTTTAGTCATCATCCTACTGTGCAAGACTCAACTAAGTTTAAATAATTTAGTTGTTGTCAGGGGTCTTTGATCAAGTCTTACATCAGGTGGTAGCTGACATGCAAGTGTACGTGAAGTGCCTCTGTCACTTAAAATGACAATTGTTTGTGCCTCCTGTAACAACTGTGTAATGTTCAGACTCTTCCTTGGGGGTGTGAATGAAAACAAAATGAACATCTCATACTAGTACATACTAGTACACACTTCCCTAACACGGCTTTTTTGCTGTTTGCTAAGCCTGAGCCTTCCTAAGCTTATCCTCTGTGAGCTGTGGTATAACAAAATGTGCTGTATCTTCTCCATGACCTCAAATGCCTGTCAGTGGGTGCATCCACCCAAAGCCACATGGAGGTTATGTGGAATCCTGCTTTTCTCCTGCCCATTATTGTTTGGTCCATGGAAGCAAAGTAAAGAGCTCCTTCCTCATCTTTAAGCTTTCACTTGCACACAGGCACATTTTCATCTGAATGTTGTAGCTGTTCAGATGGAATCCACATCGCTCAAAGCCAAGCCTTCAGTTTGCAATACCTTTGCATTTACAATCAAACAGGTACAGTTTTGTACATGTGTCTTGACCAGGTACACAGAAATTACCGACCCAAATATGCACTTCTAAAAGGGATGCAGTACCTTAGAAATACTGGCTTTTTCTAGGAAACAATCGCTAATATGACATCTCATCATTCACCAGCCCAAACGTCTGGCACTAGACCAGGGACAATCACAGCCAGGGTAGAGCTCAGCGGGCTGCAAGCAACAATTTCTTACACCAGTGCTAAAACCCACATTACATGAGAATCAGTATAGGCATGGGGAGCATCAAGTCACATCTCAGAAACACAAACTACCAGGAGATTGTTCCTGCAGCAAACCAAAGACAAAAGTGGTTTCCTGCACTTTGTTCTTGAATCAAACAGTGTGAATGAAAATGTTAGGATCCTAGCAACAAAGACTGTGCATGCATGCAGAGAAAACCCAGGATGATCAAAGGAGCAAATAATAACTGTTACATCAAACTCAGTGCTGGAGGATGCTACTGCCTTGCTTTGCCCGGCCCTGTCCCACAGGTAGCAAAGAGATCTGATGGTCAAAATCCATCTTCCATGAGCCCCGCTTGGCCCTGTCAGCCCTCCTTAGCCCTGTCAGCTCAGTCCTGCACTCTCAGCTGTACTCTGCTAGAAACAGCTTGTTCTTAAGACAAAAATCTCTGTAATATGGTGCTGGAGCCATCTTGTGATAGAGGACTCCCTACTTATTTCTTAATTTTAAAAAAGCTACCTTTTTCTTCTGATTCAAATTAGAGAGACCACATTGCACGCTTCGATACTTAAACACATTATCTGTAGGAGGTAAAGGCATTTCTTCGAGGATTACAGTCACTTGCTGCCAGATTAGTGAAAAATCCTGCTTCACACCTGATCAGCTGTCAAAGGTGCAATTTTGGTCGTCATCCCAGGGACACCAGAGATTCATAGTGCCTGACATTTCTTTCAATGCTGCTGGTGGTTACAGTGCTGCCAAAATGCTGGGCACAGCAAGAAAAACCTTCCCAAAATTGTAACTATTCACAGCTGGTTAAAAACAATCAAAAGCTGTTGTTTTAAAAAATAATACACATTTTTAGGAAACCATTAATCCCGGAGTAATTTCTCAAATAGGTCAATGCTGCCAAAATAGCTAGAGAAGAGAAAAATATGGAAGATCAAAATCCTCCAGTACTCAATCAGACATAAAAGCAGAAGCAGATTCTTTTGCAGTATAGCAGTAAATGAACTGTAATAAATGTTCCAAGTACTTTGATGACTTCGGGTCTTAGAAGAAAAAACAGGACCAGAAAAATCTCACTTTTCCTTCAAAACCAGCCCATGGAATTCAGGATTTGGCCCCGTGATGATCTGACAACGTCAGGCAAAAAAGAACTACATCTGAACATGAATTAGTGACTGAAATATTGCATGTTAGCTGGTATTCCCCAAGTACCCTACACACACCATGACCCTGATTCTCAGGACAGGCTGCTACTCAGAGGAAAAATCAACAACATGAGGCATTAATCTTATAAGTATTGGTTTGTTAGTGGTAAAACCCCAAATTTATTGCTCACTTCAGAAATTCTATTGACATTGGCAGAAGCTTTTGGGCAGTAAAAATGCCTAAATTTGGCACCAAAAATATGAGGTGACTACTTTCTAGAGGCACCCAGCCATCACTTTTTCTCACCTGGTGAGAAAGCTCTGATTGGACTGGCTGACCTACCTAATGCCAGGTGATGGGATGCCTTCCTTTGGGGACTGATAATCTCTAAATAGGAGATTTAAAATTTTTTTCTTCCAGAGCTGTATTTCCTAATGTGCTTAATTTTGCTTCAGAGCCTAAAAAGCCAGAGCAAGACCTAAAAGCTGTGAAGAGCGCAGATACTGCTAACGCATCGGAAAAAGCATCAGAACAAGGTATGGGTTGGGGATCTTGGTGCTCTTTTACAGTACCCCTCCCAGTCTAAACTGCCTGCAGATGCTTACAGGAAGCACACCGGTAACACCCAGCTTTACCCCCCATGCAGCCTCCTCTCTACAGCCTCTTTCCCACCGAACCAACCCCCTCACATGAGTGCCTGCAATGGTGCTTGAAGGGCACGTGCCAATTCAGAGAAGAGAGGGCAACCTCTCAGTTTAATTCCTGCCTGCGCTTTGGGTGAGTTCAGGTGCCATGCACTTCAAAAGCCTGTGTTACAGCGCTTGGCAATTTCCTACGCAGGGCACGTGCCCTGCAAACCCTTTGAAGATACTGTGAGGGAGATGGGCACCCTGCCTGCAGGAGCAGTGGGAACAGCTAGCCCTCAAGAGCCCTCCTCTTGTGTCAAAGGCACCACCAGAAACCCAGCCAACGTGCACCAAGGCAACATCTTTCCTCTGCTCTCACTATGCTGCTTCCTTGGGTTTTCTGCTAATACTGTTATTTCCAGCTCTCTTGCTTCTTGCAGCCTGGGGTGTAAATCTGGCTGATGGGCCTGCTCCCCACTCCGGCAGCACCAGATCACAGAGGAAGACTCACTGTGCCCTCTGCCTTCTTTCTTGTAGCGCAGCAACGTGGAGCACGGCACTGTTTAGCCCAAAGAGAGCCATTCATACTGATTTTTTCAGCTGAGTTGTTTTGTTTTTCTTCTGAGCTCTCTTTCAGCATTATCCCATTAAAACTGCCTGAGATCTGAGTTTTTCACTGGCTAGCATTAGGTGGTAATTAATCCACCAGACAGTTTCATGATGATGCTTTCCAAAAGGAGAACATCCAGCAATAAAATACAAGCTTGTGCTATGCAGCAATGAATAGGCTGCACACTATTCCCTTTCAGTGTAGACAGTGTGTCAGGCCATCCCCAAGGCTACAGGCAGGGAGGAGAGGAGCAAGGCTGAGATGAACATGGAATATATCTTAGGGCAGATTTTGTAGATGGAGAAGATAAGGGTGAAGGCTCTTTTTCAAGACGATGACTTGAAAGAGCTGTAAGCATGTTAACAATTTCGTATAAGGATATTTAGGATGCAAATTTTGCAACTAGAATTGTCATCGTTCTCACAACAGGTGATACATTTTAAAAGTAGTAGCAACTGTGAGATGAGTCAGTTAGATGAATCGGCACCTCCCAGGTGGAGTTCTCCCTGGCTCCCCTCAGCTGAAGCCCTAACGCTCCCTGCTCTGGCTCTGACCCGCTCCCCAGAACAGCATTACCTGAAAGTTGCCCTTCTGCCAAAGAAGTTCAGTGCTGTGGTGGGCAACACATATTTTACTCTGGTCTGTGACTCAGAATGGCCATCTTTGATTTCCAGATGTCAGCTGATTTCCATCTGTATGGACTTTCTAACTGCTTACTTACACTGAGAAAAGATGATGGCAAAGTGGAAGCTGCAACTGGCTGGTTGAACAATTTTGTAGGCCTGAGACATCTATCAGGTTGATAGGTGTTCCTGGTCAAAGCAGAGAAAGTATAGGGAAAACACTAAGGCTACAACAGGTTGTTGTCTGCGCCCTCTGGAGAGCAGAGTGATACAGTGTCACACAGGCATGTGCGCTACACATCCACACAGCAACGAAGGCACTAATGGCTCCACAGATGAGGATGCTTGTAGACATCCTGAGGAGAACATCAGTGTCTGGATCACCTTAAACAGTGAGCGCTATTAATGATGCTTCCATCTGTGTCACACATCCAGCTGCAGTGGTCGTGTCACACATCCAGCTGCAGTGGTTGTGTCAATGTTCCTACAGGGGATGCAGTCCGCAGAGAGTATCAGACATCCCCAGTGCCAACACCAGCTACACAAATGGCCACCACAACCCCAACACCAACAACCACCACAACGGATCCTTCCACCACAACGCCAAAGCCAACCACAACACCAGCAACAACCAGAACCGCAACAGTTGCAGCTGCAGCCAAGACTCGACCTGGACTGCACAGGGTCAGAGATATAGGTCAGTAGCATGGATGTTTGAATTGCTTTCCTCCAGACCTACAGCTTTCCTAAAATTTAAGGAACAAGGCACACAGATGAATATACCATGATTTAGTGGATCTTGAATTCAGTAATTCAATGTAGAAATACTAGAAGTGGACAAAAAAATTAATTCCAGCAGATGAGCTAGACTTAAGAGTTGTGCCTTTGAGATACATACAAAATTAGCGTGCCTCACATAAACACAATCATGTGTAGATTCTCTGAGATGAGAGCTCATCTGCAGTAAATTTATGGCTTTACATGTAATATACTAGCATATAAACTGATTCATGTGGGAGTAAGCTCTCCATTCCCAAATCTTGTAATGATTTTCAAGTATAGGGGTCAACAAATAGTTCTTTGATTCATGTGTCTGGACTGAGAGTTCAACAAATAGGTCAAAACTCACCTTAGAATTAATTTTGTGATAACTTCCGATAATTGAAAGTTGTAATATATTTTTTGTAACAGCCTGTGGATTTTAAAGAGGAAAACACTGTGAGGGAATTCTCATATGATTTTTGCACACCTGGTTTTCCCTAATCTTTCCTTCTCCATTTATTTTTATTCATTAACATTGGGTTATTTAGTTGAACAGCTGAAAATTAAAATCTCTTGGTTTTAGGTTCTAGCAGTGTCCACCCTGCATACACATCTGTGGTAGCTGCAGCATCAAGTAAGTATGGTGAAGAAGTATGCCACAAGGCATGCAGTACAGTGTATTTTAAGGCAGCAATGATTCAATAACCTTTCAAGCCTCAGCAAACTCAATGACTGAATCCAAGTCTGGATTTAAACTGAAAAACAGACACTTGGCCTGAATGTCAAAGATGCTGATCACCCACAGCTCTGGGGAAGCCTTTCTAAGTGAATATCTGTGCATTTCAGCCTTGACAAATGCTGCGTTTCACAACACTTGACACAAAGCTTGTGTTGTTTGCATTGTATTTTCCTACTGCTTCGTTCTGTCTTACTCTCTCAAAGGGAGACTTGATTTAGTTGTAAGATACACCATGCAGAGGGCTGCATAGCCACCTAAACTTAGGGCTGAGAGCTCTAAAATGCAAACTCGCGTTAAATCAATGCTCTTTCGAAAACCTCAGGCTGTGGTTCTGAGCCTGGCGTAAACGTTATGTTATTCCTGGCGTGCCATTCGTGTTATTGACAGCAGAGTGGTGGCTGCTCAGAGCTCTGCATCTCAATCCAGAAGCCAGTTCTCATTCCAACCCACAGCCTGCAATTCAAGTATTTAGAGGCGTTTTCCCATACAGTGTATAACTGCTCGGCTGCGCAGTCAAGTAAAGGAGAGTATTTTCAACTGTTTGCAAGTTTCTGAACGTGGGGATATGATTGCTTTTGAGTGAAAAGGGAGCTGGGCCATCATTAGATTTTATGCTCTGTCGCTATTTCTGAGTGCCATGAGCTCAGCTTTGCTCTCACAGATATAACTGCAGCAATCCCTGCTGCCGAGCAATTCAGAGCATGGCAGGGCAGGCATCTTTTGGGTAATTCGGGTCTTGAGGGAAAACATCATTAAGTCAAATTTAGCTGTGAGCCCAGAATAAGGGCAGGGGCTGGAGAGGTTAACCTTACTAAGTCAAATGTGCAGGTATGTGTATGGTAGGATTTACAGAAATATCAACACAATTCAAAGGGGTTTCAATTCAGTGGGAATCTACGGCATTCGGTACCTAATGTGCCTGTAACCCTGGTCCTGCTTGTTGCTGTCCTCTCAATTTCCTATTCCTGCCTGAGCACAGAAGAGGCTGTTATTGTCTTTACTAGCAATTAGGAAACCCTGTTTGAGGTTCCCCAGTCTGAGAGATGCCTGTTGAAGATAAAGTTCTGGCAACACTGAAATCAGTGGGAAGGTTGTATTTGTCTTTAATAAGACCAAACCTTTAGCCAAAAAATGGAGGGGAAAAAAAAAAAAAAAGCAATCACTTTTTCAAGTCTTTCAATGGTCACTTCATTGCAGTATAGATCCATATTTCTTTACAATTTTCTTTACTGAAATTCTAAACATAAATTAACTCCCAGAAGATTAAAAGGATTAGACTTAGGGACAGGTTATTTTGAGCTGGAGTGGTGGTGGAGACCTACTTCTGATTTCTCAGACATCCTTTCTAGGGCTGTGTCCAGCATGTCTGTACTCGGTATCCAGCTTCCTGAATTATCCTGATCTCTTCTTGATTCTTAAAGAGAAGAATGGGCTAAAAAAACCTACAGAAAGTACAAATACAATTCTGAAGTGATGACCATACACAAAGCACTTTATCAGTTTTCTCTGTCTGAGGAGCCTTAAGGACTCACGCCTATTATTCAGGCCAGAGTTTCTGATGAGGCTGTTTGCCTTAACCAGAGTTTGGCTTGACCGGACAGAATCAAATGTGCTTCTGTCTGTCTTGGCTCACAGGGACTCACAGATCTACCTCTCGCAGGGCATGGGTAGTTTGCCTGCAAAAGACGCCTGAAAAGTAAATAACCTTGAAATAGAGCACAGTCAGAGTGAACACAGCTGTGGCTGCGGTTAGCTCTGGTGTTTCCATTTGCAGCCACTGGTACTGGCAAAAGTTCACAGAGGCATATGAAAAGCAGGACTTGCAGATTAGAGCAGGGGCAAAACTCCTCCATCCTAGCTCTTGCTGTTCTTTCCCCTTTATCATCTGTTTGTCAAACATACAGAAACAAGAAAAATATCTGAGGCTCTGCTCCATCGCAGGACCCCTGCTTTAAAGATTTGATGTGGCAAAACTGCTAAAGGAAAAAACCACTGATGCGACAACGATGACATTTGACAGCTTATTCTTATCTGCCCTACTAGCAAGTGCAGCACTTCACCAGTGCAGTGTGCGGTAAAGGAAAATCCTGAGAGGGAAGCAGCAATGGCAGCGGGCTTTGAAAGTGGATGCAAACTCAGTCCTGCTCTGGGCACAGCATTAAGTTCAGCCATGCTCTGGTACCATGACGACTTCTGCCTCTTTCCAACAGCAGTCAAGCAAGCATGCTCCCAAGGGCCACAAACTCACTTGCCCTCTCCCATCCCAGCTCTTCAAGCAATCCTTTCTTGCACAGTTGCTTGGACCCTAGATGAAGGTTGGGAATAAAGCCAGTGCTTCTGTGAACACTGCAATCATAAGCCATGTCACTGCCCTCAGTGCCACACTGAGGCACTGAGCTGGCAACCAAGCATCAGGCAGCGAGTGCCTGGGCATCCTCAGGCAAGGCGCTACCCTGCAGTCTGTACCCAGCTTAGGTCAATCATCGAATCATAGGATGGTTTAGGTTGGAAGCCACCTCAAAGATCATCTAGTTTCAACCCCCCTGCCATGGGCAGGGACACCTCCCACTCGACCAGGTTGCCCAAGGCCCCATCCAGCCTAGCTTTGAACACCTCCAGGGATGGAGCTTCCACAGCTCCTCTGGACAACCTGTTCCAGTGCCTCACCACACTCAAAGTGAGAAATTTCTTCCCAATATCTATTCTAAATCCACCCTTTTCCAGTTTGAAGCCATTCCCCCTCGTCCTATCACTACATGGCTTTGTAAAAAGTCCCTCCCCAGCTCTCCTGTAGGCCCCCTTTGGGTACTGGAAGGCCACTAGAAGGTCTCCCCGGAGCCTTCTCTTCTCCATGCTGACCCAACTCTCTCAGCCTGTCATGGCTGCAAGTCTTTTCAGACAGGGACTTTAAGCTGCACGCTGCCTACCACTGTACACTTTCATCCCCAGTTGTGACTTACTATAGTAGCAAAAAGAAAAAAGGAAAAAAAAGTCTACGAGACAACAGTACTGTAAGTGCTGGAGAAAGCACTGAAAGCTCTTCTCCTGTAGGCCACCAGGGTTCACACCTTCAGGAAGCAGTGGGTAAGGGCTCCATCCTGGCACTAGGGACAACAGCTGGCATTTATTTTTGGATGCTGCCTTTCCCCAAAGTTAACTCTGACTACTTAGCCCATCAAAGGTGCTGACCAAGTTGCAGAAGGCCAGACATGTTTTGTGCATGGAGTAGCTGCTTCTCTTCTCAAATCACTTCCCATCATTTGCAAGGTCCACTCCAAATCGCATTACTCTCTCCTGTCCCTCTCCTTTACTGCCTCCATGCCTCCCTGCTCACTACAGGGCTTGCTCCCAGCCAAATTTTCTCTATTCCACTGCTCTCATTTCTGACCCAGTTCTTAGGATCTGATGTGGCAAAACTGCTAAAGGAAAGGAAGGATTCACCTGGTGACTGTCCATCCCCAGTTACAGACATCTCCTAGTCCTGCCTCAGCCTCCAGCCTGCAGAGAGTTCTGCTTTAATGAGCACACATTCAAATACCTCAGGCTCACTGGCATCTCAGAGTTGAAGGAAGAACAAGCCTTGCAGACCATGGAAAAATTATTCCAACCTTTCACCCTCTACCACCACCATGTTTGCCCCAGCCAGCGAAAGCGTGGCAGAAACGAGCTTACTGCAGGGATGGTGGTAATATGCCTTTGGGAGGTACAGCAAGAGGGAACAGCCTCAAGGCTCAGCGCAGTCAAAAGGAGCATAGAGAGAAATCCACATTGCTAACATAGGTGTGGAGGGTAGCGTTAATTCATTTTAAAAGTGGCATAAAATACTTCTGATACTGAGCTAAGCTCTCTCTTACCCTCTAGTACTCTGTTTCTACTGACCTTGTAAAGGGAGTTATATACACATTTGGGCTCAGTTATGGCAAACCCAAAACAAGGTGAGCTCTCAGGCTCAGAGTTAATTTTCTTCCCTCTCTTTGGCATGTACTAATCTCCCGCGTGGAAAGCGTACCCCGCACAACCCCATACAACGCTACTGCACAGACAGGCTTTCCCCACCACAGCCGGAAAACTCAGCCTGGGCTAGCTCTGGTCCACCTGGAGCCAGAGCTACAAGCTTACAGAGTTTAAAAGTCTTGCCAGCTTTGGCAGATGAGCCTGTTATTTCCTTAAACAGGATCTCTTTGGCATCTGGAGTTTACAAGGTCTCTCAGAACAGCTCCTAGAAATCCCATCAAAGGGCTTCCAGTGGCCTATGAAGGTTCAAGTTTGGGTCAAACACAAGCTATTCGCTGACACCTAATTTTGCAATATCGAGTTCCCAGGGAGCAGCAATTCCTGTTTTCTGAGACAACCATTCAAAATGGTCTCATTTATGATATCTTATTGATAAAAAAAATCTCATGGGCCCCTGTCCAGTGTTCACAGGAGTCAGCTAGAACATTCCCACTGATTTCACCAGGCTTTGGAATTAATCTTTCTGGGAAAACTAATGAACAAAGGCTTGTTAAAGAATAACATTGTTAACAAGCTTCTTAAAAATAATTAATGAAATGAAAGGCATGATTAAAGACGTGTTTTCATCTGCAAATGTTTTAAGCCTTTCGTATTGTTCAACAATGGGAATTTAATAACCCAATCACCTTAAAAAAAAGCCTTTTGTGTAGACAGCAGTGAAGACATTTCAGAGACATGAATTCTCCCACATTATTTTTGCATTGTCTCATTATTTACAGTCTGCCTGCTTCCTTGTATGCACTCACTCTCTGCAGAAAGAGTAGTATCAGGTCTGGGGGGGTGTTTTGCATTTGGGGCTTTTTTTAACCTTCCTCACACAACCAGCACAATTGGATGCTACTGAAATAGAAATAAGCATAGATAACCAGCGTGAGTGAGAGAAGGAAAGTTATAAGGGAAGGCAAATCACAGCAGTAACTACAAACCTTTTAAATGCAGACCAGAAACCTGTGTAAGTAATACTCATAATGGAAAGGAATGTTAACTAGGCTAATCTATATGACAGACAGAGCAAGACAATCCCTTTTTAAGTGGGCTCAAAATATATAGTTAACTTCTGAGAAAGTATATTAATGAAAAGTCTCTATATATGAACCATTAACTCTGATAGCTATAAAACGAGACTTAGTGAAAAAGCCAGTCCTGAACCAAACATGGTATAAATCATACTTTTCCCTTTTGATGTCTACTTAGGACAGGTTCAGGCTGCACAAGGAAGAGGACAGAATACAGGTATGTCTTAAATTAATAATAGCAGATTTCTAATGCTAGAATACTAGAAAACCTTGGGTTTGGTTTTCGGACTTTTCCACGTACTAACCAATATATTTTCAAAGCATTCAGGGGGTCTTCCACATCTGCAAGTAAAAGGAATATTTTACGACCCAATACAGGTAAAGGCATTACAATCCCTTCTCTAATTCCTCCCTGTAGCTAGTTCCACCACTCACATCTACTCAGTCATGCAGTAATGCACTAGTTTTCACTCCTAACCACGTTTGTAGCAGGATGCAGTGAGCAGATATCACACTGGTTATTGCGTGACAATAGCGTAACTTTTAAGAAAAAATGAAACGGGAATAACTAATCTTAGAATTGTTCTCAAAATAGTATTCTAAAACCATTTATAAAGGCCTTTTATAACATTTGCTGTTGCAAAATGAGAGGGGAACTTTGTGTCTGCATAAGTTTAGGGGATGAAGAGCTGACCTGAGAGCAGATGCATGTTTTCAGTTTCCAGGCCCTGAGCATGACCAGCATCTCAGGACCCACTACCAGCTGTTCCAGTGCACCTGTGAATAGCTGCACTGTGCAGCACCTTACTGACATTTAAACTATTCTGCTTTTGCCAACCTCTTTCAGCTTTTAAATTCTCTCTCTTTTTTTTTTTTTTTTTAAATCCATAGTTTCCATCTTCCTTTTTGATTTGGTTTGAAAACATATGCAGAAAGACAGTTCGGGGCCATCGCATCCCCTGCGATCGTGCTTCTCTCTTCTCACCTGCTGGCATCTAACCTCTCTCCTCTTTGTCGGATCACACAGGTATTCAGCGCCAAGAGCCTGTTGCCGCCTTCCGGAGGGCTGCCAGCTCTCCAGCCCACCTGGGTGAGCAAGATTGCTAGCAGCGGATTTTCTGCTCTTTCGTAGTTTTAGCAACCCAAAATTAGCCCTCAAGCAGGACTGGAAATCATTTTTGTGTGCCCCAGAGGAGGACTAACGCAAGCCTCATGTGCTGAATGCCAACTAGCAGCTTCCTGAATGAGAAAGGCAAAGGACAGCTCAGTTACTGGCGAGCTGTTGTTTCAGGCCGTGGGAATCAGCATCAAACGCAGTGTTTGCGATTTTCCTTATTTGTTAGTCAAAAGGAGACAGAAAAAACAGCTCTGTGCAGCCTATCAGATCTGCTATTGAGCTAAATCTTCTGTTCCTGTTGTTCCCAGGAGCCTCCAGGCTGATTGTGACCATAGAGGCTGCCTTTAATACTGAGGGTAGAAACATCACCTGTACTTTCCTTCCTCCTGGGCTGTGCAATTCACCGTCCTTCACCAGCAAGCAGCCCCATCAGCAGCCATTCTGCAAGGCCACCGACAACTTCCCAGGGCTCCAAAGCGCTCAACGCACATATAAACACTAACTCTCCCTTGACGGGACAGCAAAGTTTCTCAGAGACTAATTTTGTCCAGAAGCAGCTAGAGCGGGGTGAGGGATGGGAGCCGGGGTGGCAGCAAGGTAAAGCAGGGCTGCACCTCACCAACAAGAGCTGCAGACCCACAGTGACCCAACAAGAAGAGCGGAACGGGTCCAGTGGTAATACACAGGACCAGCCAACAGCCCCAGCAATAAGGCAGGTCTGACCAACTGAGGCAGGACACCAGACCAGCAAGGCAAGGTTAGGATCGGGATAGCAAGGTACAGGACTAGGCACAGATGCCAGAAGCAAAGGGAAGGGTATGTGCTTCCATGCCGTCCCCCATCAGTGCGGGTGGAGGCCCCCAGGGATGCTTCCCACAGCCCTTTCTCACACACAGCCCTCGCACCCAAGCCTGGGCCAGGGAGACAGAGCTGTGCTGAGGTGGAGCTGACCTCGAGCACAGGCAGCCGATCCCCCTGGGGAGGGAGAGGCTGCAGAGCCTGAGGGTGCCCCCGGGGCCCTGAGGGCTTTGGTGAGAGCTGGGAAGCACGGGAGGAGTATTGCGACAGGAGAGAGCAAAGCGGTCATTGATGCCGAGGTTAAAGGATAGTATTATGCAGTAGGACTTTCTAGATAATACCAGCCAAGAAAGCTTAGCCAGCAATCACCCCATTAAAATGACAACTTGTAGTTGACCTAGTTGCAGCATATTTAAAATGGATACACTCCTCCTCCTCCTCTTAAGATTCACTCTGTTCCCTCACTTTTATACCTCTCCTCCTTGTTTCAGTCTCCACTTCCCTCTGGTTTCCATTCGTGTTTGTCTTTCTCATCTCTTTTTGGCCATACTGATGTCACAGCCATTTCTTTTTTTTTTTCTAATCATCTCATGGGTTTTGTGCTCCCCCAACTCCCTTTGCCCTTGTCAAAATCCAGAGGGGAAGTAGAGGGGCAATATTTTCCTGTGCAGAACAGCAGAGCAAATATGTTGCCTGTAAACATGCCAGTCATGGCAAACACACTAATTAATTGACCAGATATAGGGCAAGGATAGCCTGTGGTGACAGACCTGCCTTCCTGGCAGGGTGGCAATGGGAAGAGCCCTAACACCTGGACCAAAGGAAGTGCTGGCTAGCTGAATCTTTGCCAGAGAAGCAGGGGAACACAGTGCTTGAATCTTAAATCAGAGTTTGACCTCACCTAATTGCTTAAGGCACCTTAAGGTCTCCCTGAAGGTGATTACAAAGCAAAAATTTTCCATCACGAATGATTCTGTTTTCTCCATCACAGAACAAGAAGGGAAAAACCCACAAACACATACTTGATATATTCCCAATGAGCCCTGATCTTTTTTTCAGCTCAGGTTTTGGCAGTTCAGATGTGTTGTTTCCAAGCAGCCAATTTTTCTAACGATCAAAGGGAAACTCTGAACAACTCCTTGCCTTCTTGGAAAGGAGACTTGTTTTTCTTGATCCTACCAAGCATGCGGACGCTGCTCTGCAAACAACAGTGATCAGTTCTGCAGGTTTTGCCAGGCTGTCGAAGAACTTCCTCGCATCGGCTCAGGTTAGCAAAAGGGTGTGCTGGAGAAACACCCACAACATCAGTTGCCTGTGCAGTCTCTTGCAGCACATTCTTCAGAAGGTCCCAACTCTTCTAAGCTCTTGACAATGCCCATTAACTCTCTTGAAATCCCATAATCACTTAGCCCACAATCTTTTTTCAAGACAATTATACTGAAGAGTTGTGGTGGTGGAGTCGTCTTTTTTTTTTTTTTTTTTTTTTTAAAGACCAGTCCTGGAGTATTTTGAAAATCAACCCTTGATTTTTATGGACACCATCAAGTGGGAAAAAAAAACAGCCCTAGATACTTATAAGAATAATCATTTCCCTTTCAGATATGTATTTCATTGAGAGCTTTCTTTGTTATGTGTCTAGAACCACATGCAAGAAACAGAGTTTTCACCTCGATTTACGGGTCACTCAGAAAGCTGTATATTCTCCATATTTGCAGCCAGATACCCAAAATCCTTGGCTTTAAGAAGGAAAACATAGGGGCTTTCTCACCACATAAAGTTTTAAAAGGGTGTGAGTGACGACATGGCTTCTTGAAGAAGCAATAGACAGCTCTTACCCATGGGGATTTGGACACGCTAGAGCACCTGCGGTCATCTGAGTTGAAGTAGTTCTTGAGAGGAGTTAACCTAGAAAAACTTCAGCATTGCTCCTACTGGCAAAAAGCAGTCTTTTCCTTTTGCAGCATCTATCTGTCTTTCTGAAAAGCATCTGTCTGTCTTTTTTGAGCTTAAAGAGTCAGAGAGGTTAGAGGATAGTCCCTGGCAATGAGTTGGCAGCAGAAGTAAACCTGTGACATATGGGACAGGCACATTCCATTGCTCTGCATCCTTCAGCTTATGTCCCTCCTTATGAAGAAGAGAAAAGATGGGCCGATCTCTGTGCAGTGCCTTGGCTGGTTTCACATGCCATGCAGCTCCTACCACTTTAAGCACTGCAGCATGTTTGTACAGAAGACTCAGGAAGTGCAGGGTCTTCTTCGTGATTTGCTCTTTGGCTGTTTTTTTTCCAACTAATCAGGCTGAAAAGTAGCTTCATATGAATCTTTTCTTTTTGCAGTCACTGGATGCTCCTCCACCCTGGGAGGGTGAAGCACACCCTTTGAAATTATCTGTTCACAAGCTGGTTTCACTGAAATCTGTTGTTCCTAGTGACAGCATTCAGGAGACACGTTGGCTGCTCTGATAACAAACAAGCACAAGCTTTTCTCTATGGACAGGGTCCTCCTGCTCTGTAACCAGCAGCCCTAGCTCCAGTTGCTGCTGTTTCCTCATGACTGCTGAGGCACATACAAAATTCTGGCAAACAACCCTGCCCAGCTGGATGATAAACTAGGAATATTCCTCCTGTTTTTCCTCCTGTTTCCTTCCCTGTTACCCAGGCTTGCCCTTCCTTCACCCTACTTCTCCTCCTAAGCAAAATCACAGCAAAACTTCTATGTGTATCATGACTGACTTCTCAGCCCTTCACTTTCCTCAGTTTTTAGATGCTTCGCAGGGTGTCTAAGCAGTCCTCAGCATAAAGAGGGAAGGTGGTCTGGAAAAATCACCTTAGCAATGAAACATGACACAGTTCCTCCTAGTGTAAGGGAGACCACACATCTGTCCACCAGCCATCTGTCTCAAGCAGCAAGTTTCCCTCCCAAAAAGAAGCTGATAGCTTCTCACTGGGATGGCAACCTAAGGACAAGGTCAGTGCTCTCACTGGGCTGGAGGACACTGGTAATCCCATGACTTTTTCCAAACCTATGTTGTGGTTCACCCAATGGCTCTCGTCAAGAGCACACCAGCTGCCAGTCTGAGCAGGGAAACTCAAACACAGGAGGCAGTATGGATTCAATGGGCCTGAGATACATTTCTTTGTAAACCACTCTGAACAAACCTGGAGATGGACTGTGAGGGGTCAAGGGTCTCACCAGTGTTCCTTGGTACTGTTCCTGTCCTAGTCAGCTGCAAGGGCTTTCATCTGGCTGTAACCCAGAGCAAAACACCGCTTTTTGGGAAAGCTCTTCAGCAGGCTCCAAAAACAAAGACACTTTGAGGTTTTATTTATGAAAGCAGCAATTTTGATGAAGTTTTCCATGCCTGATAGGCTGCAAGCAAAATTTAGACAAGTTCTTTGTGTTTGGGCTGAGGGGATAGAGAAATCTGTAGATGAGAGGTACTCATAGATTTTCAGTGGAAAACAATCTAAGCCAAGCAAAACTATACTGAAGTCTATACTTGCCTCAGTATCAATGCAATTTAGAGGAATAAGACCAAAACCAATGTAGAAACATATTTAAAATCATTTAAAAAGAAGATTAGTGCTCTGGAGGCAGTGATACAAGGCTCCTAGATATGGCTTGAAACATGTGCATAAAGTTCTACAGGTTTACCGATTTCCCTAGCTTCTAGTTGTTAATGATAATTCACTGTATGAATTGACTTTTCTAAACTGAGTCAGAAGTTTGTAATCTCTAGTACTTCCATTATTTTCAGTAATAATTTTTCTTCTCTTTCATGTGTGAAAGCAATGGAAACAGACTCGTGGAAACCTGGATTGGGCATTTTTGACACAGGTAAACATTTAAAGCATCTAGTAACTGGTCTGGGAATACTGGGTTTCCATCACACGTGGGAAAAAGCTAAATCTATTCATCAGGCCCATGACACTGCTGATAACAATCTCATTTTAACAAGTAATTACAGTATTTAAAATTATAAATTAGGTATGTCCTTTACATGTTAGTGGTTAAAATTATTCTGTGCTTGCATCGGTCTCGAGTTCCTGTCTAATGCAGGAACATTACAGATGAGCTCTGGAAAGAGTTGGCAACTACGCTACAGGAAAGGGGTTCTAGCTGCTGAAATCCTTTTGTAAATAAGAAGGTATTTGGGGCATGCCACAGCTGGGATAACAGCCTAGAGCTGCAATCAGTGAAGAAGATGACAGATTATTCTGATGTCAAACTACTTAGGAAAGACATTCAGATAAGAAAAGGAGGAGAGCTTAAGCCAAACATAAAGACTAATGAGCATCATTGGAATTTTCTGATATTTTAGCCTTAAAAATTGACAATATGCAGATGACAACATTTTTGTAATTACTGGTGAGGGGAAAAAAACCCTACATTTGTAGCAGCCTCAAGTAGCAAGACAACCAAGGCTTGTGCAACCCTTAGTCAGGAGCAGTTACCAACTGCACATTCTATGTGTTCAACATTTAAGGGATCCCTTTCCTCAGGAACATTTAAAGCAGCCTACACAAACTACAGGCCAATTCATAGCAGGGTACTCTTTTTCTTATATTGGATGGTCCAGTCCCCCGTAAGATGTCTTTTCCATCACCACTTTTGCTGCTGGAGAGGGCTGTGCTGGTGGCCCTTGTAAAGACCATTACCTTGAACAATCTGCTTACTTCAAAGCTGAGGCATGACTAATCCTTGCACTGGCTGTGACGAGCAGCATAGTCCATATGCATTAGCTTGCAAGTCCAATGTCAGCAACGGTGGCTGTTGAGTCAAAATTTGCATCGTCCCAAACACGAACAGATCTCCCTTCTCCAGCAGCAGCAGTCTGAGCCAGAAAAAGGCAGTGTTTCTAGCCTCTGTAGCTTAAGCCATCAGTACGCTTATTTAGAAAAAGCTACAGCGCTAGGGCCAGGGGTGCAGAGGGGTATTTTGAGGCAGAAAATGACAGATTTCATTAAATGCAATGAGACGTTGGGCATGGGGGAAGGGATGTTGTAATAATAGTTTCTCAGCAACTGAAGTGCCTGCGTAGACTAGTGTGATAAAGTCTGATGAATTCAGATTGTCACTTCAAAGGAATGGTTTCTGGCGTGGATGTAGTCACTGCTGTCTTACTTAAATGAATGGGAAGTTTAATCAGCATGGACAGCTGTGACAATCAGTGAAGGGAACTTTAATTAGCATGGAGTAGACTGCCCATGCAGCAAGTTGAAATTCCCATGGCAATAAGAACATTAAATTGGACTGGCAGTACAGAGAGGCCCATAGAGACTGACCACCTCCCCAATTAGTTGGGGAGGATTATTTGGTGGGTGACCTTATTGTTACACTAAGCACAAATCAGCCAGCTGACCCACAACCTTCAAGAACTTGTAATTGCAATGGCAAATAAAAATGAAAAGTGCTGCATAGCCTACGCTTCGGTTTTCCATACCAACAAAGCTAATGTCAGAGGTATGCCTGGGTAAGGGACACAGATTTTACTGGATGCAGATAAATGCATGAGGCAGATAACTATGAATTAGCTTCCCTATACAATTCAGTTGCTAAAATGGATGGCACATGTTAATATCTGATTTCACTATGGTGTTAAATCCACCTAGTTTCTGTTCTGCAAATAAGGCAAGCGGGGAGAACTGCACATATGGGTTACCAACCTGGCACATGTGAGGTATGCGGTGTGGAGGCTGCAGGATGAAGCATGGCTTTGGTCTATTACTGAGGAACTGTTATGTGCCCATGTAATTAAAGCCTGTACTGGAACATACGCAGTCAGGAGGGCAAGCTGCCGACTATTTAAGGATTTAAAGAAAAAAACCACAATCATTCTCATCTGTGTGGCTCACAAAGAGAGACTATGTACGGGTCCAAGTCATTGCTTCCTTTGTCTCTCTCTCTGTCATGTCACCCATAACTTCTGCACCAGATAAACCCACCATAAGCCAGCACTGCCAGCAAAACAAGCTATCTTGCCTCCCAGCCACCCTCTGCCCAGGCACCTGGACAGCCAGAGGGTGAGCTGCATCAGGGAAGTGGTCCAGCCCATCATTAACCTTTCTCTTTCTTCCCAGTTTAACTCCGCTATGTCCCCCTTCTCCTTGCGTCCCACCGACCCCAGGCAGGCTCAGGGGCTGGTGTCGGGGCAAAAGCAGGCGGGAGGATACCTGGCGAGAGAAGAACTCTGCCTTTGGGCAGTGGGGCTGGTTGGCACCACCTGAAAGCGTCCACGGGACTGTGCCTGCAAGCATTTACACATGTTTACCTACACAGGCAAAGCAAGGGCAGAGAGGGGACGTTGCCCAATCGTACTGGCAAGCATTTCCTCTCCTGGGTTTGGGAGGCTGTGGCTGATGGAGGAGCAGCAGGGTTGCCAGATGTGGGTGCACAGCCTGGTCCCAGCCTGCAAGAAACACTTGGCCCCATGGCCACTTCCTTCAAAATGTTCTCCTGCAGCTCCTGTTCTGTCACTTTACTTTGCCTGGCTGCCAAACTGCCCTCCTTGGCATTTATCCAAGAAGTAGTCACAGACAGACACCAGCCTAAGCCCAAAATTCACTCTCTGCCTCTAACCCTGTTTCTTCTCCCTCCACCGCCGCTGCTGCTTGTACCTTGTGCCACTGGTGCCTCCTCAGGTCACACTCGTGCCTCTCCATGCCTGCAGCTGGTGGTTTTGCTCCTGTCAAGTGTTTTCAGTTAAAATGCTCCTCAGTCACCCATGCCCCACAGTGCCGCACATGGCAGAGGGTTTATCCCTCAGGACCAGCAGCTGCATCTCTGCAAGATTTGCCTTGTGCCCTTCCCAGGCCCAAGGCAGATTTGGTCTCTGGCAGCAAGACTTTCAGGCCTGGGACAGGTCAGAAATGTTTTCTGCAGCAGATGTCATTGGATAGAGCTGTTTTGCACCACTCCTGTTCCAAAAACATCACTTTTTCTCAGCTTGGAGCCAGTGCCCAGCTGCAGGCTGTGCTGCCCCAGCACCACCATGCTGCTGTGCCCCCATCCCTATGGGCCTCCTGTGGGCAAGCGCACACCACCAGGAGTGCTCTCCCCTGCTCCTTTCCTGGGAGCTCGTCCCAGGTGTGCAGAGGAGGGGGAGGACAAGAGGCACAAGCCAGCAACCTGCTGGACAAGATCTCCAGCCGGGAGCGACAGAGCCAGCTGGAGCCTGGCTCACCAGCCCACCTTCGCATAAGGCCAGCCTGCTCTGGCAAGAGAAGACCGGCTCCACTAATGGTGGGGTTGAGGCATTTCTGGCACAAGAGCCAGTGTCAGGATGGTTGGAGAGCCCCTGTGCCCTGTCCAGAAGGTATCTGCTCCAAAGCTTGGGTAGGAGCACAGGGATGCTGCTTGCAGGGGCTGCAGGCACCGCGGGTGCAGTGACAAAAAGCAACACCATCCCTGGGGCTGTCCTAACCTGGCCAGTTATAACCAGGGAAATTCACAAACAAAACACACAAAGAAATCACTAGCTCTTGCCATAAACAAAGCAGGGCTAATCTTTGTGCCCTTTACCTATTTCATTCATACATAACCAGCTGGGCTCCTGTACAAGGCCAAGCCCAGTGCTCCAGCTAGGTTAGTCCTGTCTCTACCGACAGGCAACAGCAGATGCCTGGGGGTGCGCAAAGCGGAGAGAAATCACACAGGTCTGCTTAGTCCCTGCAGTAGAAACTTTCTTCACTGGCAGCTGAATTAAAAAATGAGAGGCCAAAGCAACCTTTCTGTCCCATCGGGATGCTGCAGCATGTGCTGTGGCCTCCCAGCAGGGAATCAGGCGTCAGGTCAGCTTTACGTTAGGCACTGCAGACTCAGACTTAATACAAACTTGGCCCCTGACCCAAAACTATGCGCTTTCAGCACACAGGTGAAAGGACTCAAAGTAGTTGTATTTGCCCCTTTTGAGGGGTGGATCATTAGATGTAACTGGAATAGAAATGAGTGGTGATGGAGGGAGCTGGAGCTGGTATTTTCCCCCATTTTCTTGGCTGTTTTCTGCATTTTTAAAGCTTGGTCATTAATATCTTCAGCAACCAGCTTAGGTGGTGCATGCGGTCAGAGCTGTTACACCTCCCATCATATTTAAGTGGTGACCTTTACTGATGTCCCTTTGCCGTCTGCTCTCTTTACATACACTGATGCTCCCATGCCTGGCTTGCTCGTGGCTGGCTGCTGTGGAGCGACAAACTCTGTGGCACCTAGTAATTTCTCATCTTTTTTTCTATATCAAGCTCACACTTTCTAAAGCTACATTTTTACTGTCTCTCTGAAGTCTGTAGTCTTTCCTCAACTTATTTGGTGATGAAGATTTAAGGCAGTCTTCCTCCTCCTTTTTTTTTTTTTTTTTTTAATAAAAATTAATGTGCAGTTTACAAAAATAATAAGCCATTCTGCTGTTCTTTTGACGAACTGCTTCCTTGGTGACCGTTCATTTTGGGGCTTGTCTGATCATTGCTGTCTCTTTTGAGGATTATCCCAGCTAAATCCCCTTAATCTTGTCATGCTGTAGCGAAAAGAAACAACTCTTTGCCCTTGCTCAGGACGGAGATGCTATGCTGTAGGAGACTCTCACAAGACATTCAAGTCATGAGTGAAGTTTTGCATTTTCAAATCTTCTGACGCCAGACTAATGATGCCCTGTCAGTCAGTGCATCTCACAAGGACATAAACTCATGTTCCCAAGGCTGCTACCATCCAAATATCTCAGCTGGGGCCTCAGCTAAAATCCACTAGTGACCCACGAGACTTGCCCATGACTCGACTGCAGCTCTCTGCCACCATTTATCTTATTTCTTTTGTGCTTCCAAAATAACCCAGTCCTCCAGGAGCACCTGAGGAGCTGTGGCTTGCATTGCTTCCCCAGCTGTAACACAGTGGGGTGAGTCGCTGCCCATGCCTTCCGCTCCAGATAGAAAAGCAATGCGCTAAATCTGTTGCTTGTCTGCTTTGGACATTGCACAGCTCGTTCTAAAGCATGGGTGAAGCACAACAAGCCAGCGGGGTGGCAGTGCCAGTTCTCTCAGGGACAAAGTGCTGGGAGGCCACCAGCCCACCCCATGGCCATCAGTCTCTGCACCTGAGGAACCCTCTACTTGTGCACACTGCTCTCAAGCCCTGGCAGGGAAGGGACTGATTTGCAAAGGGGAGTCAAAGTTGGTGCTTGGAGAGATTTTGGTGGCACTTCTAGAACTGCCCCCACTCTTGTTTTATCCTGGAGGCAATCTAGGTGGAAAAAGGTAAGCTCCAAGGATGTGCTCCCCTTCCTCGTTTCCCTCCCACGTCAATCCTCAGGCCAGGGAAGACTCTGCAGCCACCTCGTTGCCTTCCAGAGCAAGGGCAGCCACCAAGCACACACTGACTGAGCCTTTCCTTCCTCTCTCTAGGCTTCAGTTCAAAGGAAGAACTGAATCCGAAGCCACTGGACTCCACCTCCCAGGGGAATCCAAGTATGTACACCAAAATTAATTTCATAATTAAGTGATACCATTTAATTAATTACACATTGCTAGAATGCATTCAAATTAAATAGCAAAAGGTAAGTTTTCAAGAAACTCTGAGAAACTCAAGGAACGCATTTTTCCCTTACAGAGAAACAACAAGCACTCTTTGCCGACCCCTCTCATATATGTAATTGGTTTTTGCTTCTACAGGGAAAGAAATAATAGCCAAGATTTAGCTTACCTGGGCAGGGAGATGGTGGCTGCTCACCACTGCTTCTTCCCAGGCAGTATTCAGCTCCACATTCCTGGGGTGCAGAGCTTCGCCCCAGAGCGTCGATGGCAGAGGACAGCACGCCAGTGTGTTGCGGCCAGGGTTAGATGAGCAAGCTCTGCTGACCAGAGCAGGCTCCCGTGGCTATGCTGAGCGTGGGCACCCTTCCCGCAGCAGTGGGTGGGAGGGAGGGAAACCACCTGAGAAAGACACCCGGTGCCTGCTGCAGCAAGGAGAGAGGGGATGCAGAGGGAGCATTGAGGATACCTCAGTCCGGGTATGGAGATGTAGGGTCCCCGCTCTGAAAAGGAAATCTTCTACAGCCCTTCTACAGAATTAGAGGGAGATTTGACCATTAACTCATCTTTAGATGGGGCCCAGAGTAGAAGGAGAAAGAAAAAGCAAGCTCTGAGTGGAGAGATGGGGTCGTCTGCCGCCTTCTCACAGGAAGCCGCGCTGGAGAGAGGGCTTAACCCTCCCACCAACACCTGGGTCCTCTGTTACCAATCCTCCAGCAGCTGAACACCGTCTCTTGCAGAACTGCCATTTCAAGGACTCCTTACATTAACTACTGAACCAAATGTTTGTACATTCACAAGCGCTCCTCTTAATACTTAAGTGTATCTTTTTCCCTAAGATGTCTAAAACTGACACAGAAATAAGGGAAAGAAGAAGAAAAGGGGAAGGATCTGTGCTACAGACCCAATCTCATTGCGGGAAAGCGGAGCTCAGTGTAGCAGAGACGCAGGCAAGCGCAGCTGTTTCCAGCAGTTGAACTGAGATAAAGCATGCCAGAATCAAAACCCTCATCCCTCTGATACCTCTAGGACCATAAAAGCTATAATTCAGATCTTGCCTCCCTGCAAATCAGAAAGCGCTCAGCTCCCTCCAGGGCACCCTTAGCCTGTGCTCTTGCAGAGTCCCACTAATATCTAAATACTCCTGCTGTCTGAATCCTCCCCAGAAATTAAGTCTGTATATAAGTGTATGTAAATCTTTGCATGCCCAGACCGTGCTGGTTAACAAACTCCCCACGTTCCACATATAGACCTCATGGTGTAGCTCCCTTTGAAGGACAAGGAATTCAGGAAAACTTGGCCGTTAATTGAGGTATTATTTGTTGTGGGTTCCCGGCCTTGCCTCATGATATGCTGTGAACGAACACGGTTCTCAGTCACGCTTCTATAATTCAGCATTATTAAAACTAGAAAAACAGACAGCTATGGCAGAAAAAATTGAAGGTAATGAGATGGGAGGCAGTTGCATAAGCCAGTAAGAACAATCGGTGCTTTGTAGCCTTCGGGCTACCTAATGATTAAAACACACTATTTTGGACAGTCTGATTGGTAGGAGGCATCATCGGAGGGAAATCAAGAGATGGGGATGACCCAGACGCTGGAGGGGGAAAATGTTAATTAGCGCTCTAGTTAAGCCAAATTTTTGATCCCGCTTCTGGTCGCAGTCCAGCTGATGAATGTTTTACCACTAACTTGCAGAGACGTAAAAGCAGGCTGGCAGTGATGAAGACAGAATTCGCAACAGCACAAAGACCAGGTTCATCTATGTAATTAGAGAGAAGGGTTTGTTTGGGTGCCGGCGTAGCTTCTCTAGAATACTGCTTTCAGCCCTGAGATGCAACACAGAACAGCACACACGGGTACAAGCCTACAGCTACACACGAAAAGAGCCCCCGCTTAGTCTGAGTGCACCAAACAAAATCTTCATCCCTGATGTTAGCTCCAGCCCAGAATGAAGCTGCCGAATGATTCTCATTCAGAAGTGCCACATTACCAGGACTGCTTTCAGCAGCTCCTTGAAGAGACCCTGTGATGTCCTTTGTCCCGATGCACATCTGGGGCATCACATATTCAGGCAATTGAGTGGCTCTTCCCTCCCTTCTGAGCAGCATTGACACAGTATGTGAAGAACTACCTGTTGCACCCTTTACACCAATTAAGCCCGCAAAAGCATAACCAAGGAAATTCCTGCAGCCTGTGTGTGCTCTGCAGGTAGCCAGACCACAAAATCCAGCAGTCGTGTCTGGCTTTACAAACTCTCACTACCTCTGGCCTGTGAATAACGCAGGCTGAGCCCAAGCCATAGCTCTGAGGACACAGGACATGAGCCAGCTTGCTCCTGTGTGGTTGACCTCTCCGCCCTAGCCCCCAGACGTTGTGCTCCCAGACTGACCACTGGGGACAGCTACTTGCCCTTTTGTCACCCAGCCAGGCTTGGATGTTGTATGGGAGAAAATCATGCAAAGGACCACGTTCACCAATGAGCAGCACAGACTTGAGCCCCAGCTGTGACTTGTCTGCATCAAAGGCTTTTTGGTAGAGCTTACACAGCAGGACAAGTCACTGTATGCAGATTTTTTAGGCCATCGCTCCTCAGAAGAAGCACAGCTGTCAGAAAGGACCAAAAGTATTTCCTGTGTTTCTGTGTCTCTCCTCAGATTGCAAGGTTGATTTGTCCTTCTTGATGGATGGGAGCTGGAGCATTGGTAAACGCCGCTTTCAGCTTCAGAAGCAGTTCCTCGGTAATGTGGCTCAAGCCCTTGGCATTGGCAGTGCTGGTCCTCTGATGGGCGTCATTCAGTATGGGTAAGAGGTCCTCGTGCAGCTACTCCCATTGCCACAGGGCACAACTGCACATTTTGGCAGCTGTAGCTCTGCAGCTGACGCGTGCTGAAGGTCTCACTCCAGCTTGCATTCAGGAGCTGGGTAGCACAGATGGGTCCTACAGCTTTTGAATTGTTGCCTGTGAAGCAAAAAAAATGACAAATGCTCTCATTTCTCCTTTTAGCGATGACCCTTCCACAGAATTTAACTTAAAAACTTACGCCAATTCCAAGGACCTAAGAAACGCCATTGAGAAAATCCCACAGAAAGGTGGACTTTCCAATGTTGGTAGGTGATGGGGCTGCTTGCACATCCTCTGCTCGGGGAGGGCTCCAGAGCCTGAGCTGTAGTGAGCCCACACCTCCTCAGTGGGTATGGAGGCTGTGGCCAAACTGTTCTCAGCACCAGGGCAGGGCTGGCACGGGGGTACCGCTCCCACTGTGACCTGTGAGCGTTGGTCCAGGGTGCTGCGAGTCCGTCGCAAGTGGACAGGATTTACCTTTATCTTCGTAGGCAGGTCCCACCAACATGGGCAGGTCCTTGCTAACCCAGCATGTCACACCCAGTCCCTCTGGGGCACAGGGATGGGGCAGACAGGATTCAGCTCAGGAGGCACTGACAGCTGTGACCTCCCCACCTGCTCGCACAGCCACAGAAATTGCTTTCCCCAGCTCTTGGCAGGGCTCCAACACTTAAACCAGACCTCTGCCTACCATTTTGTGAGATATTATCAGGCAGAGTGCTTCCAGACCTGTAACTCATCCTCATCTCCTCTTTTATTCCAGGGAAGGCACTTTCATTTGTTAACAAAGACTTCTTTTTGGATGTTAATGGAAACCGAGGTGGAGCACCCAATGTGGTTGTAGTGATGGTGGATGGGTGGCCAACTGACCGAGTGGAGGAGGCCTCCAGGCTGGCCAGAGAATCAGGGATCAACATTTTCTTTGTCACTATTGAAGCAGCTGCTGAAAGTGAGAAGCAGAACGTTATTGAACCAAACTTTGTGGACAAGGTACTTAATGGGCTGGGCTCTGACTACATTTTCCAACCTGTTTCATTCAAGGCATTTCCCTTTCCTTCTTACCACTTATGGTTATTTCCCGTCCTGCTTATACTCTCTTGAGGTCTCCGGTACCAAGCCCCGGGCAGCAATGCTGAAGTCAGAAAGGGGATGAAGTCAGTAAAGTTCTGGTTTGAGGTGCACCATGGAGCAAATGGCTTTTTACTGACTAAACATTGGCATAAACCTGCAGTCGTACCAAGATGAGAGGTTTTCCAAATATCCAGTGGTGTGACAAAGCACAACTGCAGCCTGAGCTTTCCATGAGCTTCCCGCTGTGCATCTCCTGTCTGGCAAAGGCTGAGGAGCTCTGTCAACCTAATGTCAGTGCTGCATTTACAAACAGGTCCCATACGTGCAAATGTTGGGACACTCCCAACACAGGCACATCCCAGTTGTTCAGCTATACTGGATAACTCAAACATTTTGTTTCCACTGTTGATCTGATGAGGGTTATTTTTCCGTTATTTGATTCTGCTGCTATGGACTTCATGGTAGCTCTTGGAAAAAAGAGTAAATCCCTGCCACGGGCAGCAAAAAAAGAGAACACAAGCCTTGAACAGTTTGTATTTGGCACTAACGTGCCAAAGAGTGCTCAACAGTGCTTCAGGGCAAGCTGGCACCCAGTTACGGCAGGAGATATCTACCAAACGCCAGACCAGGCTGGGCTCAGGAAGCAGGGTTGAGTTATCTGGTATTTTCAGAAAACAGATTCCCATCTGAGCCATCTTGCTCTGCCATGAAATAATCTCCCATGAGTTTCAGAGATGCTCCAGAGAGCTGCACTCTCTCCGGTCAGCGTTTAATTGGATTGTAGTCTCATTTGCATTTCATGTTTTTAAAAGGGCAAAGCTACAGTGAGCTTCTGCAAACCTGCCAGGGACACGGCAGAAGCGGGAGTGGGCTCAGAACAGGAAGGTAAACAGGGAACAGTGACTTGATACTGCTGCATGGTAACACTAAAATAGCACCAAGACAGTAAGAGCAAAAGAAAGCAGGACATAGTGAGAAGCAGCCCAGACTGGTAGGAACTGTAACTCCTTTGGAGATGTCAGGCTTTATGCAAGTCAAGACCAGGCACCAAAAAAACAGTGCCTTGGTCTTCTAAAATACTCAGACACACACAGACACACAAAGTTTATAGATAAAGCCTGACTTAACAAAATATTCTTACCCAGAGATCTGAGGCATTAGCATTTAAAAGGCACTAAAGCAAAGGACAATTTGATCCAGCCTGTCCCCACCAGTCCTCCCCACTCGCCTGACTTCTCCCACTCCCTTTTCTGTGCCACCCCTACTTCTGACCCACACTCACCTGACTCCCACTAACCCTATAGAAGCCTCCCACAGATCTGCTCCCTATGAGTATTCAGTTATAAAAATCAATGTTTTTGGTTTGGTTGGGTTTTTGGTTGTTTTTTTTACTATTTGGCTGAGCCAGCACAACAGGGAATCTTTACAGGCATTTTGCATTTTCACCAAAATTGCCTGGGTTTTTTTTCCTGCTTAGAAGGGTATGAGCCCTTCTAAGGATAGCCCAACTTCAGTCCCCCCAGGTTTCAATTCAAGGTAGTAGGGTCTGTCAGCAGGCAAAACTTCCCTTTTTGCCCCTCACTGGGAGCTGAAGTTGCCACCTGGCAAACACACAGGTTCCTGTAACGCCCAGTGGAGCCACGCTAACAGCAGCTCTGGGATTTGGGTGCTTTTTCTGTGAACAATGTCACTCGTCTGAAAAAGCTTGACAGGTGGCAAACTTGCTTATTACATTTCTTTCACTACTATATCAGCTCCATCCCACAGCTTTTGAAAAAAGGCAGGAAAAACTGTCTCGTTACACAAGTATCCGTGATGTTACATGGACATCATTTCCCAGGGAAGCAGATGGTGACTGGAGGAGAGGCTGGCTTCAGACTCCAGCATTGCTCTTTCCAGGAGCCTATATTTACAATTTAGCTACATTCCCCAACTGAAACAGGCAGACTGAATTTCCACGGCATTCGTCCTTGTGTTGCCTTGCAGGCAGTGTGCAGGACAAACGGTTTCTACTCCATCAACGTGCCCAGCTGGTTCAGCCTCCACAAGGTAGTCCAGCCCTTGGTGAAGCGGGTCTGCGACACCGATCGGCTGGTTTGCAGCAAGACGTGCCTCAATTCGGCTGACATTGGGTTTGTAATCGACGGCTCCAGCAGTGTCGGCACCAGCAACTTCCGCACGGTCCTCCAGTTTGTAGCCAACATCAGCAAGGAGTTTGAGATTTCGGACACCGACACACGCATCGGCGCCGTTCAGTACACCTACGAGCAAAGGCTCGAGTTCAGCTTTGACAAGTACAGCACAAAGCAGGACGTGCTGAGCGCTATCAAAAGGATCAGTTACTGGAGTGGTGGGACCAGCACGGGAGCAGCCATCAGCTACGCCTCAGAGCAGCTGTTCAGCAAATCCAAACCAAACAAAAGAAAGATCATGATTCTTATTACAGACGGCAGGTCTTACGACGATGTCAGAGTGCCAGCCATGGCAGCTCATCGGAATGGTAAGCTCTTCTGTCGCTACCCGCTCCCCTTAAACACCTCAGCACTTATCCAGGTCAAAGAAGCACAGTTTGCCACGATTTGAAGGCACTGAATGAAACTTTATGAAGGAAGAGTAGCACCTACCCCTGGGGTCCCATGGAGCTCTAACAAGATGAGCATGTGTTTGATATCTGAATGAGGAACTTTGGGGAAAGGGAAAAAGGAAAAGTCACATAAATCTAGCAAAATGCAGCTATGTCTAGATCTCAGGGGATTTCTACTGTCTTAGTAATACATGAAGCCTCCTTTGGCTTTCCATCTAGGATAGTCATATATCGTCCAACACAATTGAAAGACATTTGGATTGGAAGAAGCAGCTGTTGCTCAGAAGCCTGTTGTTCAGACCCAGAGCAGAAGCTTTACTATTGTTTAAACCTTTTTGCTGTTGGCAAACAGTACTTCCAATGCACAAACTAGGCCTTTCCTCCAATTTGAAAATACCATGTTTATACAAAGAGAGCACACTGCAACTCACTGCCCACATTTTTGTGGCCTGGCAACTAGGTTTGCAGTTTTAAGTCAGATTTAATGCAATGACAACTTTTATGCTGATTCTAAACTCTGTGTTTCTTTCCAGGAGTTATAGCTTACTCCGTCGGAGTTGCTTGGGCAGCCCAAGATGAACTGGAAGCCATCGCAACAGACCCCGATAAGGAGCATTCCTTCTTCGTGGATGAATTTGACAACCTCTACCGCTTTGTTAATCAGCTCATCCAAAACATTTGCACAGAATTTAATTCCCAGCCACGGAACTGATGGACTCCAGCGAGGCGGGACCCTCGGGCGCCATGCTGAAAGCACACCAAGTGCCACAGGAGTAATGCCAGCCCTCATTTCAGGAAATACTGGAGGTGTTTTTCTCTGGCACTTTCCAGTCAGCAAGGTTGATTGCAGCTCTGTCCCTATGCATGATAACGCTGTGTGTAGACTGTTGATTTTTATTATTTTTTTTTCCTTGCAGGCTTCAGAAACTCTGATTTGGATGGATAGCAAAAGAGGCAGTAAACATGGAGGAAATAACTGGAGCTGTTTGAAAAGCTGCTTCCAGTGTAGAGCCCCGGCTTGTTTGATTCCCACTTTTGGGCACACACAAGCTCCTTAAGATGTACCACCTGCTTCCTGAAGTGGCCAGATCCCTTCAGGGGGCAGCCATGCTGCTCAGCTGCTGTGGCAGAAGCACCTTCCTGTGGCACTGCTCACCAGTCAGCACCCAGGTCAGGGCTGAAATATCAGACACTTTTTTTGGGGGGGGGGGCGGGGGGGGGACAACTCAAATTTGAGTACCTTTTAAAAGCAGGTGCTCTCTGCATACAGCCATCTTTCCAGCAATTAAGCTTCAGCTACTGTAAACTCAAGCATTGACATTTATCCAAACCCAGAGACTGGAAAGCAAGTGAGAGGGAAGAGTCAAGATGTGGGACCCTACAACAGTTTTTCAACCCCAATAAAGCCCCAAAACCACAAAGCAGCCAACACGCAGGAACTGGAATCTAGTCTCTGACAGCACTGCACTAGCATTTGATTTTGAGAAGCGTCTTGTCCCCTTAGGTCCCTTGCTCTGCTCTTGTGCAGCTCAAGGCCTGTAGGACCGCCAAAGAGCTGCCAGGACAGAGGAGATTCTTTGAGAAAAATTGTGAGTTTAAGTTGCTCACAATCAGAAAAGCATTTGAGACCCACCGCTCAGAACAGCTTACAGCAGTCTCTAGTGTGAGGAGAGCTATTCAAGAGCCATTAACACGACTTAAGATGTAATTATCTGAAGTTTTGTATTATACACTGGGAAAAGCAGCATTTCAAGCATTTAGACACCCTCTCCCAAATTTGGGATTGACTTCTGTTTTATGGCTTCATTTCAAAATGAACCGACTACAGCCCTGGATTATTCAAAGCACACAGTTGTTTCTTAAGTGAAGAACTAGCCACATCACTAGTCTGTAGGGGAGGAGTGACACATTAAGAGGGCCAAAAGAACTGCCCTTTAATTCGGAAACAGCAGCTGCTGGTTATGTTTCCATCCAGTACAATTTAAGAAAACGTGTTCGTTAAGCAAAGTTATTGAAGGAAAGGATGGAGTTTCAGAGCCAATAAAAACATACGTGTTCATGCACCTTATGGCAATCAAAGCCACACCACGTCAGGCTTATGGAACTAACAGGAAATGGGAAGAAATTAAAACTCAAAATTTCACATCTTGCTCGCAAACTGGGATTTTAATCGCATTTATAGTTTTAATAACCATGACCCAGGATGTTTACTATTCATATGAAAATGTTAATTGAGGTAAATTGCCATAAGGGAGACCTTTCTGTCAACAAAAACATCACAATCTTTTAAATCATTATGTTTGGAAATATGACTGAAGTAGCTCAAAAATTACCAACTAAGTAAGCATAATGCAAACTGACGAGAACGGGAGATTCTGCATGATGTCCCTGGTGTGGTAACATAAGCCAGGCTGGGGTCCTCTCAAGAGGATATCAAAACCAATCCTGGATGAAGCCATGGTTTTACACAGGGAAGGTTCAGATCTTCCTCTTAGAAGAAACATTCAGTTCAAGCTTTAACCAGCATCATCAATACAATAACGCTACCCAGGCAGAAGATGCAGGGCACTGCCAGCTTCCAAAAAAGCAAAAGAAAGACATAAAATAAATTTGCATGCAGACTTTTTAACACTATCTGTGCTGCTGCACTTCCACAGCTATAGCCTCTCAGCTTGAAAAAAGCAAAGATTGAGGATAGAGAGTTGGGTAGAAGCAGAGCAACCCCTGATACCCCCCATCTCCTGACGCACCTCCCTCACTACCTGTATGCTGAAAGCATCCTTCTCTGGCAACAAGGGACGTTACACAGGCTGGACAAAACTCAATCGCATAAACTGAATTTACTGGGGACTTCAGTTCAGACAACAAATCTGGTGCCTGAACTGGTTTGCTTGGGGCTTAATTTGGGGCTAGCTGAGAAAAAAGGCCCAAGTCTTAACTTTTAGCTACTCTTAATATTGTCGTTTAATTCTTAATGCAACAGCTTACCACCGCATATGGTTTTCCATATTGGCCGTACTCCTGCAGCACAGAAGACTGGTACTCTGCGGAGACTCCCCAGTGTTTCGCTCGTGCTCTGCCGAAAGCACAGCACAGATGGCCGAGACATTAGGAACAGTTAGAGCCACACGTGTTCTTTAGGATATGTGTTTTAACTTCTTCTGAAAGCTTGAGCTTCAAGCACTGAGAGTGATCTTTCAAGTGCCCTTTCACAGGGCAGTTGCACAGCTATCTTCTGTGTCAAGCATTTATAAAGGGCACTTCAGGGTTTGCTGTTGTTTAAATGGATTCTCTTAAGTTTACACAACTATGGCACTCGGTTGCCAATATGCATCTTTATTATCATCTTGGGATGACCTTGAAACCATTGGATCTCAAAGTGTGAAAGTCATTTAATGTTTAATCTGGCTCTCATCTAAACTTAGATGTCCTATTCATAAATAGTATAAATTTAAGCGTAAGCCTAAAAACTTGTAAGAATACAGCCTTACGTTAACAAAAGCGAGCAAGTGGATCAGCACAGAACACACTCCTCTTAACCTTTATGTTTCATAATAACCAAAATACTTGCCATTTACTTAAGTCTCTAAATACCGTTTTATTATAAAAGAAGATAACTTACGTATAAATCTTCATAAATGTTCGAGGGGGTATATTTGTTTGAAGAAAGCAGCAGAACTCCTTCTGTAACATATACAAGCTATTTTGAGCTTATCAATACAAGTTGCTATATCTTTTGCAATAAAACTGTCCCAAAGGCATATGCAGTACGTGTCGTCTTGTATGAGGTTAAAAATAAACACCAAATAACGTCCATGCCATTTTAGTTTCTGAAACGCAGCTGAGGTTCTTACTAAATTACAGAAGATCAAGCAAGGTTGGTAAGGCCCCAGGTGTTTCAATGCCCTTCTTTTACATGCTCAGCTGAAAAAAGCTTAGGAGTGAGCTAGCAGAGAAGTCCATCAGTGAAGCAGTCTGATGGCTGAAAGGCATCAAAATCATATGCACTTTCCCAAGTCTGCAAGATCACATCTTATTTGGAACCACACTTCTTTTGGAAGCTGAAAAAAATTAACACTTTCTAGATGCAGGGCTGAATCAAAGGAGTGTCCAGATGTCCAGATGTTTGATGCTGGGCCACTCACTTTCAAACGCCTAACCAGTGCGGCTGAACCCAACATCTGGCTGAGGCATCCAAAGAGAAGGGCACCAAAGGGTTGGACTTGGAAGCAGGCAAGGCAGCCAGGGCTGGGAACTGTCTGAGCTAGTCACTAGATACACAGCCAAAACAGGGCTGTCTGGTCACCCTCTCCCAAGAAAATAAGTATCTTTGCACTCAGGAGTTGGGCTGGTGGCTTATCACTGCTCAGCAACCACACTGCAGAACACTCACCTGGAAATAAATACTGACACCCATGCTCGGGAAGCCTCAGGAGAGGTCAACAGCAGCACCTCTTGCCTCTAACTCCACAGCACTCGCTACTCACGTTCTGGGTGAACACCCAAATTCAATTGAAAGTTCAACCGTCTCTTCAGAGAGAGGTAACTCAAAACCCTGTTTCCTGGCAGCATCTTGCCTTGCTGGTCCAGAGGTGGGACACTGGGCACCTCTGCTGTCACCATGCCACCCTGCACAGAAGGCATCACCTACTGTGTGCCTACTCCTCAGCTGCTGCTACTTTGCCGATTCAGCAAGAGGAGGGTTTCCCCATGGCAGCTGCTGAATTTTGCTTTTCTGACAGGCGGGCAGATGAGCTTCCCCCTCCTCCTCGTGTTCCTCCCCCCACGGCTCTCCAGCACACGATGGGAACCATTCCAGTAACCAGGAAACTCTGGGGTTAAGCATCCAGACAGGACCAACCCAATCCAAACATCCTTAGTGGATTTAACGCCCTACCTGTAAACTCCACAGAAAATTATCCATGTTATCTACTTGGCAAATCAAAGCAAGCAACAAATATCAGAAATATTACCTAGACACTAAACACTAAGTCAGTCTTCTGTGGGTACCTTAAATTACTTCATGGTTGAAATAAGTCTCTCCATCATTCTTCTAGTTATTTTTCTCCGCCCATCAGCAACTTTATGGAAACAACTTGATCTCTTTTCTTTTCCACTCCCATCTCAGTTTGAGAAGTCTTAGACAGTACCAGGCAACCTGCATTTCCTAAATAATCTACATATTGAAACAATTGCAAATGTACATCTATATAGCAGAGTGCCTCAAACTCCTCAAAGTAGTCCTTTTTTTTCCTTTCTTTTTTTTTTTCTCCTTTCCTTTTCCTTTTCCAACTGAGGGACATCACAGGTTTTTGCACTGCATCAGCTACATCACTCACAATCAGCTGTCACTCATACTGAATGGCAAGATGCAAGTGTTATTTTTCTTAACACCAGTTTAACCCCTTCTCCGATTTCTAATAAAAACTCTAATAATGCAGTTCAAGAACTCCAACACTCACTCATAGCAATTACTTCTTTTTAAGCACAAAGAGAAATGGTGGTTAAAAAGTTTCACCATGTGGCCAAAGAGAATATGCTCCCTTTTCTAACACCCAAATCATTATGGGGACATGTCTTCTCTATAGGCAAACCCTTAAGGATGTTAAGGAAGGCCTCCCATGTGGGAGGGTCACTTCTACGATGTTTGTGAAATCTTCTTTCTCCCTACCTCAGGAATCTTCTTCTGACCCTCTCTGGAGGCAGAACACTGTGGTGAATCCTTCAACGGTATTGTCCTTTCATAGAGCAGTTTCTCCTTTCCTGTGAGGACAGAAGATGAGTAGGACTCAAGTAGAAGGGTTATTTTACCTACCGTGGACAGGAGGCAAGAACTTCGCTTAACCCACCTACAAGCTTAGAGAAAACAGGATGGACTCGCTAACAAGTTGTTCTGCTCAGTTGTGTGTAGGTTCTCATACCGCCCCCTCAACAGTGCCGTTCTGAGCATCTTCCCGTAGCAACACGACTACCATCTGTGATGTGTGGTTTGCTCTCCCTCATCCTCTCCCTGAGGGCAGAACCATACGCTTACTTTTCTGTTAAATGAATGTTCTCCCTAGGAAGCTCACCGTGTCTTGCTGCGATCAATGCACTGCTGACAGACCAGCTCCTGCATGATGGCACTGTACGTGCTCTGCATTTCACCCCAGGAAGGTACTGGGGACCCGGTGCCTTAGTGCACAGAAAGATGTGGGGTGCCAACAGTGCCAAGACGGCAGAGCGGTACAAAACCAAGACACATGCAGAACAGAAAATCTGGGACACTACTGTGACTGGTAACGTGATGCACAGTTCAAAAGGAAGTTCACATGAAGTTACCCCATGCCCCTCCAAACACATGTCGTGGTCTGAGTGCACTTCCGCCTACACACTCCAAGACCACACCTCTTGTGATAAACGGCAGAATTAAGAACACAATACAAAATGTTGAAAAATAGTATTTATTAGCACCCAATTTACATAATTATATGGTACAAATGACACTTGCTGCTGTAACATTAAATAAAGCTGCTCTTAAAAACCATTGCTTATTTCTGGAAGTCCATGTGATTTTGCTCAGCACAGAACGCGGGTACAGTAGAGCTACCCCACTTCACTACTGTCATACCAATACAAATACCTGCACGGTTACCTTGATGTGGTCTCATTTTGAACAGCACACTAACATAAGCAGATCTATATAATTTTCATGACAAAATATTTACTTGGCTTATTCAGGCGAGTGAACGTAGCTTTAAATATAACCTACCCAAGAAGTTTTACAAAATATGAATCGCACTGAAAAAGACAAAATTCAGGGCTGCAACTGAGAAGCTCAAAAATATACTAGCGTATTTCAAAATAATCTCCCTCTGAATTTTGTCTTTGCCATTTTAGATCTTTATCCAGGATTTTAAAATATTGAATGTTAGTAAGAAGTTTAATGCGAAGTGGTTAAAGAAGCATTTTCATTTAAAGCAAAAATTTATATTTTTTATAATAAATGCTTATCAAACCTTTGGAGAACGAATCACTTTTTCACTTTTCTCATGTCCCATGATTAAGAAGCCTTTCTGAAATCATGAAATAGAAGAAATTTATGGACCCTTACTCCCAAGAAAACTATTTCCTTCACAAGCTAGGAAACAGAATTTCTCACTTAAATTAACATCCACTTTTGTACGACAGTAGCATTTAACCAAGGTCATTTGGTGGTACTGGAACTGTGACAAAGCCTTGTACTGAGCCATACACAAACTGACAAGCAGACTATTAACTCAACAAGTAGGTATTTCTCATTTGGATCCACCACTTTGCAAGATACTTGAAGCCCAACATTGTTTCAAAGTAGTCATTCAAAACTGGCGTGCAAAATCATAACCTCAGCATGATTCTGAAGGGGAGTCTTCATTTCCTTTAGCTGTTTATATATCAGTCACAGTAGCCTTTTTGTATTAACTATCTGTCATGGAAGTGACCCAAAACAGAAGAGGAGCAACTGCAATTACTAACATTTAAGTGGTTATCACCTGTGGTATCTTCTCCAAAAGAGAACTGTCAGGTTCTAAGTTCAATAGTTATTTTTGTAGAGAGGCGACCACAAATTATGGTTCATAAGGCAAAGAAATTTGTCTTTTTTAACCTGACAGTTTCTTTTAAAAGAAGAAACCAATTGAAGATATTCGTATGAAATACAATGCAGGTAGTTGATATGCTGACAAATGTCAACAGAAAATCTTACAGCAACAATAGTCTTCTCATCACGGATTTTTCTTCTACAAGGTTTTTCAGATGTATGATTCAAGGAAAACATAGCACAAGACCGCTTTTCAGCCTGCTTGGGCTATAAAGGTACACGAAATTATTACCTAACATGCTCAGTTTGCATTTCCAGAAAAAGTGCTAACACATGAGATAGTTGTCAAAATGTATGTGTGTTTGTAAATGTCTGTCTACGAGGAAACAATTCTAGGAGCCGTACATCTGAAAACAAGCTACATTCAAAAAGCACTATATCTTGATGACAGGAAGAATAAAAAAATAAATTTTTAATGGAAAAATATTAGCTTGAAGTCCATCGTTTATCCCTTATACAATGTTTTTGGCTGCTTTTAGTAAGTAATCCAAAAATAATGAAAACATTTGGCTTGGCAACAAGTTATCCCTTCCCTTTCAGAACAGTACAAATCCAGCTGCATAAATCTTTTCTCAATGTCCCCATCAAAAACTCTGGTGTGAGGACCAAGGGTTTCTTGACACAGCAAGGAAGTAATTTTGGGAGCCTGCAATTCAAACTGAGGGAATGCAAGTAGACCGAGCCTGAGCACCGTGTCAACACAAAGCTTTGAGCAGCTTAAAACCACACGTGCAGGCATGGTTTAAACGCGGGTGCGATCTCCCAGGATCACAGTGTGGCTTGGCAGCACGAGCAGGGCAAAACTAGTTTAACACACGATACCACAACCCAGACTTAATCAAGAAGAAAGTTGGGCTAAAAAGCATATATGATTATTAAACGCCTTTTTAGCTCAGCCATAGTTTGGATTTCTGCATCTAGCAACAAATCTCTCCTGACAATGAACCAGCTGAGACCCACATATTGTACTATTCAACTGGATTTACACCTTCTGTAGTGGAATTCGCATTCTCAAAAACTCTTAAATGATACAGCACTTTGGAAGTTTCCACAACAGACTACAGAGCAGTGAAATCAAGTCTGCAGGTGGGGTAAGAAATAACTCAGTAGAATTAAATGAACTGGGAATAAGGAGGTACAGATCAGCCTTTTGGGGGAATAGGGGTGAGGGCAGGGCTGAAGCTGAAAGCCCACCAAAAAGAGCACTTGCCCGAGCAAGGACTGTTTACACAAAGGTCATCCTAGTCGTCGTCCCCAACTCCACAGGTGTGTTTGTTCCTTTCCTCTGTTGTATGTAATACTATCTTTTACAACACAGGTTATTTCTTGTAAAACAACCCCTCTATAACTGGATGGATTAACACTGTGGTTTTCATCAGTTTCTCTGCTGCTCATTAGAAATATTGCAGAGGTTTTGGTTAGCAGTTTACAGGCCGGCCATTTCAGTAACGGTGTTCGTGTCTCAGCTTAAAGACACTGATGATGAAAGAGTCAAGACTGTTCACCTATTGTAACCATCTTCAACTAAGCATTAGCTAAAATATTCTCCATGCCTTCGTGTGCTTATGGAAAAAGGGACCTTCCTGAAACATTTCAGTAGTTTTTTCAGGGAAATCTTTGTGTACTCAATACTGACGGCTACGTTGAGCACCCCTAGGATGCTCACCACCAGCAGATGCCCAAGAAAACTCAAATTACCATATCAAACATTGCAACATCTTACACAAACCAATTTACCATGTGTTAAGTGGTTTACTATCATATTCTGATTTCTTCATTCTTAACAGTGTAGTCCAAACCAATTTCCACTGAACAGCCACAAATTTCAGAATGTTTTTAAATGCTGTATTATAAGCAGCAGCACGATTTCACAATTATTGCCATGAATCTTATCAGCTCACTCATTAGAAAACTGAAAGATATACATGCTAAGTGAGTCACAAATTACCTGGAACCACTGGCCTCATTCACATATTGTTAGTATGAGAAAGTACTGAAGGAGTACTTTCGACAGAATGGGCTATTTAATGTGAAGTGAGTCATACAGATGACACTGTATATAATAGATATTAAATATGTAGATAATGACTTAAGTAAAAAAAAAAAAAAAAAAAAAAAGACAAGAAAATGAGAAACAAGCCTAAAATTCTACTCTGCTTCCCAAATTTTGTGGCTTTGGTTCAATACTAACAGACATCATTAGATGTCTTAGTCCTACAATTTTGTTTTTAAATAAATGTTTATCCAGAAGCAAAACAGTAGTCCCACTACAGTGTCTGAGGAACTTATCTTTGCATATCTAGGTCCCCAACACGACGACTATGTTAGCAGAAGAGTAAGTTCTGCTCTTAGAATTTAAGTAATAAACTATTACACATCTCTTGCCATCTCCTTGTCTAAAGTAACATCGTTTTGAAATTTGAACAATCTCCACCTTTTACTCTGACACAAGAGTGCATCATTTGGAATCTGGATATTTACTAGATTTTATCCTTCATACAACCGGCCACCAATGGACAAATTAATAAATCTTAAGAATCACTCTTCGAAAGCCTCACTAAACTTGTTAATCTAACCTTTTAATGTTTTCCTTTGCAATACCATTGGGCCAAACTCTGCAATTCTTCCCAGCTGAATTCTCCCGCAAGGACACCAGTCACATGGAGGGCACATCAGTTCTGGCCATTTAACCTACTATCTATCCCCTACAGAGTTCAGCAAATGGTCTCCCTCCTTCCATCACTGTTCAGCACACAATCCAAATGACCGCTGCCTACAGATCTTCAAAGTAAAACCACAAACAATCTCATCTGCAGATACTCCCACACTGCAGAAATTACTTGTGTTAGATTGCAAACCTGATCCTTCAGCAAAGAGGACTCCAAAGAGAACACTGCTGTAGTCTCTTGTACAGGCACAGGGACAACCACAACGGCTGCATTTTCTTCCTCAACTCAACCCACGTTACTAGGTTTTACTAGGTTTACTAGATATTTAACACAGGTGGCAAGTAGGCTCCCTAGGACAGTCTGCAAAGACACTGCCAAACCACAGCCTGCAAACGCTTCCAAATACGTATCTTGAAAGGCATTAAAAAAAAAACCAAACCCAAACCAGCAAACTTGCTTATCTGATGGTTATGCCCACTTTTTGATCTTTTGTTTCCTTTGGGATGGACTAACACTTCTGCCCATCAAACACTGCTCAAATGACACATCAGTTTATGGAAATTGCTGCTTCCCAAAATTACATTGGTAAAACGTGAGGAAGGAGGTGGGGAAAGGGGACACATCTGTGATCAAACAGGTGTACTGAAAGAGGCGGTGTAACTAAGTCCTTTCTCTCTTACACATTTATTCAAAAGGACAAGTTTCTGGTTACTTTAAATTCACAACTGCAAAATGGTGTTGTATGACCTAATCACAAAGTTGTCCGGTGAACATCACACACTTACTGAAACACATTATGTATGGGACTGCTTTAACATGACATTATTTGAAAACGTAAAGACCAACAAATAACCTACAGTACATGGCATACAGTTCTACAGGCTGCTCGCTAAAGAACATATTTTATCAAAATAAAGATGAATGAGATCCAAAAATATTAATCGTGTGAGTTTCCTAGAATAAAGTTTTCTCTTTGAGGCACAAAAATAAATGCAGACACTAGGATTTTCTAAGAGTGAAGACAATGTTTTCCACAATATAATTATATCTAGAGGTACTTTCAGAATACTCCAAATCATTTTGTGGAAGCATTTTGGTAACTGAAAGCAAACAGCACAGTGAAGTACATTAGAAATAAAAATGAGAGTACTTAAACCTAGCAGACCAATTTTCAATGCACTGAAGGACTGAAAATTCTCCCATAAAATTAGTTAGTAAAACCAAAATCAGTAGCACAGGCTAACATACACAAAAAATTGCATGAATTAACCATTAAAAATGTACCATATAAATTACATATGGGAAAAATAGTAATGGTAAAATGCCATATACTGATGATGCACAAAAATTCTCTTTTGCAAGAATAAGCCTTAGGTCCAGTTTTGTTTACACCTTCAAAAAATTTATGTACCACATTCATCAGAGTTACCAATTACATTGAACCAGGAAGAACTGCACATAAAAGGGAAAAAATAAAAATAATTTAGTGCCCTCAGAGATCAGAAGTTCAAAGCTTATGAAACCCAGGATAATCATGAAACAGGAATTAAGTATCTAGCTACAAAAGAATCATAACAACATAATGTGAAGAAGAAACCTGAGGAGCAACAACGCTCAGAGTTATTTAAAACAGTTGTCAGAAATAAAGAAACACAATTTGGGTTTGTAAGACACCAGCCAGAAGACCAAAAGTTTGGTCTTCCTACACAAAAGGATCATGTTACAGAGGAAAGAAACAAACAAACAAAAATCATGCTTAACTGATGACCTTCAGACTGAGTCCAACAAATCATACATGTGGAATGGTGTTGTGGGCACCAAGATATGGAGAACTGAGCTAAAAAGCTGAAAACAGGAAAAACTTGCGTAAAAAGAGCAGACTAAAAAATAGCTTGAAGAAAAGTGGAAAGAAATGGAAATATACAGCTAGAACCAGTGCATGCATGCTGGGTCCAAATTACAAAGACGATAAGGAATACTTAAAATGGCACAAAACATGGCTTGGAATACTGGCATGAAGTCACAACAAAGAACTACTAAACATCATGTTAATCCTCCCGTCAGTGAGATGTAATCATTGAACTAATCTTCAAATGGAATCCTAATTGTTTAGAACATATATAAAATCTCACTGGCCAAGACAATACTAAAATGCACAAGTCTACAGCCCTGCTTTAGCAAGCAGATGGACTAGATAACCTAAATAATTTTTTCATCCCTAACTCCTACAATGATGTTCAGAAGATCTGACAGGCTCATGCACAATACCCTGCAGTCCTACAAGTATGTGAGCAAGTACAGTAAAAAGACATTGACATCTATTATGAAGACCAGCACAAAAATATATATATACTTCACAACCTCTTTGTAAGGCTACATTTGTTTTGTTTTGTTTTTTTAAAGGCACCTCATCCTCTAGCTATTGCCAGCTTTTAAAAAAATCGCTTTTCAGTTTGAGCAAGATCTCAATAGTGAGAAGGAAGCATCTTTCAATTCACATTTGAACAGCCACTTCTTACATTCCAATTGTAATCAGAATGACAGTCTTTAAAAACAAGCATGCCGGCCTATTAGTTTTATGTACAGCAATTTAAACAACTGTAACTACATATTGTATTGTGTAAGCAAAAGCACAACATTCATTTCATACTCACACCATTATCCTTTGTATACACAAACTCAAGAGAACTCTTAATACTAAAACATTAAAATGCACCCATGAAGTCTTCCCTTACTAGACACATTTAATACATGTTTACAATATATATACACATATATAATATACATAACTTTTAGAATTTTTCAAATAAATCTTTGTAATTTCCTCTTCAAAAAGAAATAAAATAACGACACTGAAAGAATACGAGTCAAATACACAGAACTCTCACAAAGTTGAATGCTCAGTTTTGCAGCCAAGTTTCCCCCTTTCCATCATAACCAAACACTTTATAAAAACTAAATAATCTGAATTACTATTGTAGTCATCTGTTTCGTGGTAAAAGTTCTAATCTTATCTATGGAAATATATTGCATATCAATATCATGAAGTGACATATCTGAATATTCTGAGCAATAAAAGGTATTCCAGGATATTCTAGCAGTAAATACAATGTGTCACAGGCTCAAACAGCACAGGTCAACCTTTTATTCTAAACAATATAGTTGATTTAAACTCTGAGATCAGCTTCAAATGTGGTCCCATCCCCAGATGCCACTCTAAAAACAACACAGTCAAATCCTATGTTGATATCTTTCAATGATTCCTTTTTAAAAAGTGTCAGTTTAAAGGTAAAGATTCATTTATCAGTTTCCAGTCTTAACCTCAGGCTGGTATGTGGAAGAGTTGCATTGGGTTCTTTTCTACTTACATCAGCACCAGAACATATCTCCAGCAGAAATTCTGCCTTCCGTTCCCATTAGAGAAAAACACCAACTTCAGGCTTATGAGCAGCAATACCTCTGATGATGACACATAATAGAAAAGAATCCACTCACCTTCCTTTAAGAAGGGATATGAAGACTAAAAGATCGGATTAAAAGTCATTTGTCATCCACATCAACAGAGAAGCTCTGACTACATAAACAAAGCACATCTGTTGAGTAATCACAAGAAGTACTCATTCTCCAGGTAACCTAACCAGTGGCACAATACGTCCAGTGAAGCAGACAAGTTAGAAAGTTCCACAAATCATGAAGCTGGGAAATACCTCTAGAAGTCGCAGAATCTCTCAAATTGATGGAACTTTGTATAGTTCCCACCTATTGCACTAGTAGGACTCATACAAAGCATCAGGTATAGGTTTAATCTTCAAAAGAAGTATATCACTGTTATCCTTAATGCCCAGAATGATACTCTTAGCAGGAACAGAAAGTGGAGATGAATGTTTGATAGTTAAATTGCAGGACAGGTTCTTTGGAAAGCTTTGTGATAATTTCTTGTGCCAGATCTCCAAGAATAAACAGCATTATAAATCTGAATAAGTTAAATGTGCTACTACAGTATATACAGACTGCTTCAGTCTGTTGTTAATTGGGACTAGACTAAAGGCTCTGCTTCTAGCCACACGCTAATACAGTCTTTAAAAAATTATATAAATTTTTTTGCAAACTAAATATTTACTGTATAACACAGAAGATATAACAAAAACTTTACTGCATTTAAATTTCTGTTAGTAATTTGCTTTCCTTTAATTGCATTTATCTTAGGCTAGCAGCCAGGTGGCTGAGATTAACTATTCGCTACTGCTCTCTGAACAAGATCTACTTTAGTAATAACAAAGGGATGCCAAAGTGCCTCCCACATGACACATTAATGAGCATGTGAACTGACACTTTTTCCAGGTGATTTAAGTACATTAAGATTCCTCAAGGAAAAGCATCCTAGGAAGTTTCCCTCTTTTCCTACTCCCTGATGCAATAGACCCCTTCTTTCCAGTACTCCATTTTATTAATACAGAATACATAGACCTAGTTTCACCCAAGGCCTGCCTGGACGAAAATTCACACCCTCTGAAATAAAAGCATTTCTTCTGTTTTTTGTTGTTTTTTTTTTTTTAACTATTTGAAACTGAGAGTTCCAAGCTCTCAGCACCAGCTGAGCTCACAGAAACCAGAACAAACATCAATTTAGAAAACAGCACCCTGCAAAACTAAACACTTACAAACATTCTCTGAATTACAGGGCAGGATAAGAAGACTCACGCCCTCCTCTTCTCTTTTGTGCAGCTGGTTAAATACATACAAAGCTAGAGTTGAAAGGCAAGCACTCTGTCATACAAACACTTTAGCCAGGGCATCTGCTCCTGCACTGGCAATATAACATTTGGAAGGGTGGAATGCCACATCATGAATGGACTCATCAAATTTTTTGCGATGAGCAGTAAATTCTTGGATACACGTCTTGCTTTCAAGATTCCACAAGCGAATCGAACAGTCATGACCTAAAGAAAGGCGAAACAGTTTTCTTTATAATTGTCATGTCTGCCACCATTATGAGAAAAAGAAAATCAAGTCTGAATGTACTTACTGCCAGACATCAAATACAATCCATTAGGATCAACAGCTAAACTTGTAACTGCATCTAAGTGAGCTACCATGGAGTGGATGAGTTTTCCTTTAAAAGAAAAGATTTATTTAGGTTATTTTCTGCAATTCTCTTTGTTATCCGTATTCACTGCTTAAACCCTGCCATAGCTCATATTATAAATACAAGAACTTGTTCCATGATTGAATCATTGAAATTATGCAAGAAGTCATTCTTTTAATATTTACAATCTCAGGAAAGCCACAGTTATCAATATCACCAACTTCGTTAAACCTTTGTTTTATGTCTGCAAAACCACCACGAAGCTGCAATCACTGTGCATTTTAAATATCTGCCCTTTAAGTGAACTAAGTGAGTTCAGCAGTAAGATCTTGACTAGGAATGAGGACAGGGACTGAATGTACTAATAAGCAATGAATACAAACTACATGAGAATATAGGATAATTTTAGTCAACTCAGAGAGAATTAATGTTCTATTACAGCTTATTAAAATTACAGTAATGACTTCATGTTAAAAATAAGAAGTTATGGGTCAAATGTGGTCTTTTTGGCTGCAGAAGATAATAATAATAATTAAAAAAATGAGCTGCAGTTTCCTCTACTATTTATTACAGAACTACATCATCAAACAAATCGGCTATTTTCAGCTTTTTCTTCAGCTTCCATTGGGTCCTTTCACCTCTTCTTATTTAACATACATCTGGGGAACAGCAAACTTAAAATTAACAAGAATATTGAAATATCTCAATTTAACTTTTAAGACAGTATGACCTGGAAGCAGAGAAGTCACAAACCGAAGATTATCAAGATTCACAGTCAGAATACCAGACTAATACTACTATTTCTATCAAAAAGTCCTGTAAAACATGAGATTTATAATTACACATCTCAGTGTGACTCACTACAAATTAGAAAAAGTATTATAAGCTGTCCAGCTGTTTCTGCAGAAATGAGAGATTTGGAGACATACAGCAGATCAAATTGAGAACGATGCCTACAAGGGAACTTCCAGCTCCAAGCCATTAGCCAGAGGTCTTGGAACCAATAAAGGAGGGCCAGAGCTTTCTGCCCTCAGATCAAAACAACACAGACAACACAACAGAAGAAACATGAACATAAGCACATAAAGATTTTGAAAAAGCTTCCTTTTACATTAGATATTGATAATCTCCATACATAAGGCATCTTAAAGAAATGGACAGAGAATGATGCAAGTTCTTTATCACCGTGCCAATAAAGTTTTAAGTGGCCTGGCAATCTTTGGGCTCTGCTGGTGATGAGAGATTTCCATTTCAGAGGATATCCAATTCTTGACACCCCTCAGCATTTATGTGAATAATATTAAAACATAAACAGAATGTCATTATGATTATGTTGTATAACCACTATGACTCAGACCTGCTGAAAAGATGCATACCTGTATTGTTGTCATAGAATTTGATGTGTCTGTCTTCATGAGCAGTGATACTAATTGGAAGAGTTGGATGGCTGATGACCCTGTTTATCTGACAGGAGGAACTGAGTGCTAAGAGAAAACACATATCAATACAGGTAAGTCACTAAGTTCTTTGAAAGACTGCTACTAAGAAATAAATATGTAATCAACTTTATTTGCAAAACAAACCTCATCTTCATAAAATGGAAACTCTCAGCTAGCACCTTGTGTAAGGTGGTTTACTCTAAAATCCTTTCCAAATTACACACACCCAGAGGCATACATAAGCCATATGTATGAGTGTAAATACAAACAAATAAGGTCCAACTTTTGGCCACAGTTTTAGATGGGTGCATCAGGCAAGAATGTGAAGCCAAAAACTGAGTTAAAAATACCTTTTTTGCACTTCCCCACCTCCACATCCCTCCTCTCATCAAGCCAAACTTTCTTCATAACATACAGACAGTACAGGAAAATAAACACTGCAGGCAGTGTGTTTCCAAACAAACAAGATCCCATGTCCTCACCCTCACAGAGCAAAACCCACCTACTATTATTTTACGTATATGGATTAAAATTCTTAGTGAAGAAAACAATGCTAAACTATTCAGACGAGAGCCATTTTCCTAGCCTTCAAGAATCTTGAAATATCGTATATACATATATACACACACAAACAGTATGGGAGGTTATTTGATTAGAAATCTAGGCATTGCTGTGATGCACAGACTGGTGCAAGAGTGGTCTTAAGAGACATAGATTACCACAAAACACAAATAGCTACTCCACAGAACACCAAAATAAAGTTATCTTCTTTCATGTGTGAGTTGACTGTATTTAGTTAACTGCTGCCAAAGAACACTAACATCATCTAATCAAAATTCTTACTAAAATAAACAGAATGGAATATTACTATAGGATCATTTGCTACTAAGGTGGTAAAGACTTCAATTTACATCCGTCTATAAAAATCTGAACCTTCAAGTAGTGTCAGCATCCACAGGACATGTAAAAATCATGAAAGTGTAAACTGAGGAAAAAAACCCAAACACATTCATATTAATAAACCCCCCTAAAATTACTATAAGCACATGAGACTGCATCCCAGCCAGCTATCCTCACAGGTTTAAAATGCCAAGCAGAGCGAGGCTTATACTGAACAGCAGAGTCCCTAAGTGGTGGTGGCAGGGCATTTCAGGTGATTCCTTTTCCTCTTGCCTTGTTCTTGTAGAAATAATGTCTTTTTTTTTTTTTTTAAATATGTGTAAGCTTTACAGTACTGTTATATAACTAGAAATACTAAACAGGGACTACTGGTTGCCATATTGCAGTCTCTTTTTCTTAAAGGAATATTACTGAATTACAGTAAGGAGGAGGTGGTGAAAAAAATAGGGAAAGGAAAAAAAAAAGAAAGGTAATTTCCACTGAATAGAGATAACTGATTTTGGACTATTTTTTTCAGACAGGAACAAAGATGTGCATTAAAAAAAAGAAAACCTGCACAGTAAGGAATAATATGAAGACGGGAGATTGCACTTTCCATTGCCTCTCATGAAATGACAGAGTAATTTAACTGTTTTAAAACAGACAAGCAAGCCAACAAAAAGGGCTTACTCCCTTTTAAAAATATAATTAAATAGGAGAATTCAGTGACATAGAGCATTTAGGAGAAAAAAAAAATTTTAAAAAAGACTGAATGTTTATATTGTTATCAGTTTATCATTTTGGCCTGAATATGAAACCTCATTCTGGTCTCTTTCCTAATGTCAGGGCAAAACAATTTACTGATAGCAGGCTCCTTACAGTTTCCTCCAAAACCTCTGATATTAGCCACTGTCGTGATCCATGGCATTATATGGGACCTTGTGAATACTCTTCCACTGGAGCTTTGCTTTTTTCCTACAGTGAAAACTTCAACGAAAGCTCAACTGCAAATGAGCCAAGAGTGTATGTGAAGCTTCGAAAATGGGTACCTCTGAGGAAAAATAAAAAGAGAATCCACACACACTCCCAAATTTTTAATAAATTCAACTTTAGATTTTCCTGATATTATCTCTGTCTTGCAATTTTGGACTGAAGAAAAGAATGGAAATCTTGAAATTGCAAAGATCACTGGACTGTATTAAAGAAATGTGTGCTTTTCCTTGTGCTACTGTTCCTTGAAGAGTAATCCAGATAGCATGGGCTTGTTTCTTCTACCTTATTTGAAAAGTATGTGCACTCTTCTGCTACTGAAATAGCCACGAGGTCTGTTGTAGCAGTAATAATTTACTGCTACATCTCAAAATACAGCTTGTAACATAATTCATGCTATAATCTATCATGACACTGCCTAAAAGACTATCAACAGTATCAATCTTAAACAAGCATTTGTGTTTAGGTTGGTTTTTTTTTGATACATACTATTATCCACACTCGACTCCAGGGTAAGAATTCGTTGCCTTGTCTCCATGTTAAAAATGCTAGTGTGTCCACTGTTAAATGATGCTACCATGAGGCTTGGATCACTGCTCACAAGATCTACTGATGAAGGGATTCCCATTTCTAGAAAGCAATGTAGAGAACATTTTCAGAAGATTTAGTTGATGTAAAGAAAACCAAAATACAACCAAACCTCCAAACAGTAAGCACTTTAATATCCAAAAGGCCATGATTATGAAAAGAGATGTTACATTTTAAAATCTACATTATGCCAACCTAGATTGCCCTGTATGATCACTATTTTAATCCCATTTTTCTGATATGCTTATCACCAACATTCTTTACTAAGATGATGTATCTGGAACCATAGCTGGACAGAAATCTACTTTGAAATTAAGAAAGTAAGAACTCCCTGCCTCCCTTTTCCTTCCTATAACTGTAAGAGCAGTTCTCAAACAAACCTCCATTGCATCAAGTAAAAGCACACAAAATTGCAGGGGTAAAACTATTTACATGATTGATGAATAATGTTATTATTAACCTGGGCAAATTCAGAACTTAAAAAAACTCCAAAACTTTCTATATGCAAATTTTATATGCTGATGCTGTCAGCATAGTAAGTTACATAAATACATTATAAACTCCTATTACAAAGATTTGTCTATCTTGCCTATTACGGTATACATCTATCTCCTTACAGTGTAGCTATTGAACACTACAGGACAGAAGGCCAAATGAGCAGAACTTAGGTATAGGAAATATCCTGTAGAATTTTTCTCCTCAAATATCCCGTTGACCACCTCCTATGTGAAAAAACAACACTGATCGTAACAGGTACCAGGAGGAGGAGAAAGAGGTAGAGAGCAAGACACTGAATGCTAAGCAACCTAATGTCCATGGATCCACATAACGCAGGAATATCACCACCTCTCTCTGCACCTAAGATTCATGGGAGAAATGTCTTTCTTGGACACACAACCTCAGGAATAGTGGTACTTATCTACAGGTACTCCAAAAAAAGACAAAAAGGATTGGTGTGAGAAGAAAACACGTACTGTTTGTGAAGTGACCTTTTCTACCACAGACATGCCTGCTTATCTGCAGCATCCTGGTAAGCCTACAATGGTTAATCTAAAGGACTTAAATGATGACTGCTAGCTATTTTAGAGAGTTTGTTCAAGGTTCTGAATAAGCCATTGGCAAACTCATTTTCAAAGGAGGATCTTTGAACTTGACAACCAGATTTCATTCTGGTTTGGAATATAAAAAACCCAAAGATTAGCTCTGTAAGGCAAGACTACTCCCCCTTCCCCTTTAATTTAATAAATAAAAACAAAACAAAACAAAACCTCCAAAAAACCCAGCCAAAAAAACACTCCCAGGAATTTTTTAAAGTAGAAATGCAGGCAAGCTGGCAGCAAACCTGTTATGTTTTTCACAGAACCCTGCAGACCTTTGGAAATACAGTTCTGCAAGAACTAAAACTCATGGAACTTTTCTAGTTTGCTCAGTCTATTTTAACTAACAAGTAATGGCAGATCTGACCAGCTTTACACCATAATTTTTTAAGTCTGTTCAGCTATGCCAAAGTTTGCCTCAAAGCTGTTCTGAAGAGCCAAGGAACTGTCTCAGTTCTTGGGTTGCCTTTAGGACCATCAGCTCTAAGACAGTTTAGCGATGTTAATGGGCTTATTCTAGAGCAACTTCAGACAGCAGCTTCAAGAAATTAGGCTCTAAACGGTAGGATTTTGATTTGTGACATTCGCATGACATTTCAGTAACTAAATCCAAAGGAGTACATTTTTTTCAACTAGCAGTGTTTAGGATGAGTACATTATTGATATTTAGTTAATGTGCAAACTCAGAAATTCAGCCGGAATCTCTGTGTTAGAGGCACAAAGAATACAGAAGGTACAATGACACTGGCCTGAGATGAAGCACTGGCTACTCCAAACCTCTGTTGGGGGAAGAAAGGGCTTTTTATTCTGGACAAACCAAAAGTAAGGGTCTTAAAAAAAACTCTGTTTGAATCTGAACTATGGAGTTGATTCCATGGTTTCAGCAACATCAGCAGATCATCTGCAGCAGTCAGCTTTTAAATGTACATGACTGTCCCCCTGTGTGTAGGTATCTATTCAGTTGGTGTGCAAGGAAAAGAAGAGACACAAAATTTACTCTTCCCAAAAACATTCATAAAGATATAAAATCCAGCAAAACAAACAAAGAAAGATTTCTATTCAGTAGCCAAAACTATGGCAGTCTGAACAGTGATGCTCATCAACTTTAAGGTAGGGAAATTTTCTGTACCTTGATTATCATTAAATATATTGAGAGCTGGAGCAATTTCTGTAGCTTTCCACAGACGTATAGTACCATCTGCTGAACAGGACAGCAAACGCTGGTGTGCTCCACTGTAAACCAGACCCCACACTGCATCTGTATGGCCTACAAAAGCACCTCTTAAAACAGAAGGATCTGTGAACGAAACACAACAAACCACATTTCAAAACAAAATTTGAATTAAGTCAATAGTTGTATCTTGGTCTCTGCTTATGGACCAACCTTAAGAAGCTAGTCCATAAAAAAAGCCAAAACCAAGACCAATCAGGTCACATTGATATAGAAGTCCCAGTTATTCTTGTATGAAGATGCTTGAATTTCATCAGCATACATGGCATTCAGTTATCCAGTTTACAACTAATGGAACAAAACAATGATACTGTCCCTTCTGCTGAAGCAAAGTTGGAAAAACATACTTTGATATTAAAATTCACTCTCAAACAACCATTAATTATTGGCACATCGGTCCCTTTTTCCAAAAGCCAGCTTTGAGGCCAACTGCATCCAAAGCTACGAGAAGTGAAAAATGTTTTAAAACAACACAGACACAAGGCTGACATCCATTCACATCTGGTAAATCTTACCACACTGGGCCTTTTTAGCTGTTTACAAAGTTAACAGCTTTAGTCTCAGACTATACAACCTTTTTTTCTCTCAACTTGTTGAAGAACAGAACATTAAAATACACATTTGCTGTACTTGCCAAGTATCAGGTTTAGTCCTGTACTTTTTCAACCTAGCTGTTTCTCAAAATTGTGATGAGATCAAGGCCTTTTTTAAAAAAGTGACAAATTTTATCTTCTCATCAAACAGCATCAGTATTAAAACAAAAATTTACTTAAAGTAATTGTAGCCAATATTCAATTTTCACTTTTAAATTTTCAAAGATGCATTACCTACAAATGATACTATTTTAGCCACATAACATTAATGTCACTAAATGTATCGTTTCACTTGTGTGTGTGACAGCAACGTACCGTAAGAGTCATAGGGGTCAATATTCGGGTTGGTTGTATTCCAGCCATGGATGAGGCCATCTGTTCCCCCACTGTAACACTGTTCACCGTTACTGCTCATCACCACACAGAGCACTGGTCCACTGGAAAAATCACCCCCCAGAAACATTGACTATTAACATTTCCATTATGCGAAAACCAATGTCAATAGAATCTGCAAATTTCCCTGTTAGATACAACTCACTTGCTGCACAGACTGCAAGAAAAATTCTGTATATAGTCAGATCCCAGGCTACAACACTTCCCACAAAAAAACCTCCACAATATTTGGTATTTAACTACAACCAGGACAATTTAATTATAATGCACATGAAATATGAAAAAGTTTCATGTGTTTAAACTATAGCCTCTGTTATCTTGCATAAACAGCTTTTTTCCCTTTTTAAAAGATCTAAGACTCTTCCATGAAACCGATTCAGTAGATTTTAATTCACTGCAAACAGCTTCATTCTACGGATGCACATACCTGACAAAAAGGCAAGAGCTGCAATGATGAACGGAACGCCTAATCAAATTTGAACTGTATAATTTGTAGATTTTTCTTTTTAAAACTGTGGTGTACCTAGCTCTGGACATAAATAATTATGCAGAAAGGAGATGAATATATGCAGATATTTTAAATAACGTGGAAACTAAAAGCATCACCTGAAATTACTGGTTGACAAAAAGGAAATTACTTTTAAAAAAAATTCTGTGTCTTCTTAAAAATCATATATTTCTCAAAACATAACAATGTTTCTCAGGAAATACTCACTTATGTGCTCTGAAGGTATATATTGGCTCTACATCAAGAGAAGCACTCCTAAATGAAGTACAAAAAAATGTTAACACGTATATGATTTCACACACTGCTTTACAATTGCTGCCTGAATTGCTAAATTCTTAAAATCACCGCTACATCTTTTGAAGTGTTTCTCCTACAACTTCCTCACCCAATGAATTTTCATACATCTAGGAATTCTTTGCATTCTTTCAAAATATAGTAAGATTTGGTTGGTTGGCTTGGCTTTGGGTTTTTTTTTTTTTTTGTATAAAGACCTTCAAGGTAGAGAGTCCACAAACCCTCACATGCCAATCAAACCAGTAGGTAGGTACACCAATGGTGGGGAAGCAGTGGAGGGCCATCGGTATCACATGGAATATATCATTGAGCATTCCCGATCCCCGCCAGAGGAAAGGAGCTTATGACACCTTGTTTTTATACAAATGCTGCAGCACAGTTATAAACCACTTAAACTGCTGCTCTGAACTTTACCAATCAGGTGCTGGTTACAGACTGCAGGAAGACCAGATGCTTTGCCCAGACCTCCTAAAAGGTATGATGTACTCCCCTACTATATTAGCCCTGCTAAGAATTCACTCTCATTTCTGCAAATCCCCAGCAACATACACGAGAAAATGTACAAAGGAACTTAGTAACATCTCTGTCATATTTTAAAGCTATACACATGTATATGCATATATGTGTATACATATATATGCACATATATAAATGCATTTTTATACATTTATATACACATGCAAGCACACCAGCAGGCCACATCCAAATAGTTTAACTAGTAAATTAATTTACCATGTTATCTACAAGGAAAATCTAGAAAAGTGAACGGTTTTCATTTTCACAAACAAAAGGCATTTACGAACATGGATGGATTTCTTCTGGCACTTTTTAAAAGTCTCCATCCTTCTCTAAGACCTTGTTTTTCTGCTCTTACATTCAAGGAACGATTTCCATTAACTGCAAGGGCTATCCAGTGAAGTGGCCTCTACAATTTTTTTTTCCCTTCACAAATGAAAATGTTTTTTTGAAACAAAGCAAAAAAAATAATCTTACTTTTTTGCTGGGGCTGTTTTTTGTAAATTCCACATTTTTAATGTATGGTCTTCTGAAGCTGTTATTAAGACTGGTTCAACTGGATGAAAAGCGAGACCTCTTATTCCATCAAAGTGACTTCTTAACGTGAATTTGGGGTTCCAAGTCTTTCTCAGTGCATCCTTATTGTTTGCTATCTAATAAAAAAAAATGCCAAACTTGTAATTAATCTAGAAGGCACAAGGAAAGGAAGAAATCAGAAATTTAGTTTGGCATTTTCAGAAGATGTCAAATTACCTCACCCACTTTTCATAACAACCTGCTCTTGAGCAACAGTCCATTTAACAGTGATCAGACAATTCACAATGAGAGAGAACAAAGGTAGATCTATTCCACAAAGGCAACAAGTAACGTTGCATCCACAGTAATACATTCTGTGCAAATCTGAAATACTCCAGGTCTGTTAAGTTACACAATGTAACACCTGAAAAGTACCTTTCTGTCTGATACTGCTGTGAACTCAGTTTGGTATCTGGAAGTTGATCTATACCTACTGGCTCACAGAATCACAGAATAGTCAGGGTTGGAAGGGACCTCTGGAGATCATCTAGTCCAACCCCCTCATTCATTAACACTGGGCCTGACTCAACCAAGCTGTAATCCCTGAGTATCTGAAGTACCACTGACATGGCATCTCTGAAGTAGAGATATAAAAGAAAAAGAGAAGTTTCTAGCAGCACCGAAAGGAACACAATCTAACTTACCTAAGGCAACACAAGCTCTATAATAATTAAAGACAAAGCTTGACAAAAAAAAAAAAAAAAAAAGGCAAAAAGGACTTGGCTATACACTAAGAATATAACTGGCAAGCAATAAACTATCACATATACAGACACAATTATTTGGCAATAAATGCATTTTTAGCAGATCCAAAAAGAAAGCCCTTAAAAAAATAAGTTATTCAACATTGCTCCTCTGAGCAAACATTGATGTAAAATGCTAAACAGACTTTTACTGCTCTGTCAGTCAACACTGCCATAGTTAAATTTACCTTCCCATAACCACTGCTGGTGACTATGGAAAATGAGGAAAACAAACAACCACAATTCAAATATTGATGATTTCATTATGTTGAAAGCTTCAGATAACCACAAATAACTTGGTCTCATTAACTGCAAAGAAGAGAGAACTGTTTTGAGCCACTTCAAGAATCTACATTTTATTCTGGAATGGGGGAAGGGAGGGAAGATTTAAGAACAAACATGCTTTTTCTTAAGTTTTGTTACTTCTGGATTTCGTAATAAAAAACTGCTTCAATTAAGTGATTCCATAGATTTTAAATGATGAGAAAGGTGTGGTAACAAACAGCAGGTTTAGCCTCATCATATTTCTTAGTAATTATGTACTGTCTGCTCAGAGACAGCTCAGTTTCTTTGCCAGTTTACTGAGCCGAGTTGGCTCAATGAGAACAGACAAACACTGGAGCTGGTGCAAGGACGGGGCAGGACTTCAAAGTTAGCAACTCTGACAGATTTTCTGGAGATTGGCCAAGAAAGTCTCAGCAAAAAGGTTACAAGACATACAGAGTATTCACAGATATCTAGAGAGGAATTTTGTTGCCTCAACACAGGCATCTAATGTTGATTAGGTGACAGGGAACTCTGCCTGCCCTCCAGCTGCCATACCAGCAGCACAGGCTCTGTGTCACATCTGTGAAAGCCACACCGACACCTCAGATGGCCTAACAGTGCACGCCAGTTCTGGCAGGATAACATTCTCATAGAATCATTTAGGTTGAAAAACACCTTTAAGATGGAGTTCACCCATTAACCTAGCACTGCCAAGTCCACCACTAAACCACGTCCCTAAGCACCACATCTACACGTCTTTTAAATACCTCCATGGATGGTGACTCAACCACTTCCCTGGGCAGCCTGTTCCAACACTTGACAACCCCTTCAGCGAAGAAATTTTTTTTCTTAATATCCAGTCTAAACCTCCCCTGGCACAACCTGAGGCTGTTTCCTCTTGTCCTATGGCTTGCTACTTGGGAGAAGAGACCAACACCCACCTTGCTACAACATCCCAGGGAGGTTGTGGAGTCTCCTTCTCTGGAGATTTTCAAAACCCGCCTGGATGCAGTCCTGAGTAATGTGCTCTAGGCAATCCTGCTTTAGCAGGGGAGTTGGACTAGATGATCTCTAGAGGTCACTTCCAACTCTGAAAATTCTGTGATTCTGTGATCCTTTTAGGTAGTTGCAGAGACCAAGAAGGTTGTCCCTCAGCCTCCTTTTCTCCAGCCTAAACAACACCAGTTCCCTCCGCTACTCCTCATAAGACTGTGCTCTAGACCCCTCACCAGCTTTGATGCCCTTCTCTGGATGAGCTCCAGCACCTCAATGTCTTTCTTGTAGTAAGGGGTCCAAAACTGAACACAGTATTCAAGCTGTGGCCTCACCAGTGCCGAGTACAGGGGGACGATCACTTCCCTAGTCCTGCTGGCCACACTATTTCTAATACAAGCCAGGATGCTATTGGTCTTCTCGGCCACCTGGGCACACTGCCAGTTCATATTCGGCTGGCTGTCAACCAACACCCTCAGGTCCTTTTCCGCTGGGCAGCTTTCCAGCCACCCTTCCCCAAGCCTGTAGCCCTGCATGGGGTTGTTGTGACCCATTCTCCATTTGCTTATCATTCATTGAAAGATGTCCTTCCAAAGGAGTCCAAGGTGATTAGACAAATGGTCTGTACAGTGGGTGGGGAACTGGCTAACAGACTGCACCCAGAGGGGAGTGGTAAACAGCTCCTTTTCAACCTGGCAACCTGTTACAAGTGGGGTTTCCCAGGGATCGATAGTGGGCCCAACACTACTTAGTATCTTCATAAGTGATCTGGATGATGGGATCAAGTGTACCCTGACGAAGTTTACCAATGATACCAAACTGAGTAGGGAAGTGGACACTTCAGACGGGAGAGCCACCCTGCAGGAAGACTTGGATAGGCTGGGAGAGTGGGCTAACAAGAACCTTGTGTATGAAGTTCAAGTGTAAGGTCTTGCACGTGGGAAAACATAATCCATGAGTGCAGCACAGACTGGGATCTACCTAGCTGGGGAGCAGGTCTATGGAAAGGGACCTGAGAGTCTTAGTAGACAATAAGCTCAATCTGAGTAAACAGTGTGCTGCTGCAGCAAAGCAAGCCAACATGATGCTGAGTTGCATCAACAAGGGCATCACCAACAGAGATAAAGTCATTATCGCACTCTACTCAGCACTTGTCAGGCCATACCTGGAATACTGTGTTCAGTTTTGCTCCCCGCTATGCAAAAGAGATGTGGACAGGCTAGAGAGGGTCCAGAGGAGGGCCACCAAGATGATCAAAGGACTGGGAAGCCTGCCATATGAAGAAAGGCTGAGAGAATTGTGTCTGTTCAGCCTTGAGAAAATAAGGCTTAGGGGAGACCTTATCACCATGTTCCAGTATTTCAAGTGTGGCTACAAAGAAGATAAACATTCGCTTTTTACAAGGAGTCACATCAAAAAGACAAGGGGTAATGGGTACAAGTTACTCCCGGGGAGATTCTGATTGGACACAAGCAGAAAATTTTTCAATGAGAACTATCAGCCATTGGAATAATCTCCCCAGGGGAGTGGTAGATTCCCCAACATTGGACACTGAAGATTCAACTGGGCAGGGTGTTGGGCAATCTTGTCTAGACTGTGCTTTTGCCAAGAAAGGTTGGATCAAATGATCCCTGAAGTTCCTTCCAAGCTGGTATTCTATGATTAGCTTACAAATTGGGAAGTAGCTACAGGGCAGTCCCAGCCAGCAGACCAGTGGCAGAGGTGGAAACAGAACCTTAGCCCTGATGCACCGCTCCACCACCATCACTCCTCCTCAGCCACTAGTCTCTCAAAAGCTGTGAGAGGCTGGGTTACTAACAGAGCAACCAGCCTCCTTTTCTCTCTCCCCACTAAAATACAACAGTAAGGTAATCCAAGACTTGAAAAGCAGTTTCAGGGAGGTAGGGAAAAATGTTCAACCCCAAAATTAGGACCTGATCTGGATTTGCCAGTAATAGTAATATCTGTGTCTATACAGACAACTTGAAAAATCCAGAAACAGCAACGACATGCAAGTAGAATTATGGACACTTCTCTTGTTCAAAGTTGCAGAAAATCAAGCAAAAGCCTACTGCAAAGTCCAAAACCTCCAAGTACATACACGATATTAAATGTTATGATTTTGTAGTTCAGATACAGTAGTCAGTTTATTATAACGTTATGAAGCTTCTTAATGTACCCAGATTGGGGGAAAAAAACAGAACCAACCAAAAAGTGAACATTTGTTAAAAGAACAATGTGTAAAAGAAGCAAAAAGAAAAGATGAACTTAAGAGAGTATTGGGTAGCAATCTGAGAAATTTCATCTTGTTAGATATTCTAAAAACTTACCCACAAAAGGAAAATTTTCCTTTTTAAGTAATAAATTTATAATCTCCATTACCAACTGAAAACCAGTCTTTAATTTACAGACAGCCAAAGCAACATGCAAAAAATGTAAACCATGAAGTGAGGTAGGGTAATACTGCTGTGCTTTAGGAGAAAAGAATCCAGCAAAAGTATCAGTGGGAAGCAAGGGACTGAAAACAGGAAAGTGTCTGCAACTCCTGAAAGCAAATACTCATAATGACTGATTCACATGAAATCTTTCAACTTCTTTCTCCTTTTGATTCAAAATTGACACTTAAAAAAAACATACTAAGTTTCCACTAACTACCTGATTGACATTTGGCAGCTGGAAGAAGGTATGAAGTAGTCCAAAATAAAAACAGATGATATTCTTTGTAAGTTAAACTTCTAGTGAAGTTTGAAATGGAAAAAGTAGCCTTTCATTTTGCTTCAATAAAGAGCACGGTGACAAGAGCAAAGAGCCATGTAAACAATTTTTTTTTTTTAAATTGTCAGCACTAGAAAAGATAAGAGGTGAGGTAAGCATGACTATGAATTCCTGATCACAGGACTTCACGAAGGCATTTAATAGGTGAGCAAACAGAGGTTAATATCCTCAGCCATGCAGAAAAGGATAGGGGTAGATAAAGAAATGTTGGATTCTATAAATGAAAGCTGTTCAGGATATGGAGACATGGACAAACACTATAATTTATACGAGCATTTGGAACAATGAAGTCAAGCAGTGAAAGCATTAAGCTCTTGCACAGATAGTTTAGGTTTGTCATGTCCTCTGAATTTAAACATTCGGCATCAAAGTTTTAGGTGTAACTGTAAAAGAAATTAAATTTGTACACCATCTTACCCTTTTCTGTAGATAAAGTTAGGGAAGATCAGCAAAAAAAAATAAAAGCTGAGCCCAAATTAGGAGATAATGCTAAAATACTGAATTTTAGCAGAGATGTTCCATATCATTGCAATCCTGATGATTCACAACACATCACACGCTCAGAAATTTATTACACTAGCAGAGCACATCTCTGCAGTGTCACTCTCAAAACATGTGTAAACTTTTATTAACTATGTAACTTACTGCTTTACAAGTACATACAAGGGCAGAACTTCAAAGAAGGACTTACAGGTTATTTCTGAAGTCTCAGATTTGATTTGTGATAGCAAAATCCCAAATGGTGATTACCAAAGTGTCAGATTTACTGAAGGGTATGATTCCTCCCCAACATGCAATACTAAAAAATAATCTCTGAAATCCCTCAACCTTGACAGAGCTGGACAATGCAAGAGCAAGATTAATCTGAAGTTGACAGATCACAAAGGAGCAGATGATTAAAGTAATACCTGAAGTATCTTTTTCCAAGAAATGAGAAATACAGACAGAAAATTGTGTATGACTGCAAAAAAGCAATTTTAAGATTTTTCATCAAAAGCAAAGGAAAAAGAAGCCATAGGGTAGACACAGAGCCCAGAAGTGCTGGCCACAAGAGCCTCCTAAAAAGTCCAGCTTCCCATTTGAAATGAGACTACTGCCCACACCAGGTAAAGCCACAGCTCTCCCCGAGTCAAGTTTCGAACATTTCCCAGGACACAGATTCCACAGTTTCTCTGGGTAACTTGCTTCAGTACCGCCTCTTATGTAACACTTCTTCCCCCAATGTCCAGCTTGAACCTCCCAAGCCATAATTTGCTACTGTTTCCTCTTGTTTTAGCACCTGGCACTATGGAGAAGTTTGGCTCTGTCATCCTTGTAAGCATCCTTCCAATATCTGTAGGCTGCTATTTGAGCACCCCTTACCCTTCTAACAACCGAACAAGACTAGTTCCCTCAACATCTCTTCATCAGTCACATGCTACTGGACACTCTCCAGTTTCTCCACAACCCTCTGGAAGTGGAGGGGCCCAAACCTACATACAGCTATGGCCTAACCAGCCTCATGTAGAGGGGACATTAACCTCCCTCAATCTGCTGGCCACACTATTCCCAATTTTGCTCAGCGTCACTAGAGTTACAAGTATCCAGCTGTATCACTATCACTTATTACATTTACTTTCAACTTTCAATTATGTGAACGACATGGCAGGCAAATGAGAGAAGGAGAGGGGCTTGCAGAGAGATTGGAGGCTGCTATGTATGGGAAGAACCAATCTGTCAGGTAAAAACTTGTGACATCCTCTGGCAGCAAAATTTTAAACAGGAAAATGTTTTCTGCCGTGTCTACACACACGTAACTTGCATCTGCCTTCAGTGAGCAAACAGTAGGACCTTGAGTTACCATTAATAAATACTTACATCATAAGTCAGTGAATCTGCCTCATTGGCTACTGTAAGGCCTGCCAGTTCCCCAAGACCCAGCTCGTTTTCCAGGGCTTCATCTGTTCCCATAATAAAAGACTTCCCTGAAGAAGGAGGGAATGTTAAAGCTTCCACTGCAAGAAAACAAAACAAAGCAAAAAATCCTGAAACACAGGTTCATACAACATTGATTAATAAAAGCATATTTTCCACTTACATAATACTAAACATCTCTCAAGTAGCTGCAGACAAAAAGACAAAAAAGGTTGCACAAAAAATAGCCATTCTAAAGATAATCACTGCACTTACAAATAAACAGTATCCTCTGAACATAATACTTACACTTGAGGTGTGAATGACTCAAGACAATAAGTTCAAGGAGCCACAGACAGGAAGAGCACACTACCATTCACCCACATATAATGCAAAAGTAACACAGAAAAACTCGGGCCCTTCCTCAGCTCTGCCACAAGATATGCAAATAGGCTCTGGAGAAGTAGCAAAAATGTAGACAAGAATAGCTGGTGGGAGTAGCTGGATTATTCCTTCCTAACACTGTATCCACACACACCCAAAAGCACATCTACAATCCAGCTGTTTACACGCACTCCAATCTAGCAATACAACTGGAAGCTGAGAATTCATCACTATTTGTAAAACCAGTAAAAACTTCCAAACAGTTGAGTCAGCACCGAATTCCCTTTTTTTTTTTTTTTTTTTTTTTACAAGCTGCGTCCAAACTTACTAGTTTACAGCTGCTATAGGAGCTCCAGTCACTGTAACGTATACACAAATCCATAGGCAGATTCACTAGAAATGGGAGGATGATAGGCTAAGAGGAGTACAGTTCACACGCTTATATCGCATAAGGCTCTGCATCAATTGGTCTGACTCAAAAGAAGCTGTGCCTTGACCAACTTCCCTGTATAACAGCTCTCCAAGTCTATACCTCACAAAAGGGAAACTGAACAGATGAAAATGTGTTATCTTCTGGACACAAGAGACTTCACTCAATTTTATACACCTTTTGTCTCAAATTACAAGGGTTTTTCAGTAAATTATGGGTTTTTTTCCCTTTTAGCTCCATGGTAAATACAAGCCCTGGCAAATACTGTTGCTACCAGGGAGAGAGAAAAGGAAACACCATCTCATTCTCAGCGTCTTATTTAGTTTAACAGTACCAACACTAAGTTAAAACCAAGCAAACTATGGTTTACAATGAATAGTCTGATCTGTTCAGGCTGCTTCGCCCTTTTCTGAAGGCATCAGGCTCAGATGCTGATCAATTCCCCTCCAGTCCACCCAGCATAAAGTAAGCTAATCTTTTTATGGTTTTTCCTCTAGAGTGTCCTGTTTGCTTTCTACGACTTCTTACAATCAAATACAAGCCCTTCAAGCTCTGCCGTTTGACTAAGCCTCTTAGTTACTACCTTTTAATCACAAACTTCTCTTACCTTCTTCCCCCCGAAGTCTGAACTACCATTCTCTTTTTCTCTTTTTTGAACTTAGGATGTAATACTCCACTCAACACCCGATACATACAGGACAAATTTGAAAAGTTACTAAAATAAAAAAAATTGCAAGCCAAAAATATCAATGAGTCTCAGATTTACCAAGAAATAACTACACAGCTAATAGTTTATAATACTGAACTCAGACTGATAACAATCAGCTGTCCTTTTCTGTTTTTGTGAGAGTCCATCTGAGTCTCTGAATTAAAAAGAAACATTCTTGAAAGGACACGAAAATAGAAATCTGCGTATATGGCTCTCAGTACATGTGAGAAAAGTTGGAAAGGAAACATTCAACAAAAAATTCTTCCACTTCTCAACGTGTTGCTAAGTTACCCCCTTCTTTCATAAAGAAAATAAGCAAGCATGTAGGAAATAGAACTACTGAGATCTTTGGTAACTATGCCACATGCTGGGGCTTTTTATGCATCTTAATTATAACTTGGCCAACCTACTTTTTCACACTCACTGAAAAACTGTGAAGTGAGACCTGTGTTTTGCTCATTTTTCCAAAGACACATTTACCATTTAAATAAAGAGCACATGACATGATGTCTTACAAATTAATATAGCCTTATATATTTATTTTATTATGCTGCATATTGCAGCAATTCAAATGTTGAATCAAATACATGATTTAGCAACTTTCAGAGATAACATTAATGATGGTAACCACATGCCTCATTGCAAAGGTGTGTGGCTTTCCATACTCGGACTAGCTGCTACGAGATTTATTTTTTTTTAATTTTTGGAACACATTATGGAAATTAACACATTGGCAAGCTGTAAGTTGCTCCATATGATTCACTACACAATCACCACGTGCATTTAAAAGCTATGCCTAGCCTCTTGCATTTACCTGCAGAGCCTCTACCTTTTCACTTAAAAAAAGAACACATGTGTGTGTGTGTGTATACACACATACATTTAAAATTATGTTCATGGGGATAAAAACAGATGTTCTTACGTCTTTGAGAGTTCATGTTCCACACTTCACTGCCAGGCCAGAGCACAAATAGATGCAAGTGACTTAAGATCCTCATGTTGCAAAGCCAACCAGTGTCAAATAAGTTTTTTCCACCACATTCAAAGGTACTCAGCCAAGACTTTACCTTGGTAGGTGTCTTGACCTTATTACCAGCGACCAGAGGGGAGGAATGGGAATGCCATTTACTGCACTTAGACAGAACTCGTAATGCTGAATCAGTATTTCTAAAGTGCTTGGAAAGTCTTAGAGGATAATCTTTAAGCAGAAGTAACTATAAACATCCACCCTTTACAAAACTGGATGGATATTTTAATACTTACCTTCATCTGTCCTGTTTATTTCGTGTTCAATGAGCCTTGAGCTACTGGGCCTAGAAGAAGGTGCAACAGATGGCTGTAATGAAGGGAGATCATCAACATCTCTCAGGTTTGCAAGCATATCTTGCAGCTTTGATCTGTTGGGCCCTAACCAGAAAAAAAAAAAAAAAAAAATTAAATGGTTTATATGCATAGCTCATGATGGCACTAATTATATCAGCTATGCTACAGCAGCACATGCAACAATGGATCCTACCTTGCATTATGTTACCACAGATAAACTAATGAGCACCTATTTTCAGCAGCAACTAATCAGCCAGCATGAAATGAATTTCTTGAAAAGAAAGTGATAGAAGCAACTGAGAATTGTGAACGCTCATTTTACCCCACATTTATCAACTCATACTGCTACTTGCATGGGATGCTGAAGAATGCCTCCAATTGAGTCACACTGATTATTAGAATATTTACTTTTCCAAAACAATAGCTGACATTTGTGAATATTTTAAAATTTGTGCATCGGGTACTTTGTGCAGCATATTCTTATGACAAGATGATTATTTTAAATTTATTTGTGCAGTAGTGTAGTATTGTGAACTACATAATCCAAAAAGTTATACTTATATTAAAATATAAATGCAACTGGATTCACTGGCCTACTTCCTGAAGCTACATATGGTGAAGACCCATGCCCTTCTTGACACTTACCTGTGCTTTGCTCCATCATTTTCCCACATCCCTGTTTTGACTGTTTTATATAGGATTGAGGCTGAAACATATCTTCGGTAGTTTTTCCTGTTGTAAGTTTAATTAAGAATGGGAAAATGTCTTACCCATAGTCCATTATGTTTTTTTTCCTAGACCAGTAAATAATACAGCTATTTTTAAGCAGCTTTAACACAGAAGTGTACTCTAATATATGTATTCTCTCATAAAATCATTCTATGATTCTATTCTCTTATTACTTCACAGGAGTGTTTACTACAGCCTTGCAAAATCATAAGTTTACTAATGCAGTTGCAAACTCTACTTTGTCCACCCTATAATGACAGATAATAAACTAAATTGTATTTAACTTGTCTGTCACAACAATATTACCCGATTCAGAAAAACATTAAGTAGGATTTTGCAAGATTGTTTCACGATAATATCTGATTTATAAAAACAGTATTTTACTTAGCAGCAGTTCAGTGTCTAAACACCATTTATGATGAGATTAAAGTCATAGAAACAAACTTTGCACAATTTAATGTCAAGACGCTTAGTCCCTTCTTTTTGCCCTGCACTTCCTTCCTCACATTCTTCTTTACTACCTGCAATATCATAAATAGCTGAAAACAGGCTGTGTTTCTTCCTGATTTTTCTGCACTGATGCCCTTCCAGTGGTGGTTTGTCCATGGAAAGATGCTTAATTTCTGTACTGCAGTAAACCATTTGGTCTCCCAAGATCAAACCAATCAAATCACTCTAAAAGATACAGCAAATGTACTGAGCAGTAGTTACATTCATGAAGGAGCACTGGAAGTCCAAGTGCTGCCTTACATCAGGAATTTCTCTCAGAAATGTATAAAACATCCCAATATTATGTCGACATTAATAATGAAATACTATGTTTTATTATCAAAAATCAAAAGCACTCAACAGCTGTTCAAGAATGTAATTTCAACAGTTTGATTAAATTTCTGCAAAGTTAACCCTACAACTACTTACCCTGAACTACATAGCATGTCTGTGTCTTTTTAAAATAACAGACAAGTTACAAAACCCAATTTCACTTAAGTTGTATATTGGTATGCCCTCTCTGTCTTAACTATAAAGAAATTTAGCATGAATGTTGTGAAACGTGAACACTTCAGTTGGCCAGCTCAGCTTCTTGTCAGACTTGCAATTAATTTCCAGTAACTTAAATGATTCCAAAGATGACAAAAATATCACTTGAGAAAATTTAAAGTATGGTAATGATTTACTTTTTTTAATAAAAAAGAAAAAAAGGAGGTTTAGTTTGTGCATTTGATAGCATAGTTTCAGCAACATAACCAACTGCTGAGCAGCACCTTATCACATTTAGTATCAATACAAAAAATACGAAAACAAGTCAGTCTCAATGATGTGAGGATCTGACACCTTTTCCATTCTTATGCATGTCTCTTTGGAAGTGAGAATTTCCTTGGTATTCATAAGCATCTTCCCACAAAGGGAGAAACATCCCTCAAATTTCTTACTGGGCTACATGCAATACTACTAATTTACATCATTCACACATGAATTCTCAATATGGCTAGATGTTTGAAATATAGCTGTGAATACAGTGTTTCATTTTAAACACTTCATCTGAGTTCAAAAAGTTTTAAGGTTTACTTATCAAAAAACATTGATTTTTACAAAACAGTTCTGTATTTCAAGAAACGTAACAAAAATATAATACAGGGCTAGAAACTGTATTTCAGATACTGATCACAGTTTTTTGTTTGGATAAAAATACCCAACATTTTTAAAAGCTAGTCCCACAGGTATGAAAGTCAATAAATAAATTCTGTGATTTACAAATAAACTGATGGTCAGAGTTGCTTCCTATTTCGAGCCCTGCATAACAAATTATGATGACAGCATGACTTTCATGTTGTGAATGTTAAGTATAAACAGGGGTAGAAATTAACCTGTTTTCTCCCTCTGTCATCTAATAGGATACTGAAACAGTTTCTGTTTTGTAGTTTTGTGGGTTTTTTTAGTTTACATACCAGACTTTAACTCTTCCTGTGAAACTGGCATGTTTCCAGCTAAGAAAGGGTTCTGAAGTCTTCTGTATTAAAGTGTGAACTATTAAACCAATGTCTTTTACAATTTAAGTTTCTGAATAACAAAAGTATAATCCATGCTCAAAGCAAGAATTTTTAATTAATCCAACTCCTGATTGGAAGAAGCAATAACTAATCCAACTACTTATCAGGTAACTTGATTGACTCATTAATTTCAACCCCTGAAAACTGGTGAACAGGAAAGCAGTCAGGAGCAGCAAAGTAAAAGAGTAAGTAATTTTAGGAAAACATTGAGAGAGAGATAGAATTAAGGGTGTGAAAGATGTGGGATTTATGATTTTAAGGTGCAATGTTTTCCACTTACTCTTCACCCCCTTTTTCCCCTTGCGCTCCTTTTTGTATTGTTCCTTGAGTTTGGTTATTACTCCCTGGTCGACATTCCAAGCTTCAGGCATGAGACACTGGTCTTCCTTTTCTAAACAAAGTGAAACAAATGAAACATCCTTTTTCAATAATGTCACCAAGTGATCTCTACTGAAGGAGGTAACAGCTGCTGTCAATGGCATTTGTCTTTTATTTTGAACAGACAGAAATAGCACCAAGCCTGTGAAAGCTGTAAAACCACTACTCACATTCCACTTCTATTTGCTCAGAATTTTCTTAACAAAAAATTGAGATGAAATTTCACATGCCTAATTTCTATAACCAAGCACATAGTTGTTCATAAATGTAAGCAATGTTTACTTTATAATAAATCAGGACATATTTTCCAGCTTTTTGTTTCCTCCAGGGAAAGAATGATTATATCTAGAAACAGCAACTATGTTACTGGTCAACATAACTTCACAACTCAGATGTTGTGTCACTGCATTTCAAATTCTCATTTCATTGTCTTTGTGTTATGTTGTCATTTACACAAAGCAGCAGAACATTAAAATCATTCTGGAACATAGTATACAGGTCACCAATGTTTGAATAAAATCTTGAAGCACTAAGGCCATGAAATTTCACAAAAAGGGGAAGGTCTGAGTTATTAGTCTTTGAAAAAATACAGAAAACATTTCAACATGCCTAATGAAAAAAAAAATCCCCCCCTTTTTTTTTCCCCTAAAACATCTCTCTCAAATTGCCTCCCCTGTGACACGATACAGAGAAGAATTATACTTCCACCAGTACGTATTTGGAGATTTTGAACAAAACGCGTTACATGAGTTCAAATCTCCAAGTCATTTTTTCCATATATGGAAAGACTGTACCGAGGCAGCTTAGAAAAATAGTTTGCGAGAGGCAGAAGGTATTACAGCTTTTCTTCATATATATTTATTTACATGACCATTACAGCTACAAAATTTTTTGAATTGCGTTATCTTTTTGCTTTGTTTTCCTCATTAAAATCTCAACCTTATTATTTAAATATTAATTCCTTTCAGACCAAGGTTGCTTTGTACATCAATAAACTATTCTAGACCTTTTAAAATATGAACAATAATAAACTTATCCTCAGACTAATATGCAGAAAGGGTATGAGATGTCTGTAGAGAAAGCACAACACTATCAATCACAATCTGGAGGAGTCGCTATGATCGGCCAGAAGATACAAAACAAGAGATGGGTTATGATGGGGACTGACTTGTTAGAAATTAACTGATCCTCCATCAACATCAAACTGAACAGGAGTCAGCAGCATATTCTTGCAGCAAATGCTATCAACCTTATCCTGGGCTGTACTAACAAGAACGTAGCCAGTAGGGTGAGGGAAGTGATTATTCCCTTCTGTTTGGCACTTGTGAGACCACACCTTGAATACTGCATCCAGTATAATATTTCTTATATTGGGAAACCACGTAACTATAATGCTAAGTACTTGATGTAGTCCAAAAGAGCCACTCAGATGGTTAAGGCAGCTGGTGCAGATGAGCTACAAGGAAGGGCTGAGAGTACTGTGCATGTCCAGCGACAGCAAAAGAGGCATCTTAGTGCTGCCTACAACTACCTAATCGGCAGGTGTAGAGAAGACAAAGACAGACTCTGCTCAGACTTGCACCACAGAAGGACAAAATACTTCTTACCATGAGCACATTCAAATACCAGAATACTGCTCCTGACAGTTTATGGGAACTCCTTTCCCAGAAGATATTCATAACTTGACAGGAAGAAGGCCAGCGTAACCTGCTGCAAATGGACCTGAGCAGGAGGTAGGACTAGATGATCTCCTTTGAACCCTCCAGTCACAGTCCTATACTCACGAGTGACAGATTAGAGACCCAAAGTCTTGAGGCATTAGTCTTTTTGCAGCAGCTATGAAAATAGAGAGGTATAGCTGAAGAGAGACTCTAAAAAAAGATGGTCCGTGGGATATGTCATGTCCTCTTAATACATATGTCCAGTAAAGTACCACTAATGATCAAAAATTGCATGAAGAACTCAAAAAAGGTATGAGAAAATCACGCTTGAGAGAAACAAGTATGTACGCTTTCTGGGATCAGGCTGTAAGTTTTAATCATGCTTTTCCTCCCCAGCTAGACAAGATTTTTTGCTCTCCTCCATCAAAAAGTTTAGACAGATTTATATTATATTGTATTGTTGCCAGGAAAATACTTAATACATTAATTTTCGACAGACTGTCCCAGGATGCTTCCTGCATGTCCCACAGGTTCTGTTCCAACTTCAGAAGTGGATCTTGAACTACTACTGAGCAAGTGCTTTATAGTTTAAAAATTACCTGAACACTTCTGAGGAGCTTTCAAGCCAAACAGCTTCAACAGATTACTGAAACTGATGCTTGGGGTCCAAAATAAAGCAAAGACTTCCTCTGGTTGCTTCAATCCTCACTACACTGGATCACTCCTCTATGCTACATTTAACAGTTTCACTTACATTGAATTAACCTAAGTGATTCATAATGGCAGTTCCTTGAAGAAGCTTATTCTTACATACTGTTACCATAAAAGACACAGGTTGTGAAACAAGTAATTGAAAAACATGAACATCTACAACTCAAAAAAACCCCTTAATATTTCTAGAAAATGGAACTCCTACTTTCCATGACAATTTCTTTTTCACGTTAGACTTTTGCTCATTTGTACTCAGCTGTCATCAATGAAAGTAAAAATAAACCAGAAGTGTGAATTTGAGAACAAAAAAGCTCCTGTTGGTATACTAACGTTTTGGTGACACAAGCAATAGCTACACTTATCAAGCATAAATGGGCAAAATTTTAATATTAAAGAGAAGTATCAGAACAACCTAATAAAAATATTTTTATAAAAAAGAGTAACATTCCTAAATTTGTTGGGTAAACATAATACTGACTGCTGTATTTAACAATATTGAGATGCATCCTCTTAAGCAGAGAGGCTACACCACACTGAACAATAATTTGGAGTCCAGCCATGAGCTGGGCATGGCTTCAGTGAAATACAGCACCTCAGAGTGGTTAGCTCATGTGAGAGCCACAGCTACCATGGCTTATTTGTACGTCAAGGTGCCAGTTGCATTATAATGCTTAATTATTTCCCATTCATCTTCCATAGCTCCCTCTGTGACTACTTATGTCTAAGACTTTCCAGAGCAGGTTAAGGAGGAAACAACTCCCCATCAGGATATTTAACCAGTTCTCTTCCTTCTTCCCTTCCCTATGCAGTGGATTTATGTGGCATAATTATGTCAAGGTAAAGTGGATGCTGGCATTCTGGGTTGCAGAACATGAACCTCAAAGGACAGAGAACAGGTTGTGAAATGTTGCTCTATGACTATGGGGCTTAAAGATACATTCTTCTCATAAATTACAAAAGAAAATTTGAGCAACTGAATAGTTCTTATTGACCAAATTGCTAACACACAACAAGAGTACAGCTAATTCAGTCTTTATGACTCACGTTACTCTCTGTATCAAAGTGGGACAAAGCAGAGATGACTAATTAACTTTCATGTTCATAGTTGTAAAATACAGCTTTATCAGAGCACTTCATTAGCATGAGTTACTGGAAAAACACGTTGAAATTCCGCTCATAAAATTTAAATTCTATCTGCCTTATTATTAAAGAAAAGGAAAAAAGACAATGACCAGAAGCATAAACCTTGAAGAATCCTTACATTAAAGCAGTATACAGAAAAATTAGAATATTACATCAAGAGGACCTCAGTCTGCCAATTATTTACTGCAGGAATACTCAAAGGGTGCTGTGATCATGGCAGAGATCTCAATCAATCAATCAATCACAATATATTCTTATCGCAATGTTTTTTCTCCTGGTACAATCCACTACATTTCCTTACCCCAATCTGTTCCATCTCCTGAACTTCTCGATTCCCCATCACCTTCATCTGAGGTAACCAAAAAGTCAAACTCTTTCAAAGCTTCTTCTGTATCTCTGTCTTCACTGCTGTCTGATAGCACTCTCTTCCTTACAATCTGAAAGGTCAGGAGGGAGAGAAAAAAGCTGAATTAAGTTACACGCACATCTTCATACTGAGCAGTACTGTCTTGTCTTCTATGCGAAATCCTAACAGGAAGTTCCAGAGGAAGCAGAAAAGTATACATTAATAAGCAAATCTGGAATAAGCAAATTTCTAAGTCAAAATGAAATCTGTCTATAGATCTTTCTTGCTGTGTCCACCAATGATCAATCACTTGATAATGAATCTACACTGTTCTAGACCACTACTAATTTTTTTTTTAATACCAGAAAAGGTACAAACTTTCTTTTAATAAAGTTTTTTTTAAAAAAAAAAAACACAACACGCAAAACCCACAAACAAAAACCCCAGAATGCTGTAGAAAGTACTTCAGGAAAACCAAACTCACTCTGCTTCTCTGAAACTAGCCTTTTCAATTCTCACCTCTGAAATCACTCTACATGTGGAACAAAAGTCTAGAAAAAAAAACCACAAACAACTGACAAGAGCTAATTTACTTAGATTTGGCAAAAATCATTCCACTCCGAATACTTCCTCAGATATTACTGTTATTTAAACACAGTACTTCCATTTTAAACTATGTTTCCCTTTCAAATTCAAAAGCAAATTTCATTAAGAAAAATTACCAAATTTTGGTAAAAGAAAAAATACATGAAAGGACCTCATCGTATGCTTTCTGCAGTAAATTTACTTTCCCTTCCCCAATCAAAACGTACTAGATGCTTTACAGTTATTTGACTAATAGGCGAGCTGATGCCGTGATACATGAAATTTGTAGCATAAATTTTACTTCTACAGAAAAAGAAAATTCATCACAATACTTTTACTTGGAACCTTGCTAAGTCAGTCTGAAAAAACTTCAATACATAGGCCAACGTGCCATAGTTCATGAGGATGAATCACTGTTTCCTCTAAATACCTTGAACTAACTTCAAAACCTGAAACAATTCTAAACTTCAAGCTTCATTCCTTTGGCAGGCTTATTGAACATACTGTATTACAGATGATTTTACAGAAGAGTCTCAGACACTAGTTCACAGCCCATGGATGACAGGAAGAAGTTCATAAAGATCCTCTTTCTTTAAAACCTCTTTAAATGGATTTTCAAGTGTTCATTCTTGAAACCGATCACAGAAACAATCACATCCATCTGCTTATCTCACTCTTATCTGCTTCAATTGTTAGGAAACAAAACTCACTGAATAAATATCAATTTTGAAAATAAGAGGGTACAATGAGTACTGATTTTATGTATCTATTTAATGCAATTATATGACCAAATCACATATCAAAGTATAGATCATGAGGGAGTTCCAGGCATTTGACTGAATAAACAAACAAAAAAGTTTATTAACCACATGTAAGAGTTTTCCCAGTTATACTTCTTCTTCCTTCCACAAGCTATTTGAAGAAAAATGTGGTGTTTCAGTTATGTACCCTACAAGTATAAATTCCTGCAAGTCATTTTAAATATCAATAGGTTTATATAACTATTCAAGAACAACGCATTTTTGACGTGCAACATTGCAAGCAAAACGTTCAAACTAAGCTGAAAATTGTAAAAGAAAGATATTTACTACCTTAAAAATTGTAACCAATATATATAAAATACACTAGGTAGTACAGAATAGTAGAAAGAATTAAAAATATTTTAATTTGCCACTGCAAACATTAAAGCAATAATGATGGCAAAGCTTAACTTATATGCACAAACTCAGAAATGCATATATAATTCCTCTTATGCACACATGCTTGGACAGACCATCATAAAGATGCATTAATGATTTGCACGTGTACATACACAGTCATATACTTTGCATATAGGCATCTCATTAATCTCACTTTTTCTGTTCTTCGTAACTTTTTCAATTATTTTTTCCACTCACTGTTGCGGTATCAATGATTGTTTTCTCTCTTCCTTCAATATCTTCTTCATCTTCTTCATCACTAAAGTCTGCAGCTGCATTTTCAAGAAACTTGAAGGTCTCTAGCAGAGAGGCAGAGTCAGTCAATTCAGGTTTCCTAAACAACAACAACAATCACCATCATGAGTCAGAAGAAACCATAACAAAGTCACTTTTACAATTACCAGTCTGTTTTGTTTTACGATGGCCAACAACACATGAGACTAAAATAAGCCTACAGGTATAAATGGACTATTAAAGGTAAAAATATTAATGAATTAAAACCTAAACATTATCCATAAACTATCTTATTAGAACCAACAATTTTTCTTCATCCAGCTGAAATTACCAGGCCAGACATATTTCAATATTCTATTTGAAAAGCATTTTAAAGCAACGTTCATCTGGTATGTGCCCAAAAGCAACATCAATACTATAATACCATCATGGAAAGCCTCAGCAACAAGGACATGAGTTACAGCTACTAAATTGGCCTCCCACATGTACATCAGGGTACAGGAAAACTCTGCTGTTATCTTATGTTCCACACCTTGCTGGGAAACATCAAACTCTAGGTCTATCATTCATTAACTTTTAAGACATTGCCACTATAAAACAATATAATGGGAAAATATCATTGATGACTAAATGACGTTCACGGAGATGTTAACATTAAACGAATAAGGAAATGGATGACGACTGGGTAAAATTACAACTGCACTGGCACAAGTTCAGGCAGTGCCTCAGAACAGGAAGCATAAGGGTTGTCATATTAACAGCTGAAGAGGAAGAAGCAGGACTGTAACCATTATTAAAACTCTGATGAAAGTACAATTAAAGAAACCCTAAAATTAACAACAGGTACAATGTTTTCCATGCAGAAGACGCACTTCTCCATCAATCCCTCAAAGATAAAGTGGTGAAACAAAAATTATTCTGCTTGAATTCCAATGATTACTTCCAGTAAAACCTTGTACATTCTTTATATGACTTTACAACACTAAAGACAAGCTTTATTGTTTTCTTACCTTTAATCAGTAGTCTGTTTTTCATAGTTCATCACTAAATGCACGTCATCTTGATTTTCACAACCACTGAAACCAAAGAAGTCTCTCTCTCTTTTCAGAATTGTAGCTCTAAATTGTCTTGTACAGTCACCCTTACTACCAGCAAGTGCCTTGCTAATGCTAAATTTTGCTTCTGCTATGACCCTTCTTAAAAGGTTCGATCAACTGACAAGCCTATCTAGTAAGGCCTTCTAAACTCCCTGCAATGTAAACACCTGATTATCCATCCATCACCCACTTATTCCAGTGTTTCTTCATAACACTTGTCAAAGGTTTATTACAGGAAACATCCAAGGGCAAAAGCTCTGATGTATAATAAGGCTTGATAAGCAGCACACTTACTTCTTTATGCAGTCCTCTGCTCAAGCAGTTCTGTGCTTATATGACAACAATTAGCAGGAGTGGCCTCTTCGTAGCCCCAATATGTCTGCATCTCATTAAGACAACTTGCTAGTCTACCTGGTTTTCACTTATTCATCTTTACAGCCCAAAAATACCAATAAAGATTTAATTTGCCATTAGAAATTAATAGAATCATAGAATGGTTTAGGTTGGGAGGGCCCTTAAAGATCATTGAGTTCCAACTCCCTGCCGTGGGCAGGGACCCCTTCCACTAGACCAGGTTGCTGAAAGCCCCATCCAGCCTGGCCTCCAGGGATGGGGACTCAACAACTTCTCTGGGAAACCTGTGCCAGTGCCTCACCACACTCACAGTGAAAAATTTCTTCCAATCTAAATCTACCCTCTTTCAGTTTGAAACCACTACCCTTCGTCCTATCACTACATGCCCTTGTAAAAAGTCCCTTTTCAGATACTGGCAGGCCGCAATAAGGTGTCCCCAGAGCCTTCTCTTCTCCAGGCTGAACAACCCCAACTCTCTCAGCCTGTCTACATACACAGCAGCACACAATACCATGATATACAGTATGTTTTCTTGGCCAGTAGTTTTACTGAGAATATTCCTTCCACTTTCCCATATTTTACCTTAGTTAAGAACAATCTCAAACACGCTTCCAATTTGCCCTGCTTCCTGCAGTATTTTGACCCTTTTTTTTCCATGACAAACCTGAAAGCACTCTGAAATATTTTTATTTTTCCTTAAGTAATCACTACTTTGGCAGACTACACTACTTCATGAATCTGTAGTAATAACCTACATTTTCACAGAAACCCTACAGCACTGTTATTTTGCTGTTTCCAACACACAGATCTTGATAAGACAAAACTTATAATGTGCTTCGTTTGACAAACTTCCTGATTTTCAGCGAATTTTCTGTGTTCTCATCAACTTTTAGTGGACTAAATCATGCGACACAATTGTATTTCTGTGTTTTCCTCTGTAATTTGCCGTGTAAAAATCTGCCATGTAAAAACATCATGGCTGCTGATCTATATTAGCAACTATCAAGACATGTTACAGTGAATAGCAATGTCTGAACTAATACCGAACATAGAATATAAAGTTTTAATCAACAGAACTTGTTTTTAAGAGACAGAAATCCTTCTACAGGTACAAGGTTTTGTAGTAATTTGTACCTAGATTCGGTTCTATACTTATTTGATCTTAAATCAGGCTCTCTCACACTGAAGTTCAAAGTGACAATCGAAAGAGAAGGTTAAATCTTTAAGTAACTGCCCTGAATTCAATATCATATTAATTATGACATACTTTAGTGGGCAGGATATACATGTAATCGTATAGCTCCGTTTACACAGGTGGGTAAAAGTCATCTCATGCATTGGAAAGCACAGTAGTTTATCATGTATTTCAAAACTCTTGCACAGTACAAAAATGTACAAAGTCAGCATAGTACCACAGATTACTCATGCTAAGGCACAACTTTCAAGAAAGAATTTATAAGAACCAAAAAAGAAAAACAGAAGTGACAGAATATTTAAACTATTTAAAAGTTCTACAGAGAAAAGAAACTTCAAGCAGACAGGTAGGTTGATTTGCTATACTGTACCCCAATACACTTCAGCAGTCAAATCAAAAGGAACACAATAATGTAGCTATTTTTCATCCTTTATCAGCACATAAACATAATGTTTTTTAGATATTATTGTCAGCATGAACACTTAGGAATACTGTAAAATATACTTAAGAAAATGTCTAGCCTTCGCTAATTTATGTTATGTACTTTGATGGCAATTTGAAGCTTATTTGTCTCATTATTTTCCATCTGTTTAGTTTGTTTCTCTTACGCAGTCATTCACAAAGCAACATAAAACAGCGGAACTGGCAAAAATACATTCAGAGATGGGGTAGTGTAATAAATTACTTTAAATTCCATTTTAGAAAAAGAAACACAACTCAACATTTCCAGGGCTTTTGTAGTCTAGAATACTTTCAAAAAAAATAACGGATGAAAGCAACAGAATGAAGACCCAAAGGCAAGGACTGATGCATGAACTGTAGTATTACAGGTGTCAGCAAGGTAAGGCTATGGCAAGGTTCAAGACCTGTTGCAAATAAGGGAAGAGCAAAAAAAACCAAAAAAAAGTCTCAAAAAGGACCATTCCTCTTTACTGGACTGTCCTGGATCAAAACATATGTAAGGGAGAACGTAATTTTCAAAGTGCAAGAACTTAGGTGTTGCTTTTTCCTTCTTCATCAGCCATACTGTCTAAGTAAAAACTGCTGGAGAAGAACAAGCCAGAAACCCCAGGCAGCAGGAGCAGCTACAGAAGCTGCCAAAGCAGAGAGCACAGAGCAACCAGATTTTGGCAGGACTTCCTCAACAATGTGCTCCTCAGCTGCTTGTTCTGAATCTCTTTCCCACTGCTCCTTCCTTAATCATACTCTGCAACAGCACCCTTGTGTGCTTTTCTCCCCAGCACCTAACCTTGCCTTCTTTCCTTTAGGGTTTCATCCCAGTTGACTTACCACTTCCTAACAAAATCTAAAATAAAAAAAAAAATAAAATTGAACCGATGTAACATCTTCTGTCAAATACTGTTAACTCTCTGCATTACTTCCTCCTCTCCAGTAGCCTTATGCAATTAGACAGGAAAGTCTTTGGGGCAGAGAGACTACCTGCTACTTGTGTCTGCACATGATTAAGTACAACAGGACTAACTGCTTGTCATAAGCATAACAAGTACAATAAGTAGTGCCAGAAAGTATAGCTACGCTAATGCTGCTGGGTTTTCCATCTTACTACTAACGGATGGGCAGCATGCAGATCTCGTGAATATTACTATTGACACAGGGAACTTCTGATCCCCAAAGATAAGGCACTCTGTCCTGTTTAAAACACAGAATTCTTGTTACAAATGGGCTGGTAACTGAAATACTTACCTCCCTTAAAGCAACATAAACCTGAAATCACATGAATATTTTTCTACTCAGGAGAACTTGCCAGAATTTTCTGCAGCTGGGACTGCCCTGAAAATCTCATACTGACTTGTATTTTACAGTTCTATTATTCGAATTTGTCTTAACCCCTAGGCCCCTTTAAAACTAAAAATAATAATAAACTCTTGCCATGAAATCTAAGAAATATGATTTGTGGATATTCCACATGTAATATTTAAAGCAAGCAGGGCTCTCGCTGGGCCTCAGCGGGCCATACAGCCAACTCTTAATTTTCTGCCCAACAGTCACGTTGCTCAAGATAAGTATTTTGTGTAAAAATTCAGTTGGCCCTGACATCAAAATATTAGCAGCTTTACAAAACGTATAGCGTTCAATTGGCTCTCAACATTTGATATTCAGGACCTTAACATAAATCCTGTTTCTTACTGAGTGAAAAGTAGAAACCATAATCTATAGGAAAGGTGAAGTTGTTATGTGGAAACTAAAACAGGACATTGATGATACATTTCCTGCTCCCAACATGACCCAGAACATTTCATATTGCAAAGTCAAGTTTAACTTACACTAAATCCACATAACAGACATGTATTTTCTTTGTAACCAACACATTCAATATTTCTATCATTACCTTCTCCTTTCTTGATAATAACTCTTGGGAGTCTGTGGTCACATCCAGGGATACCATGAACTACCCAACCACAAGGCCATTATTAACTCTCTCGGTCCTACTCACTCCCCCAAAGGAAAAAGTAGAGCGTTTTTTTTGTTTGTTTATTTTATCCAAGACATACACAAGTTATCTTAAATAAAACCAGATTTTATTGAGAAATGCAGAAGCAGGAAGAAATACCACAGTAAAGTTAAATAAACACAAGTTCAGCTTAGGCTGAGAAATGTTTCTGGAGGCCTGTACAGGAAAAAGCCTGTTGTGACCCAGCATTCAAGGAGCTATTCTAGCATCCTCTTTCTTGAGCCATTTTTGTTAGCTAAGTTTTCTCCTCCTATCAAAACGTGCTACTGTAAGGTCCTAAGTTTTATTAATTCCCCATAGAATTCAGTTATTCCATATTTTAACATAGTCTTTTCAATGTGGCTAGTTGAGTTCTTTCTAACTGGACACAATAAATAAATGCATGCAAATTCAAATGTATTCTTTTCTATGAGGGCTGTCTTTAAGAACAGTTTGTTAAATCTTCAATCTTGTGCAAAATCATTCATAATGCAGCATAGAAAATATCAAACTAAATTTGAAAAACTATGGAACACTTACAATCATCAAAATTTACACACAAGGAACACAGGGCAGGCTAGACAGTCTGTCACAACCTTTGAATCCTCTTATGAATTCACACCACACAATGTAAGAACCAGTGCAATACATACTACAACTGGTAAGCAACACTTACAAAATGGTTTGTATGTAAATTGGAATCATGAAGGAATGCCATATAAAAAGGGAAGGCCACTTCTCTTGCCCAATCTAGTCAGATAACTGTAACAGGTCAAATAAACAAGCTTTTTAAAGAATAAAAATAAAAAAATAAATTCAATGGTAGAAGAACCTAAATAACTTTTCTAAGTTATTTCTCCATTCATCTCCCTTCTGTCTGCTTCTCTCTCTCCCCCACTGCACAACTTCTCTGTCTTTCCCCATTCCTTCTATACCATGAGTCTTATGTGATATTTCCAACAAGCATCCCTCAAACCCTTAAACCCCAATTTACCTTTTTTTTTTTTTTTTTTTCCCCTCCTTAAACACATCTGTTGAACATTTGCAGGTCTGGCCTAAATCAGGTACCTTTGAAATGCCTGTTAGGCCACTGCAGGATGGAGTCAGGGACAAATGGGAAAAAGGTGGAAAAAGCACCAGTACAGGGAACAAGGCAAACAGATTTGAGGTTTTTTTTCTTTTTGTAATTCAATATTTTAATCTCGCATACTATTTTAGAAACCTTTTTCATGGCAGATGTTACCTCAGGTTGTTAAATTCAGAGATATTTTCCCAAATAAACCATTTTATAAGCGAGTCAACACACAGCATTCATCAGCCAGTATGCAGCAGTTTCATTACACGGATCAGTGTTAATATGATTTAGAGATGCAAAAGAGTTATTCAAGGCTTTCTGGTATAGAAAGACATTCATTTGCTCAAGTGTCAGTTGGAATGATTTGTTGTACATCATAAAGATAAGGTCTTCAAAATGTTTAATTTTAATCTTTGAAAAGATCTTTGGATTTGCTCTCAAGTGTTGAGGTTTGATGCCTTTTTGCTCATGTAAATTATAGGCAGTGGAAGCCATATGCAGTTCAATAGGAAAAAAAAGGCAGTAGATCAGTTTCAGAGAGAGACTGATACATCATTCAGGATCATTTTTCTTTACAAAGTTTCTACTTAAATATAGTTCTAATGATCAAAACCTTAACAAGAACTCAGATAATTTATCTACATTGTTTTTATGTATACACACATTCATATATATGTGTATATACATACATATGCTTGGTAAAACCTTGTTCCTTTCCAGTTCTATTCCTTTATTATATTTGCTTCCACTCTTATCAAATGGTAGTCAAATACACACTTTCAAGAAGGTAAACTAATTTGACTGCTTAGGTTTCAATCAATAAGATAAAGGTATTTTAAAAAAAAAGGTAATAAGTGAACCGAAGATACTTAAATATTCTCATGTTTTCAAGGCTACAAGTTACATTTGGAGACAGCTTGCATTTCTGTTTCAGTTTGTTGGAGGAAAGCACCCATTCCTCTCACTGCAGGTGTTAAGAATTTCAACCATTATTATAAAGTTATTATTTTAGTATCTGTTTTTGAGTCTAGTCATGCCAAGTGGTACTTATCTTTTGTAATGCAAATGAGCTGATGTGAAGAAACTGAAAACAGATTCCCTTTTAAATTCCATGAAAAAAGTGGAAACAGGTCTATATCTATCTCAGGTTATCATATTAACATTTCATTTATGGAATCAAAATCTTCCAGTGTACATTCAAAATCCACATGATGTCTTGAGTGCTAAAGTTTTCAAGAGGATCTGTACGTTAGCAAATAAATAGGCAATGTAAGAATACAAGTTTGGCCACCGAAGTAGCAACTAGTAATACATAAAGACTGAGGCTAATTCACCTAATAGTAAGACAAGAAACTAATTTGGCTTTAAAAGACTTTAAGACAACAGTAGTTTGTTTGTCACTGTACCAAAAGAAGAAAAAAACCACAGAGACAGGGGGAGTTCTCTGATGTAACTGCAACCCTTTAAAATATAAAAAATTAAGCTGAGGGATACGAGGAACAAGATGACAATTTTCTAAATTAACTGAAGCCTAGCAGAATTCAAGTTACATATTGTCTGCTGCAAATAAATATTACTGTCTTAAGTATTTGCACTACAGTAACTACTGTAGATTTCTACATACCAAAGTAAACAGCATCAATTTCACAATAATCAACCCAAACATTCTCACCGGCCTTTCCCATAAAAATGCTCAACTTACTGTCCATATCGCAACACTGAGTGTCCGAACCCTGACTGCTGAAGTAGGTACAACTGGTATAACAGACAAGTTCTGGTACAACAAATAACTCGTTAAAATTTGCAAAAGATGTAGTGAGTTGAGCAGAGGAGGAATATCCTCCTTACCTTCCATGAAGTATAAACTTCACACATCCCTGAGGTCAGAGAAAAATGCCAGGGCTTGCCCTTAAAACAATCAAAGGCATTTCCAAAAAAAAAAAAAAAAAAAAAAAACAACCACAAACAAAAAACCCAAACGAACAAAAACCAAAGCAAATGAGAAAAGACAAGTGTGGGTGTCTGCTGTTGTCAGAAGTACGGTCAGGGTAGATCAGAGGGATTGCTGAAGGAGGCTGAGTAGCAGCAGCAGTCACTATACACAGATTAATGGTCTTACAGAAAAACCATGCTAAAATAAGACTGTGCTGAGACGTACATCAGCTCTTCCATTCTTTTACTGGAATTTCTCTCAGGACCAATTTGTTTTGTTATCCACTGCTTTCATTTCACTGAGAAAGTATTGGTTGATTACCAAAAAACAAACAACAGTCAAAGCATGAACAAAGTTTTTTTCCCATTTCCATTACACCCTCTCTCCTCCCGAAGAGGTAACCATATGGCAGCATAAAAGCATCAATAACATTTTTTACTTTCCTTGGGATTTATCACATGAGTGTTCAGCTGTACAGAAGGCAGTTTAGCCAATCTGTTCTTTCTCCAATTTACATTGCTATATGGAGAAATCTTTGAGGAAATTAAAGCTAATGTGCCTTCCATTTTCCTGTTCCTGAAATGCATCATTGCATCCATTTTCCTTGTTTTTCACTGTGTCAACTTTCCCCTCTATCGTACATTATCTCCATCACATTCACTCACATTCTTTCCAGATTCCTATTGATTTGTCTTCATTGTTTCACATCCACAAGCTTTCTCTTTCTTCAGTCCCCGTGCTCTGCTTCTCACATTCTTCCTTCCAGGTAAATTTTTTCTCAAAATCAGACTTAAAATCTGCAGTCTCTGCTGGATGCACAATATTACGCAGTTCTTCCAAGGTCAAACAAGTCAAATGTTCCATAAGCGGCATTTTCACAGAGATATTCCTCGTTAGACTAGATTAATTTCCATCCATTACATTTTGTCCAGCATTCTGCTCTTCAAATATAACTAAAACGTCTTCAGGTTGACCACTAGCCTCAGGCTTGTTAGCAGATATGACATCAACATTCATTAAATGTTTTGAACCACAAAATTTGCCGAACTGCATTGGCTTGAGCAGTTCACAGACTTCTGTGGTGACAGCAAAGCTTTCTCCTACAAAGAGTTCCACTGTATCCATACAGCCAGAGAGAGTCTTCATCCGCATTTTAGTTTGCAACTGTCCCAACGTCTAGTGGTCCTGGCAAACACACACATATGTCCTTAATCTTCTTGGGATTACACCAAGGTTTTGGTTAGTTTCTTGTTCTTCCAGTCTCTCACCGTAACTTTCCTCGTCTACTACTCCCAAACTGCAGACCCTTGTTCATCGCGCTCCTTCCAGCCGTGCAAGCTTGCTGTGGCCCCAATTCTCTTCTCACTTTACATGCACGCTAGGAATAACAAGAGGCTGCTAAATGAACTGCCAATCTTTTCAGCCTCCTGGTAAGCAGCCTAGCACTGGTGAGGTTGCTCAGAAAGTGCCTCTGCCTCGACTGTGAGACGGAATTAAGCTAGCTGAGCCACCTAGATTTTTTCTAGTTCTGCCAACCAGGTAGAAAAGCATTGAATTAAGTTTTCAAACACTCACCAAGAATTCCAATTGGGATCAGGAGCAAGATCCGCATGCCTTAAATCTTAGTCACCCATTCAATACTAATAGTCTTCAAAAAACAGCTGTTCTATACATACAACATTGACAATAGCTGAGGCACGGAATGGGTAAGTACGAGCTAATCGAGAACAACATCTCATCTCATTTCTGATTTTCCCATCTGCCATAAAGCTGCACTTTGAAATCTCAGAGGCAAGTGATGATGCAGTTGGGAGGAGGTGAACAGTGCCACATGCCACAGAAACAGTGAAATGTAACATTTTACAGTATCTAGTAGCACGAGATGAAATAGCTGTTAAATAACAGGCAGTCTCTGCCAGGAAGAAAGCCACAGAATGCCTCCTGCATGGAAAATAGGAAGAGATGTTCTAAAAGCGAACTTGAAACACCCAGAAGAATCACAGCACTAAAAGCTAGTCCTGCACTCCGACTGACCAAGGAATTTTAGTAAAATCCCAACTTTCTCCTCTCGGGGAGGGAGAACTCAGCTGACATCCACAAACTCAAAAATCACCCATGAAGTGACTATGTTGAACAAGATCCCTGGAAAATTCTTCCACTGTCAAACCCTGCAAATCACCTCTCACCTATCATGTATCAAACCGCTCCCCTAAGCTTTCTAGTACAGTCTGCCATCTTACGCATCACAAGAGAGATGAAAACAGCTTCTCAAAGCCTGCAGCCCGACCAGCCTTGCAGCTGACAAGCTTGCAGAGCCACAATGGAAGGGAACTCATTTTTCTCCATCAGTGAATATCCTCAGCCATAGCGTAGATGACAAAGTGTTAAAACTAGTAACAGATCTATCCAGAAAGAAAGCACATAGGAAAGAAATGCAAATGTATCCAAAACTGCTATGTCAAAACCACTGTCCAACCATTTAATCATCAAATAACTACCTTATAAATACGTCCAACTTTCAAAACTGAAGTAAAGACATTTAAATAAGCTTCTCTTCTTACACTTTAAAATTTTATTTACTCGCTTCCTCTGAGAAGTGACCCCCTCCACCAGAAATCGAACTAAAATTGTTATTGTAATCTATCAAGCATTCCTTGTTCTTCAAAAACAAAGCTGCTGTACATAAATGGCACGGCTTGTCAACTACATAGCAGCACAATATATTTTCGTAGCTTGTGGGTTTTCTCATACACTCAAATTTTCCACCTCACAGCATTAAATTTAATTACATAACAATGAACTTCTGCCCTTACATAACTTGGCCTGAAGTTGCTGGGCACAATGAAATTTTACAAATGCTTTTTAAAAGACAATGTGTCACCTAACAGTATTAGACCTTGGGGGAAAAAAAAAAAAAAAAGCTTTGAATTCTGCCACATCAATATAGAAAAGGAAAAAGAGGGAGACTCTGCGGAACGTTGTGCTCACCAGTGCAGCACAAACTACTGGGAACAGCTACCTCGTGTATTGTTCAGACAAAAAATTCTGCTTCGTTTTCATTATTTTTCAAGTTTTACAGCTACAATATTTTAAACAAGAACAAACAGATTTTTTTTCCTGAAGCCTCTACAGTTAAATTTCAGACTGAACTTACTTTTTTCTTTTAAAAACTCTGCATGGAAAAGAGAAGAAAATGGAAAAAAGCCTCTTATGTTTTCAACATTATTTAAAAGCAAAAGTAAGCACAACAAGCTTTTACTGTCCTTGACTGACTTTTCATAGTATTAGAAATATTGAAAGACAAATGAATACCTTACATTTCAGTCACATTTACATATGTATATCTACTAGTGGAAAATCAAAAACTTACAGGAATCAGAATGTAACAAGTGACTTTGTTTTTCAGATCCAGTCAAAAAAAATCCTGTATCTCATATAGATTGTCATGTCATAGTCAGCACAGACCAGAAGAGCAAAGCCTGTAATCAATACAGTAAAGTTTCCAGCAATACAAATAAACCATTAACTTGAAACAACGCTGACCTCTAACCACTTAACAGTCGTATCTCAAAAAGGCTTTATTTGTGCTGCCAAGTGAAAATAACGAATGGTACTTTTAAGCTGTGAATCTTAATTTACTTCCATACTTATTGCTTACTGTAATAAAATTAGTTAGAATTGCTCTAATCTCCAACTAGGGAAAAAATCCTAGTATTCTCAGTAAACAAAAATTTGTTCTACACCATTAAGTGCATTAATGCAGAAAGATAACATTTTTATACTGATGCTTACCCAATCATTGCGTTTTCTTTAATCTGACCCTCTGTGCCATTTACCATTGGCTCTTGATTTCTGTTTTCCTTCTCTGAAGCATCACTTGAGAGGCCCAATAAAGCTCGTACTCGCTTTGACTTCACATCCAATATTGTGTCGGTATAGCCCACTTCTTGTAGATACCTGTAGGAACGGAACTCATGCTAATCTTCCATGCACATCTCACTTATTCAAAACAGTAAATGAAAACTTCTCCCTAAACTCATTTTCAACCCCTTAGCTTAGCAAAGTATGGTACTGTGCTAGTGAAACATGCTTATAAATCATCCTGTACCAGCTGCAGAGGGATCGCCTCTTGCAGTACCAGTCTCTACAGTCACTGAAGGGAGAAAAAAAAAAAAAAAAAAAAAAAAAAAAAAAAGAGCCTAGCAGCCAGAGGTTATACAATACGTTATTCATTCATTTACTAAGATGGATGGAACAGCACTTTCAATTAAAACATTTACAACTGGCTTATAAAAAAATCACCACAGTTGCATGTACACCATGGCCATTTTATTATTTGACACACGAAACTGCACATGAAGCCTTACAAGAAGTACCAGGTATGTTCCTTATGAAAGCATTACTAGTAGCCTAGAAAACTGAGGGCATAAAAACAAGTGCTGTAGCTACTAGTAAGAGTTGTTATTTGTAACGCACTAGGTTTGATAAAATCTTTGTCTTGCATATAAAGGCTAGGCAGCAAGAATCCTGGACTAGCTTGTGAGAAAACCTCAAGGTCTAAAGTTGGCTCGTTCTTCAATATGCCATATTGTCTTTGGGGGAAAAAGGGGGAAATAATGATTAAAAAAAAAAAAAAAAAAAGGTAAAAATTGGTCGCTGTCCTTTCCTCTAGAACATGGAGTTAATAGCACTGTCTTCTGAGGAGCACTGGACTGATTAAATGATCAATATTCTAGAGGACTCTAAAGATGGGAAATGCTATTTTATAAGAACAGCTGTTACAAATCAAGGACATGCACTTTTCCTGCAAGAACATTCTCCTCCAATTATTTAACAATATCCTCCACATAACCACATTAGGAGAGAAATACTGATTGTTGGCTATATAAAAATCAAACAAGTCACCTACACAAAACAGAGTCCATCAGTAATATGCACTCTGTATTCAGCACTGTGTCACTTATTTATGAATTGCACTGAGAAGGAATGAACTGTCTTCAAAATCACTGACCCAAGTCAAGACCACTTTATTTACATTTATTCAACACACATGCAAAGATTTGAGCTCTTGCAAAAGAAAAGCATGTACAAGCCATACAACAGACAAATTTAACTCTTGTGTAATTGCTTGGATACAGGCCCTTTAATAAAAGCTCCAGACTGTCCTAACTGTCTCCCTTCCCTCTCATTTAATCCTCTGTAACATACCACCAAAAAAAAAAAAAAAATATATATCAGAAAGCAGAAGTTTTGCTAACTGATTAGAAGACCTTAGAATCTAATTATCAGTATAAGGGATAAGGCAAATGCATGAAAAACAGAGACACTCTGATGAGAGTTCTTTAAGAGACCTCTTCAAATTAAACCAAGGATTGTAACCAAGGCAAAAAAACCCACACAAAAATGTGACCAAATGTTTTGGAAATTAATTAACTCATTATGACCACAATTCAAAATCTAACTTAGATTAAAAGACATTTGTTTCATTGAGACAAACTGAGAATTAGAAAACTTCTAGTCTAACCTTCTGGATACGAGTCTTTTCTGCACCTCAAGCAGGCCAAAATAAAAGTTAGCCCTCTCCAACACCAGTTATTTTTATTTTACATAGCTCTTAACTGAATTACTCGTGTGTGCTGTTTTTTAATTAAAAAAAAAATTGCAAAGTGTTATGACCCACTGTTTTCCCAAGCAGATTGTTTTATTATACTCAGTGAAAGAAACGCAAAGGAGATTCGGTGTTTGTGATTTGACAAGGCTTCTCATCTGAAGTCCTGAAATATTAATTTTTTTCAAAAACCTAGGAAAAGTAGGGCAGAAGCTGAATGAACTTCATCACACACCCTAACTTTTCTTGAAAGAAAATCTAACAGAAAAAAATCAGATACCACCACCATCAAGTTTCAGTACCAGATTCTTTCCCTTGCATTCGTTATTCGAGTCATTTTTTCACCACTTACTGTCTTAGCAGCTGTCGTCCTTGTTTCCATATTAGCTGACTGTTCTGTTGTGGCTGAATCTCTGTCTCATTCCCTTCATCTGGAAAAGATTATTTAATTACAAACATTTTTTTTCTTTGTCTTAAAATTATTAGGAATGGTTTAATAACAAAATAAAAGATTCAAAGTGCTAATAATCAATCAAGAGAGAAAAAAATGCACATAGGACATAACTGTAGTACTATGTACATATAAAGATTGTCAGGTACATCCTACTGTATGAGAGCAAGTTCCACTAGTCATCAGTGCCTTCCCTTCTGTCTCACATCCAAAAGCCACATCTTACTCCTTCTTCTTTAAGGGAACATAATCACATAGACAATCTGGAGTTCCATTTTTGCATTAACCTTCCAATATAATTGTTACTGATAATTTAAGTTTGGATACGAACATCTTTAATTGCTAACAATATAAAATTCAACTGCAGCATGATATCTATTTACAACGTACTGTCAAATCATTTTCCTTAATATTTGACCATTCAAAATATAACCAACAGACCTACTGACATCAACTTTAAATTAATTTTGTATTAGTTTTGTGGAAGGAAAAAAAACAAACCAACCCCACAGCAGAGGTCGTTTGTTTCTTGTTTAACCTGAAAGCTGTTGAAAAATTTTCACCACATTTTCCACAACCATGAATTTGTATCCAAACAGTACTACTGCAGGAAAATCCACATAAAAATTATGTGTCTGTTCTGGTAAGAAACCTATCTGAATGCTGGTAACCAACAGCTACACATTTATTTCATATATACAGCTTCATACTACACGATGGTGGGAGGTTTTTTCCTCTAGGAGATGCATAAGCATAGGCTTCACAAGATAAAAAGAACTTGGTTTAGTATCTATGAAAGTCTCTACAAAAGTTGAAACCCTTTGTGGTCCAAACACTAAAGCATGAACAATCTTCCTGTGTAAACAAAAATTAAGAACCAGAAAAACCTGTGGTATAATCCTATGAGTAACTTTATATGCAATGTGGGAAAGCTATTGTCCTTAACAGGAAGTAATTTACCTCTAAACAACTGGATTAACACCACACACAAAAAACCCACCACCCACCCAAAGAAGCTATCAAAGACTAATCAGAATTCACAGGCAAGGAGAGCCATATGAACTTTATCCATCTTAAATTCACAAATCCACTTATCAGCAGCTGTAGGAAATAATCAATTGCACAATGATCTTCTGACAAAAACTGAAAACAGGTGGACCCAATGCACAACTACCAAAGCTCAGTCTATAAGAATTAAAACATGACTGAGATAAATCTGCCTGAAAATTCCTTTTGATGGCAAACCCCCTTCTTCCTAAGGCACTATTAAGTATATCTACAGGCAAGTTTTCTCTTTTGCTTAGTCTCCTCAAAACTGATAACTGCTAGCAGTAACAGTCATTTACAGATGAGAATGAAGGGACCTGCATTATGAACAAATAATAGCAGAAGATATCACAAGCAGTAAAAAAAAAAAAAAAAAAAGATAAAGGCATCCCTTTATCAGGAGATTGAACTCTTTCTCCTGAAATGTATTACTGACTCCCCAAGAGATCTTAAAGAAAACAAACAACAAGGACCCATTTGGAAGAACTACTAGAAACACTTCCACATTTTCTTGTGACTGGGCAGCAAAAAGAGGGGCCAGGGGTGAGGGGTGAGAAAAGACACGGACCTACAAGTAAGTATCTATCAAAGACAACTCCAAAGGAGCATGCTAACAAAGTTTGTATTTTCAGTGTGTATCTTTCATCTGTCCAGATTTGATATAGAACAAAGTGTACATTTCTGACAGCTACATATATAGATTGCAATGGGATAAATCAGAATAATGGAATTTTAACAAAGGTAATTTCACTAATGTTCACTTTGCGTAAGTAATGCACTGGCTACAGCTCTGCTGGGCAAACCAGGCCTTGCACTATATTCCTCAGCTGGAAACTGGAGCAACATGCTACAGCTGCATCCTGAGAAATTGGTATGATTGGGACAAACGTTTTCAAGATACAGATTGGGATTTTCCCCTTAGTAACACCAAATTAAACTATTTCTGCATTTAAGGAAATAACCTTGATAATAATGTGAAATAAAGTTTCTCAAAAATTCATTATATCTTGGACAAGAAAAGCCTGGTGTGAAGTTTCATCAGTTGGTGTGGGGTTGGATTTTTCGTTTGTTTGGGCTTTTTTAATGACCTTCTGAATCCAATGAGTAAACCAGACCATCCCTTCCACAAACCAAGTGACAGAGCTGAGGTCTGCAGACTTTGGATATTCTTCCTTTATGTACAGGTGGTTCTAGTTTCGTTGCTACAGTAGGAGCATCAGGGGACTGAGATATAAAAATCATCACCAATTACTTCTCCTTTTAAGGGCTTGACCTATAACCAGATCTCTGTACCCTCCCCTCCTGCTTTTTTTTTTTCCCTGGGGAAAGGATAGGGGGATAGAGAAGAAGATGAAAGGAAGTAAATTGAATTCTTAATTCCTCAAGTTCAGTGCTTAAAACTATTTGAGTGAAGTAGGAGATGCAATGCCTAGAAAAACAAATCAGCTTTCCAGAGACCAAAGTGAAAAACTGTTGTCTTACAGCATAGCACTGAAGTTAGTTGTATGCATTTCCAATGATCATTGGAACTTTGTAAACAAATTCCCTGCTCTCAAACTCTCACTTATGTCTAATGTGCACTTTCATTCTTTTTCTCCGGAAATTCCAGTGAGGTAATTGAAAAAAAAATTATGTACTACACATTTCATGCCTTTTGCCATTAACTTTTTTTCAGAAGAATTATTCAAAGATAAAAGGATTCCACAGCTATAAATCTAGTATCTCCCTGTCCCAAAACATCCATACAAATTACTAAGGAAGAAAAAATTATTCTCTCCAGGAGCAGCTTGTTGGCTTGGGTTTTTTTTTAAATCTAAACTCATTTGATTTATTAATAGACTATTTCAGAGCATTAGCATATATTTTTAATTTTACAAGAGTAAAATACAGTCTTTATTAATTATCTTTATTCCCACTGCTTCCATTAAGTGGCTTACTTTATCAACACTATCATGTTAGCATTTGCACAAACCACAGTTAAGCTTTTATTCCAGTAATGAACTCATTCTTATTAAATTCTTACCAGAATCATAGTTCGGTGGCTTCATATCTCCCTGATTCAATTCTGTGCCATATTTTAATTTGTGATATTTAGCCCTGAAAAAAAAAAAAAAGATACTATTAGCACATTTAAAGGGTATCTCTAAACACACAAACACCACCTGTCTTCACTTGAAAAAACACTCCTTTCTTCTAGGCTAGGAACAAAATAAATAAAAAAAAACAGGATTTCAGATATGTAATTCTGCTTAATTTTTTTTCCCAAGCTTGACATATAATTGCAAAGTGGATACTGATGAAACACAGAGATCAGCGTACTGCAGATTTTACAAAATGTTCTTGTTACTGAAAGGTTCCTTCCCTGTGGACATGGGCTACCCTCTGCTTCCCTCTCCAGCACCCCCTCTTTTTTTTAAGCCATCACTATGAAACATTTTTACTATCTATGTCAGTTCAAAAGTGTGACCAGCAGGTCAAAGGAGGTGATTCTGCCCCTCCACTCTTGTGAGACCCCACCTGGAGTACTCCATCCAGCTCTGGAGTCCCCAACATAAGAAGGACATGGACCTGCTGGAGCGTGTCCAGAGGAGAGCCACGAGGATGATCCGAGGGCTGGAGCACCTCTCCTATGAGGAGAGGCTGAGAGAGTTGGGGCTGTTCAGCCTGGAGAAGAGAAGGCTGCGGGGAGATCTTATTGCGGCCTGCCAGTACCTAAAGGGGGCGTACAGGAGAGCTGGGGAAGGACTTTTTACAAGGGTATGTAGTGATAGGACGAGGGGGAATGGCTATAAACTGGAAGAGGGCAGGTTTAGATTAAACATTAGGAAGAAGTTTTTCACTTTAAGGGTGTTGAGGCACTGGAACAGGTTGCCCAGAGAGGTTGTTGAGGCCCCATCCCTGGAGGTGTTCAAGGCCAGGCTGGACGTGGCCTTGGGCAACCTGGTCTAGTGGGAGGGATGTCTATGGTGGGGGGTTGGAACTCGATGATCTTCAAGGTCCTTTCCAACCTAAACCATTCTATGATTCTATGATTCAGTGCCATCTACTCCATATTTCATATTGTCACCTCAGTTAAGCAAACCGTAGTTTTATTCTTTGAAACACTGTGCTTTCCAACAGCAGCAGGCCTGTGGTTAGAAGTATTCTAAATGAAATTAGCACTGACAGCAGCCCATCTACATGAGTTTCTTTTAAAGCTTCTAGGTCTGTCACTTGACCAAGGTCTAAACCGGAGACTTGTCTTCCGAAAATATGAGCCTACAGAAGGCCTACTGTAATAAACCCCACAAAGCATGCCATACGATGACAATAAGAGTAGCGAGAAGAAAAAGGGAAATGCTTTTTAATTTGAAAAGCTTCACCCTAGACTCAGTGTCTATAGACTTTTAAACACACAAAATAATGCCACAGTCGTACAGCATAACAAATGCACATGAAAGTTTTTAAAGACTCACTGTTAGCACAGTAACAGTGAAACTGAGGCAAAGAGAGCCTTAGCCAGTTTCACTATCTGTTGCCCCCTTGTCTCACACTCACTGTAACTTTTGTCTCTATGATTGTTTTCTGCCAAACATGAAAATTTAGGCAACTCAAAAAAAAAAAAAATCTGATTCCCTATAAAGCTTTGCAGACACCCATAGCTGGGTAGAAAAGTGGCACTCATACTAGTTCCCACCCTGAAAAAAAGGCAGGGAAGAATTCAGGCAATGCTGGGCATGCAGCCTGGCAGCAGTGGGACAACCAAGTACCTCCCACACATGGAACTGCAACGCAAGTGTGCAGAGCTAGGTGCAGGCAGGCTACAAAAGACAAAAAGAAAAAAAAAAAAACCAAACAACAAAACCCACACCTCACATACATCAACACAAAAATGTCCTTCATTATCTCCCTTACTCACAAGGGAACTCTTCCACTTAAAATTTGATTTTAAAAAAATTAATTGTGTGACACTTCATCATTGCATGAGGCAAGTCTCACTAAGCTCAAAAGACTGTATGAAGAACGACTGTAGATAATGTTTTCAAGTTACCTGCACCTCTTGATTGCTTCTCAGACATCTTCATTACATTACTGTTTTCTTTTGCCTTTTCCTATTTCATCAAGAAAACTTATTACTTCTAACAAAATGGTGCTGAGGGAAGCAATGTTTGGAAGCTCTTAAGCTTCAGTATCACCACTACTAGTTTCCTACTAATCCAGCTGTATTTTAATTATAATAAACATTTAATTCTGGATGAGAAGGGTAAGTGCAGAGTGAAGAAATGCCTCTTAGGCGTAGCAATGAAGAGAGATAAAGGCACTCACTTCCTCCTCAAGAGCTAGAGCACTAAGCTGAGCAGCAACAAGCAAGGAAAGAAGAAAGGATGCACTTGAAATGTATTAACAGCAGTAAGTGAAGGATAAACATTTTGGTCAGTACAGAAAAGAATAACCAAGAATAGAACAAAATTAAAGCTGAATGCTCAATCGAAATATTTATCTTTCTTTTTCCAACTATCTATTTCCACCATCTCACCAGTAGAGAGATATTACCCTGGTAAAACAATTGCATTTCATCATTGTTAAATACTGATGCTATGTATACTTTTTCCCCTACCACCATTAATAAAAAGTAATGACTAACCAAGAACTAAGAAATCCTCTACTCCGTCACTAACCTACCTCACCAATTTTAAACACTACACTTTGTCAAAAACTTCAAGTTTTTATGCAGTCAGCAATTCAAGTGACCCTAATGTTTAATCAATTTTGATTTGACTCATCAAAAGTGAGCAAATATTCATACTTCACTTTAATCTGGGTCAGTGACCTATACTGTGGTCTACTCAATTCCCACAAATAATTTCAGAGAGCACTTAGTTTTGTGGCATGAGACATTTGCTATTAGTTCATGGATCTTATATGAAGTTCCATTATCCTTTATGCATTCACTAATTTTCTTATCAAAGTTTTGTTATGAATTTTCACCCTGAGAACTGAAGTAAAATGTTTGGTAGGTCAACTGAAAGGATGATGCCTTATACCTTTGCTATTCCTCATCTCTCACCCATGCTCCAAAATCCATTTTTCAAAAATTCAGCCTGCATTTTTTTAAACTTCTCAGTATATCTATTCCAGTCTGTTATATCTGTGTGTCCTCATTTTTTAAATTTCTTTAAATGTCTTTCCCTCTTAAATCAACAGTAATATTCTTCTTTTTATTGAAGTTCCCCCCCTCATTAAAGGCATTATAAAATCAGTTCAGCAAACTGAGATTATTCATCCTATGCACATTCTAAACTGTTAGTAGCAGGTTTTTTTAACTGGTTCCTCTGCATAATGCAAGAGTTTTTAAAGCTTTTGTTATTCTTATTTACTTCAAGAGGATAATCTAGATTACATGGTATTGTACACCACTGGCCCTTCAATTTACTTTAAGGCCAAGATGGATTAAGACTTCATCTTTCAGAAGATTTAACTTTGTATATCACCGGCAGAGACCAGTAGAAATACAGATACAGCAGAAGAATCATGTCCTAATGAAGACAGGCAATTGAAGACCCGATAAGCCCAAAAAGCAATCCTCATTTTTAATATTCTTGGGAAAGTTAAAACCAAAAAGCCACAGACCTTCGCCTGCACAAAATGACAAAAAATCCAATGTCAAACTCAAATCTGAATTAATTAGAATCAATTAGTATAGGTATCTGAGCAAGACATCAGTTAGATGTGACACAAACATGAATACTGCGTCAGAATACTTGACCCAGTGAACTCAACTTCAGCTATGGTCGGCTTCTAAAGTTCAGTGGAATATTATAAAAAAAAAATTTCATTTAGACAGCTAACAGTCCATCAAGGAAATATTTTCTATACTTCTTCAGGCAGCAAGTATGAGATTTATTATTAGAAACTTTCTTAGGGTACAGTTGAAAATGTCACAGACATGAAAAACAAAATCTTCTTTCTAAAGCACACTCAGGAAAGGTCTGAACACAAGAATTCAGACTCCAAGACTACAAGGGAGTCTTGGCCATTCAGTTGCATATATTGCAATCAAAGGCTATGAAACTTCTCACCAAAGAAACTTAAATTCTTTTCTATACAAATTCTGAATATAGCTTATTCCCTCAGCATATTTATATTTAATCTGCTTCCACAATAACAGAATATCTCTTGCCCACCTGTCATGCTTAATTTCTCCGCTTTTTCAGCAATGACAGTCCACTTATTAACAGCTTTTAACTGGCTCTCTGCAGTTCACATTGAACTTGAGTTCACACATCACAGCAGTGAGATACTATTATCACAAAAAAGAGCAAATGTATTTTTTATGTAAATAAGTATAAAGAAAAATCAAAGTTTCTCCAATCTTTGTATCATCTGGTCAAAAACAAGGACAGTGGTTTTGGGGCAGGGGAAGGAGGAGGGAAACAAACAGAGAGATGAGCCTTCATTAGCTGCAATTTGTTCAACTTCGAAATTTGTTCAACTCTTACCTTCAATTTCCGGAAACTACATCTGAATTATTAACAGCAGTCAGAGAATGACAAATTACTTGAAAATAACTAGCTGAAGGATACAACTTTATAGAAGGTATTTTCCATCTGAACACTAGCCTTCAAGTTGTTTGGAAGAAAGCTATTTTGGGGCTGTGAAACTATGTTACCGGGTAGATGCCCTTACTCAGATAAGTATGAATATTACCACTGCTCTGGCTTTCGCACTTCATTACACAACCCTCCTTTTTTGATTAGCAACATTTTCTTTAAACTATGTGTCTTGTATTCAAACGGTGCTTGGAGACATTCAGCGGGGCTGCCACAAACAATTCCAGAGTTGCTTAGGAAAATCCTAAAAGCTTTCATCCTTCTAAATTTCCTAAGACTGAGGGCAGTGACACTTTTCTGAACACTTCAAACAGAAACAAGTTTGATCCCGATCAAAAAAGGCCACTATTTCTTGGAAATATCTGTCGCCAGACCTGAAGCATCTAATCCAGCTGTGCTGAGGGAGCCTGCCAAAACATCCGTAGAAGATCTGGGAGCCGCCGCCAAACCAAGAGACATAAACAAGACTGACTGCCAGGAACAGCACGGCAAGATATTCTACCCAGAGGAGAAGGCGCCAGCCTTATGCTGATCAGACACACCAGTGCAGAAAACAACATAAAATTAAATCAAGTGTTTCTAGAGACATGGCTCAGGAGTCCAGTTCTTTGGTCAAAATATGTTAAGACAGGAAACGAGCTAGACTAGATGAAATACGATGTGTACTTGAGAGAAACAGTACTACATTTGAGCTAGCTCCTGAAAATCCAGAGGAAACAATGCAATTTACTGGTGGTGGAGCAAGTATTGATAAAGTAATAAAAAGTAACCCTCAACTGTGAGCAGCCTCACACTGCAATCTACTGGATGTTGGCAAAACTACATCAAAACTGCTGTTGAACAAATGATAGTGCTTAACTATTAACTAACTCCTAAGCTCTTTGCTATTGAGCGTATTAAGGCTCTTCAGCATAAAGAACTGGGCTTCCTACACACACAACAAAAAGGTAACCTTAAAATTACTAACACAAAGACGGAACATTAAACTAAATTTGTCAGAAAAACATGACAATCCCTAAGTAAAATTCATTTTCTACTTTACCCACTATAAAATTACATAAGTGCCATGAAATAGAGAACAATGACAATGCTTCCGAAGCTGTTTATTTATAGTAAACCTTGAAAACATTTGGTTGATAAAAGAAATGCTGAACACCCACCATACAGAAGAGCAGCTCATAAAAGCACGTATCTGAGAAAACCAATGTCACTTGTTTCTTGCCCATGGTTTCCTGAAAGCATTGCAAACACGGACTACTCCGGGACACAATTTCACATTCTGTTCTGTTACTCATAACTTACTTCATCTAGCTGAGAAAGATTTGGTACACTGCAAGGCCAAGGTAGAAACGAAGGAACACAGTAATGCCTCCGTGTCTCCTCCCACCCGTACCAACCTTCCCCTAACTTGATCAGAAATGTTTTCCTCCTACCTTGTAGGATCCCATTTCCAGCTCTGAGATCCCAGGGGAAAAAGCCAGCATCCCAGCTGACTACTGCCTGACCTGGCTGACGTCTGATTTAGGAAAATGATGGGAAAGAGAGCAGTGCTTCCAAGCTCAGTATGCTGCCATTCTTTTAAGTACCAAGCAAGAACACTTGCTGGGAGACATTTCCAGCAGAAGCACAAGACTGTTTCTTCAGAAACTGGCAAATAGTGCTGCTGTTTGAAACCACAAACTTATAAATAGCTGTCTCCAGCACACACCATTCACAAGCACCACATTTACTTTAAAAACCATTGCGCACCCATACTGAAACTGTCAAACTGGATGGGATCAGCTGACTGTAGCCTACTGACCTGGGTCACCAAGGCCAATACCATACACTGCAGAAAAAAAATACAAGAAAAGATACCAATGTAAAAACTGCTAAGAAGAAACCAGAAACCATCGTGTGTTTTTTCCTAAGCCTGACAATGACTGCTGCAATAGGATTTAAACATCTTAATTTAGGTGGATTTTACAGAATGCAACTGGAGGGCATTTCCAATATCCATATGGAAGTCTGATTTTTGATTATTTTTTTTTAATCTTACAAAGCTTTTCTGACAGCACACAAAAATGTATTTACATAGTCTGATAATTTTAGATAAATTGATAACTTATCTTGGTTTTGAAGTATTAGAGATATCCCTAAGTAATAAGGAATAGCTCCCTCAGTTTTGAAATACAAGAAATCTTACTGAATTTATATACCCTAAAGCATATCTTTAACTGCACAAGAATGTACTCCATTGCCTCTATCTTCTTTTAAAGTGACTCTAATCTTTGTAATCATGCCTCAAATGTAAGCCTTTCCACAGCTATAAACTGTAATCTCCATTAGGCATACATTTGATATTTTTCTCTTCTATTTGATAGAAGATCAGTGCCATAACAAGCCTGAGCAAAAAGGGTATCTACCTTAAGCATTCCTCTGAGAACTCCCCAAAAGGAGCTGAAGCCCTGAGGCTACTGCCGGCCAGGGAAACTGGCTGCAGCTCCATGCTAGTGGATGAATTAGTTGCTACTGGAAAGAGCCAAACTGGATGGTGTAAGGCATATCTCATGTGCTTAAGCAGCCCATCTAAAATGAGCAAATCTAAATGCAATAGAGTGAGGCACAACTATTAGAGTCCTTTTTAAATTATCTAGCAGCAATATCCTATTCCTCCTTTGCATATCTGTGTATTTCTAATCTTATTTTTACTAATACAAACTTACTTAAAAGAGGTTTATTGCATTAACATATTATTTATCTGATAGGAAAATGGCATGTAAGCGATAATTGCTTTGCACTGGTACAATAAATATAGTCAAGGTCAAGAATTTTAAAAGATATTTTACTACTTAAAAAAAATTAAAACTAAACTTGGCCTAATATCAATCAGTTGAACAGAAAGACTTCTGGAAACATGATAAAAAAACCCAACCAATTCGTTTGCCTCAAAGATTAGAACAACAAGAAAGTATACATAAGAATAAAATGGTAAAGTAGACTGGGAACTTCTACTGAAACCCCTGTGAACAAAGAAACAGACGTCTGATTAACTGGGAAACACAAACATTTTTTTCACTGCTCACACAATTAGCCTCCAGAAGATATTCCTGAAGAGTCTACCATACTGAAAAACTAAAAATTTAGCAACATTAAAACCTAGTAACCACAAGACAGTTATTCAAGACTTCACTTGTCAGATATTATTAAACAAAGCTAGTACTGTGAACAAAAAGAGAACACACTGTAATTCTGGGGAATAATCTATATAGTTAGGTGGCATTTACCAAGGAAAAAGTATTAATCATTGATCAACCATGGGGCTTATTTGCACATTTTTGGTTAGCTATTGTTTTTACCACAATGCAGACATTTAGACTACTAGGTTGATTTGGTATAATAATATTTGTCAATTTGAGAACTGAATATATACAGAATAAATATTTCTTGCTTTTGTCAAATACAAAGGCAAAATAAAGTATCTATCTTCAGAATTTCTTCATTATGTGCTGCAGCATACCTTTCCTGTTTAAGTGCATATTCCAGCATTTTGATTCTTCGCACTAGATCCTTCTTCAGATTTTCTTGTCCTTTCCTTTCACCTTGAAGAAAGGCAATCTGGGCCTGCAAAAGGAAGTGTTCAATTTAGAATCTGCTTCCTCAAAACCATTCAGCATAGCTCTTAAGTGTGTGTGTCTCCCCCAAGTTATTTTAAAATTGATTTGTACAGTTCAAAACAAATTGGCTCACTGCGTTTCATAAACATTAAATACTGACACAAAACACTGCCTAGATAAGCCTTCTGAACTGCATGCTCATTACAGATCTAAACAAAAAAAAAAAGATAAGAAATAAAGCAATTTTAGTTTGTTTGACAGGGTTTATTTCCTCTCTTGGCTAAACATTCAATAAAGGATAAGGAATAGATAAAATAAGCATACAAAAAGCCTTCAGCAGATAAAAGCATTTATGAACAATAGGCAGGAGAAGATGATAAAGTACTTGTGCTCACTAACCGAAGTAGTATATAATTAGTGTACTCTTCTGTAGATACCTGTTAGATACACGATACTAGTCAAAGAACTAACGTACAGCACGTTCAGCTAAAAGAAAAATAAAACCCTGCTTGTAATACAGCTCCAAGTGTTAATTATAATACTTACTAAAATAGGTTAAAGAAAGCTCTCTAGAAATACTGTAATTAAGAGAGAGAAAAAATGGAAAACAGGGAAAGGTACTTTGGTGAGGGAGAAGAGAAGATAAATTTTATTTACTTCTATACCATTTAAGTGGAAAACAGATACCTAATCTTTATTGACTTCCAGAAAAGAAAAGTATTTAGTTGCCTGTGAAAAACCTTCTTTAAATAGAAAATGACGACATATACAAGATATTCATTCCCAATCGTAAAGGCAGAACTACCTGCTTTTGTACCTCATCCTCAAATCAAGTTCTTTATAAGAGGCAGGTTCTTGTGGTCTCTCAACTCAAGAGTACACTTTTAGACAAAAATACCTACGGGCAGACACCACTTCACACCTAGGCCTCAGCTGCCTTGCAAACCGCCTGCCATTTTCAGAATCAGAAGCTTTCTGCCACCTTTGCAGCTAAGTCTCCAAGTCTCTCATCTGCCTCCTGAGAAGCACAAACAGAATCTAGACCGCCAGCTGTTGAACATGAAGATCAGTGAGCCCTTCATTTATATAAAGGCCCACTGCAGTTCCACAAGCAGTGCTTTCTGTAGGTACTGCGATCCGTACCAATCTCGGGGGAAAGTTTGTAAGAAACGAGGAGTATTCTCTCCTCACCTGCCACAACCTTGCAAGCAGTCCCCAGATATTTCAGTTCAGGGAGACAGACGCTTCTAAAGAATAACTTATCTGACTCCAGATTTTTACCCCAGGGTGAGAAAAATAGTGTATGTAAATGCCATTTTCTTGCCACCAGCCATAAAGGGAATGCACGCAACAAACTCAGTTGATGTTTGGAGATCGGGCAAGATGAATCTTACTCCAAAAGGCCATTTGCTGGTGGTGAGCTATAGCAGCTGCTCTAAAACATGACACCAGCTGACATAATTTCATTGCTCAAGTACAGCCAGTAAACAGCTTGACAGACACCTGAAGAATCCTTAACCACCAGTCACCAACTAGACCAGCCAGTTTATGATGAGTGAAAAAACACTGGCTGCTCTCCAGTTGGTCTTCACCTTGAACGGGGAAAAGGCATCTGATTGCCAAAAAACCCTCAGCTGCATCAAAAGAAAGGCCTCTGTCACTCTGGCATCAAGCTTCTCCTCACTCAAACTGGGATGAGCAAAAAACTGGAATTGAATTCTGATGTTCATTTTTTGCTTAGGTTTAGGCAAAGGCACAGAAGAAAAATGCTAGCTCGGGAGTCAGCGTTTCCTACCCCGAAGAATGTAACTGTGCAAGAAGCGTGTCAACTCAACAAGGTCACCTTCTTTCTCAGTAAGAAGAGGAACACTTGAAGCACATACAATTTAGTTTGCAGTAACTGTACAGACAGACAGATGATAATGCATATACTAGCACACCATGATTGCAATTTCTCTCTCCCTGCCTCCAAACAGGTACAACAGAAATAAAAAAGTGCCCTTCCAGCCAAAAAGTGAGAGAACATGAAAGCATACTATTAAAAATAGTAGAACATGATATAAATATGCGTTTGGCTGGAATGAAAAAGATCATACAATGCCATCAGGACACAAGCTGAAGGGATCTATGATGTGACCTGTTGTCTGCAAGCAATTTCTAGCCGAGAATGAACTAACCGAACAGGCTGGAATGAAGCATTTTTACCCGGCAGGTTGGCAAAGGACAGCCAGTAATGGCCTGGCTCACCCACTGCTCTACTACAGGGGTTAAAACAGCATTACCATGCTAACAACTGAGGTTAAAGGCATCTTCCACTGGTAGCAGCCTAAACAAAGAAAAAAATGCAACTTCTCAGTAGTTTTGACAGCTTGCTTTTGTAAGAAAAAGAGACTTAAATGGATTTGATTAAGAAATATCATACAACACCACGAAAATGAGCAGAGTCCGCTTCCTATAACAGGGCAGGCCTGGCTCCACGACTCGTCTAACTAACCATTTGAGAAACAAAATGCAGAACTGTTACCAGAAGATTCTTAGGCACGTAAAATAATGTAAATGTTCCTAACTCTGCCTCTGGAGCTGAAGCATCCATGCCTTATGATTCAACATGAAGGAAAAGGATTGTGCTCTACCTCTTTGGGGCCACTGGCAGACTGTATATATTATACACATATTTCACAGGAAGAAAGAGCACTGGAAGAAATATTAATGGACATCTTTTATTGTCAGTGGCATGCCAATGCTCTTATGATGCCTTCTAACTTTTCTTTTTCCTGGACTTCCAAGAAATCCTTGTGTTTATTACTGAAAAAGTATGCAGAATTCATGGCCCAAAAGCTGTCTCTCCAGTCCTACACAAGGACTTATTGCCAGAATCTTTCAAGGTTACTACACATACTTCAGAGATCGGTAGTTCTATTGGCAAATCAAGAAACAGACAAGTGCACCAGAGGGCTTGAGAATAATTTTACTCTTTCTCTGGAGGCTGCGCAGTTTCTAGCCTAGTTTGTTCGTGCTTTTCTTTTGAGTGGCATCCTTATGTCCAATACTCATTATTTTTGAGAAATTCTGGCTCTGAAAATGGGAATGCTTACATTTGGTCATTTTCATAGTATACAAAAAGTAAAGAGAATATTTCCCCTCTTTCCCACAGGATGTTAGCAACCCTTATCCCTCATTTATGTATGTACTGGATAATTACAATTAAGTCAGCCTCAGTGGACAACAAAATGTCAGTTATATATGTAAGCTCAAATTTTATTTAAGAAATTCTTAATGATAACATTCAGGTTTATTTGTAATGCACATAAGGATAGCATTAAAATAGTAACTGAAATTTTATACTAACAATACTACTGTAACAGTCCATATGCCATAAGCAGGTTTCATTCTTTATAATGTTTGGCAATTAATGGAAAATTTGCCAAGGAACCTAAATGTTCATACCATAAATGAAACGATTTGTAGTATAAATGAAAACTGAATAAACAAATACACTGAGTTTAAATATCAAAAAATGACAAATGATGAGATCTAGCAATATTTTCTCAGTCTCTAGAACAAAACAGTGATAACTCTAGGTTCACCATTTCCGATTAAAATATTTAGCCAATACCCGTGCAAGAGGTCTGGCTTTAAAGACAATGAAAAGTATAACTGAACTGCACAACTACAGTTTTCTTATAATTCGGATATAAATGACAGAATTTCATCTGTAGGTTGAGACTGCACAGGCCATTTCCCACAGCTGCAGCTTTAGCGCAAGTCCAACCTGAAGCCCGCGCTACCTGAGGGAGCGGGATACCAAAGGAGGATCGCTTCCGCTTTGAACGATCTGCAACGCTGTTCTAAGGCTTGTGCTTTGGCCCTTCCTGGGAAGGTTTGCCAAAAAATTTCAAGAATTCGCAAATATGCCCAACAAACAGGTTCTGCGACAAATGACCTTCTAGCTAATAAGGTTAAAATGCATCAAGTTGTAAGCTAGTCACCACAAACCTCTAAAACGCCTACGGGGATCACGCAAAAATTCATATTGTTCCTTGCCTCATGGGTGGGGCGCATCGTCTCCATGAAGCGCCCGGCCCCGCTGGCTCCGCAGAGAGGAGTTAAGGAAGCGTCCGCCTCAAGTTTATTCCAGGATAACTGCTACAAGTTACTGTATTACAGCTCAACTGTTAAATTAAAATCAAGCGAGTCAGGAGGAAAAAAAAAAAAAACAAACCAAAACAAACCAAACCAGAGAATATTGGGAAGAAAGATGCCTGGAACAGTTATTTCAGCTACAATTGTACAGTCCAGCTGTGGGAGGTTTTTTCCACTTTATCTCCTTGAGGTTTTTAATGTTACCAACTGCAACAAAACTTAGAAGCTTCATGTGCATCTAGTCTAGATTAACAGCACTGTAGATATCTTAACTATTCCATTTCTTTACCGAGAGATTTTAAAAACAGCATTCATTCTTATGTTAAAAAAAAAAAAAAAAAATCTCATGTGCCACAGTATTGTTGTTTTAAGAAATTCCCCAAAAGACTCTAAGGTCACATTACTGTGAAGTAGACAAAAGGGTGAGGCAATGTTTTAGGTAACACTGGGTTAGAAATAACATTTTTTTTAAATGTTGTTAACTTCCTAATACAGGCTTAGCAGCCATAACAATATAATGGAATAATTACATTGCATCTTAATAAATCTGGATTTTACCAGTGTTTTAAAAAGTAAACTGAAATTTACATTTCCTGGAATCAGCAACCACAACGACAAGGATGTTAAAAAGTATATACCTGCAGACCTTCTTAGGCTGACACCCTGACATTATAGAAAAGCAAGAGATCAATAAAATATTTACCTTTAACAGAAAATGTTTGAAAAGAAACAATATTACGGCCACTAAACAAATGATGTGTGTTTAGGATCAACTTCTATCAGTTCCTGAATTTTACAGCTATTTCAAGTTAAAATGTGATTATTTTTTTTTTTCATTCCTAAGACTCAAGAACTATAAAAAGCCTTTCCATTCTTTTCTTTAAAATATTTATCTTAATATTTTAAAGTAAACCTCACTTCAAATTTATGGGCACTTGAAATTCAATAGGCATCATTTGACAAAGAAAGAGCTACTAAGACACGAAATTCTGTATATACTGCTTCCATAATTCAAGAACAAGGTCTTCACAAGTTGAGAGAAAGAGAACAAGCGAGGGAAAAAAACTGCAAGAAAAGTATTGCAAAAAATAGGTAGCTGCTAAAATAACTAAAAACATATACAGATGAATCAGCCTCAAACAGTCGTTCTAACCAGTCCACTAAGATCTGCCAGAAGGATTCTGCAGGCTGTCGGGGTGCTCGGTGTTTTAGATTACAGCTGTCTCACTGAAACACTACATATTTAAGTATCTTTGTAAATACGTGTAGGTATGCCTGAGGCAGGGGGAAGGGGGAGCGTGAGAGCAGATGAGATAAAAAACAGGTACAGGGGAGGCGGGGAGGGAACTATCACTGGTCTAGCACCAATGGCAAACAATTTTTCAGGCATCATACTTCACATTGCAACACACCCCCACTAGCACTCTGTGCAAAGAGAGGCTGGGAAGCTTTTGTAAGCACCTGTAGCCATCTACAACAACGCAAAACTGAAGTGGGGCCACAGGCTGAAATGAGTTGCGGGTACCGAGGAGTATTTCCCTTCACCCCGCAGAGAAGCGCTTCGCCCCATTTATCAGCTGCACGCTCACGCCGGACGATAGCGCCCCGTGGCACTAACACAGCACAATCTGCTACTGGCAAATTATTTTTGCTGAACTTCTCAGAGATGTCCTAAAACTGGCATCAGACCTAAGCCCTGAAAAAACTAAACCATCCAAAAAAGATCAAAGATTTAGTTTATGGTAAAAGAAGATGGTTGAAGAAGCCATTTACTTACACTCTTCACCTCTTTGAAAAGACTGTTTGAAAAACAATTTCTTATCAGTGAATTCAAACTCCTAATAGATCATCCAGAATCAAAAATGATTTAGCAATTTATTCCTGGCAATACCCTGATCACCAATTTAAGCATCTCAACCAACAGGAAGACTTTTCTTTCTGCAGCTTGAAGTGTTTTACTACGCAGATCTCTGTTCGGATAGCCAGTCTTTCTTTTATCCACTCTTCAGTGCTGCCTTTCACTGATGTGACAACTGCAAACATCAAAATACTTGCTGAGTTAGCAAAGCAACATACATTCAGCTTATTTAACCTTTCTTTGTAAGTAAAAATCTTCTCTAATCCTCCAGTCATTTCTGTAGTACACTTACTTAAGTGGTGAGCATTAACTTTTTTTTTTTTTTCCTTCTGAGTCCCAGGAGCTTGCTCCACATAGATTGATGTAAGGACAAAAAGAGAGCAAGTTTTAAATGTGATGCAATTCTATAGGCAACACTGCAACAACAAGTCACAAAATAATTGCATAGTATGAGCTGGAGTCCAAATTGGAAGGAATTCTATTTGAGCTTTTGCACTTGCTGTACAAGAAAGACAGAAATGCAGCAACAGCAGTCAGCACCAGGACTGATAAACAGACCCAGGGCCCACATTTAAACTGAGACGATGGAAGTTCGCAGGCTGAATGAATCACTTGGGGTATAGCAAGGCAACGGTGAACAAATCTGCAGGAGGTTTGTAGATTTGGCTTTGGTAACAAGAAGAGGAGCGAAGGAGACTTGACCACACGAGTATTTGCAAAGGCAATCAGCACACTCCTGTTTCTCGCTCCTTCAGCCAGGAACAGCTACTCGTACTCAAGCGTGCACCACCACCCTGAACTGACTGCAGCATCCACTGAAACAGATACAAAAATAACTGATTTTGTTCTCACCTCCGGTTTACAAGCTTGGATATGAATATTGTGCATGCCATTTTTGTTCCAATGCTTTTGCAATCCTGCCCTATGTGACTGCCCTAAAGGGAAACATATTCTTGGCTAAGAGCAGAAAAAATGCAGTCTTTCCACACTGCAATCTTTAATTCGACTTCTTTATCACGGGGTTATTTTCAAAATATCCGATATTAGTTAGCATATAGAGAACTATTCAAATAGGAAAAGAACACCTTCTAGAGGAATCCATCTACAGGCCCATACAGAACTGGTCACTATGATAAAATAAGCCTTTGTTTTCACATTTCAGAGTATTTGTATTTCTTGTGTATTGTCTGCAAAGCTTGGATCCTGGGTACTCTGAAGTGATTCAGAAGAGCTGTTTCAAGTATCTAAACATTTCTCAGCACTTAAAAAAAAAAAAACCCATAACAATCCTTCATCTATGCCTGAGTCAGTTCTTGCCACTTTTTGGGTAAGGAACTTGGAAAGGAGGACTTGACACAGCCTGGCAGCCTTGTGAAGCCAAATATGTGAGTAGGTTGCTGACAAATACCTATTTTCTCAGAAAACTGTGTACGGATATCAATTTTAGTTGAGGTTTGGCATTTGTAGAGCCTTACTTCTCTTAGCATTAAATTAAGATGAACCAAAAGCCTCTTGAGATGCATGTGATCTTCCTTGGGGAATTTTACACAGCCTGTTCTAGAATCAGTAAGTAAAGTTTCAGCGTCTACTGAAACGTCGATAAAGGCTAAGTTATATTTGCAACTTCTTGTTCAACCAGCGCAAAGTTACTTACCCCTGATGCAATAAAACTGACGTGAGCCAAGACCTTCAACAGAAAAATTTGAGTAGGAACACAGACAAACCAATTTAAATTATAAACATGCACTACTAAAGACTCATAGGATGTTTCACTATGCTAACCTGACATCGAAAACCAAAGTTTTACACCTAGAATGTAACAGCTTATCTCATTTTTGGCGAATTCAACAATTCTATAGCAAATCATGAAAATCCTCTACTTTTTTTAAGTGTAACTTTCTGTGAAAAGGGTTTGTAAGCTTTAAAGACCACTTGGAGACAATGTAACATTGCAAAACTCTGTCTGTTCATGCCACGTCAATATGTACAGCAGCACTTTCATAAAAGAGTTAGTGCCATTTAAGAAACACATTTTCACTACACTTAAACTAAATTACAGGTTTAACAGATTTGAGAAGAATGGGAAAATCTGATGCTGGGAAACGCTCAGATCATTTATGCAATTAAAAAAAAATAAATAATCAAAGGGCTAGAAAAACCAGGTACAGACCTGCAAGGAACCAGTCTCATCAGTCTGTGTTTACATTCTACTTCTCTACAAAAGCTCCACGTTTCTGTAATGCAGCTCTTTTGTCACTGAACATTTACTCCCACTAGTCCTCCCAGCTTAAATAAAACAAGCCATGACAGTTTATCAATGAGTATATTGGGATTAGCTGGCAATCATGCATATAAGCAAACAGGAAAGAAAAGTACAGAAGCTTCTCTTCTTTGCTTCATGTAAATTTGGCAACTAAAAAGTTTGCTAAAAAAACTTAGCAAAAGAAAGCATATCTGGTAGTCATCAAGACCCATTTAGCATTATCTTTCCCAATTAAACACGCCTTAGTATTGTGACCATGGCTTATTTTCTTCCGCCTTTCTTTTGATTTATCTGACATATTTGAAACAATAAAGTTGAAAATATTGTCCTTCTGGGGTGGAGAGGAATTTAACATTAATCACTGCTTTCTTTGTAATATCTGTCTTATGAGAAAAAATATTTTATCAAAGACTTTTACAGCACTTCTGCCAATTCATCTTTCACAGAGAATCTCAGAGATTTGACCCACATCACCATATTTCATATTTATACAAAACTTCTTCAAACTGTATTTTATTGGCCAAACCAAATCCTTAGGAGTTTTCCATTAACTAAATTGATTTCATCAACTCACTGCTCATTACTTTTTCTCTGAACAGTATTTTCAGATTATCCAGCTATCAGAATGATTTTTAACCAGAAACTTAATCCAATAAGAGGACCGTTATCTAAAAGCCAACAAACTGTAAATATCAACTATTTCTGAATCAAGTAACCAATGTCCTAAACCACACTATAAATAGCCACAGCCATCTGTCTGATTTGCCCCTTCTCCTCATTACTTTAACTTGTCTATCTCCAAGGACACAATCTTACCATGAAGCGCGCCTGGTTTCACCGCCTGCCTCTTGCTTCAGAAAAGCAGCAGCAAGGGGGAAGATCACCATCCGTGAACCCCCCGGGCAGCTAACATCACTAAATCTGACTTCTATAACCAACCTCAAGTGCTTATCTATTATTTCCGTCACATTCCTTCTATTACAGTTGTTCACTCGCTATCATTTAACCACATTTTATGTCATTTCATTATCTCTTTCCCCATCATTACGGTGTTTTGGGGGTTTTTTTGGCACTGTCTTACAAGGAATATTTTTAACAAAGTTGTGGAAAGCACATTGTATCCACCCATTCTCTGTAATTTCCCTGCAAACCTTTTCAAAGTAAAGTTTACCTAGGAAAAATAATTTTAACGTAACCTTATCAGGTCCCACTGCACCAAAGCAGTCTACTAACTGCTAACGGTTTCTTTGGAGTAGAAGAACTGAAAACTTTAGTAGTGAAGGGGACAAGAGCTGGAAAATTCCTTAGCAGGAGGACACAGGGTCTCTATACACGCAGTTACATACAGCATAGCAGTTTGTTGCAATTTAGAACATTTGTGAAATGCGGAGAAATGCCAAAGTCTGCAAATCAGCATTTTTGCCAGAAAAATGTTTGTCAGAAGCAAAACTTTCCACAGCAACATATGCATTGCTTGCAGAGACAAAATTTCTAGTCAAAACAAAAGCCATACACACACACACCCCCCTTCCAAGCTCATCCAGCCCAGAAGAAGCAAAGCTCAACAGCTTTGTGGCTTGCTGGGACAAGGACGGGCATCGGCAGCACTCAGCTCCGCAGGGGTCCCAGCCACAGGGGCAGAGTCCCCATCGCTCTCCCCCGGGGGTGGCAGATGGCTGATTAAAAGGGAAATAACATCCGCAACAGAGAATCACCCCCGACCAGTCAGAAGACGTATGGTTAAAGCAAGACACCAGTATGGAAGGCATTTCAAACCCTGCTTGCCTCAAGCAAAGACACGAATTTCAGTGTCCTGCATTTGATCAAGTTCTCGGCTATTTTGGGATGGGCTTGTCCAATACATAATGACAACTCTGAAATGCCTTGGGAACACAGTCCAGAAAAATGCTGAATGAAAAAAAAAAAAAAAAAAGAAGTTTAAAACTTTTGCAGAACAGGAAACCCTTTCTCATCAACTCTCCCAAGCAGCTGCTAGAAGAACAGAAGAAAAGGAAAATTACTCACTTCTGAAGAGACAGAAAAATAAATGATAATACTCTAAAACAGTTTGTGAAGACTAAAATGAGGATTAATAATGTTAGTATTTATTCTAATGAACTGCTTCACAGGGCATCATGAAAGTTTATTCTTAGGATAATCTTTCAATCTGCAGATGTCAAAGTACTGTAAACAGAAAGCAAGCATTAATGTGAAATATATAATTAGCAGATAAGCATCTAGGGGAACCCTGTATGAATCTGTTTTCATTCTAATTTGAAACACACAGCTTATTAATGATACTTGCATAGATCTAAACATTGATATCCTCTTTTGCCCTGAATGAGGAAGATTATATAATAGAAGCAACAATAATTTGAAAATGTTGAGAAAAATAATTAGAAAATCAGAGTAAACATGGATATTTGCCAGGCAAAGCAAAATCTAGGCACTTGACAGGAAGAGAAACCTTGGAAAGGCAATACTAGACCAGTAACTAAGAATAAAGAGTAAGCTACCCAGGCCTGCCAACTCATCTATGTTATAAACTCCAGGAAAGGAAGCGGGGGGGCAGTCACCCAAACAAGCATCGCATAACGCAACAGAAAGGTATTCTACCTGAATATCACATTTAGTTCCACACAATTAATTACAAAGAAAAGGAAAAAAAAAAATAAAAGAAGCCCAGAGGGGAAGAAAAGGAAGATAAGAAATCACAGTGGGACTGACTTATAAGGTGTTTTTCAGAGAGAGAGCATAGCTTAACTAGCCAACAACTACAGAGCAAAAGCCAAGCACAGTAACACTGTGGCATAAAGTATCTGAAGCATTTCAATATCATGGCAGGTAAGAAACTGGAGATAAAAGAAGTCTGTGCTACATAACAAGGTGAATTGCAGATAAAATGTATGCGATACTAAGGCGACAATACAAAATAGGTTCTCTGCCACACAGCCTCTCAAGAGAGCAGGTAATCCAACATTTAAATTTGCACTGAATGGAAAACTAGTAAAATACAATCAGGAGCACCGCATCTTTACTGAGAGAGAGACAAACTGCCCTACCTCAAATTTCCACCACTCTGTTAAACACTTCCAAATATATGGGCCAACAAAGGGCTTCAGAAGGAGCACAGAACCGGTTTTTAATTAACACAGCTCATCCTTCAGCTGTACATGTACAATTTTTAAAAGCCATCCTGCAGTTGCTGAACCCCTACCACAGACCTCTCACATGGATCAGAGAACATTCAACTGCAAATGGTCACAGCAGACATAACGCCTGATGTCTATAGAGCCAGCCAAGATTTTTGCACCTTTCTGAACATGACTCCGCAGCAGATAAATGCTGTTACAGCTCATGGCAATGCCAACCGCAGCTAATTATAACTTTATTGAGATGTTTTGGCAAGAGCCAAAGGCGTTCAAGCAAACAACTTCTAATCGGGTTATATTCCCAGTTCTGCCACTGATAATTCATAACTTCAGCAAATAGTTTAAATACTTTACTTCTTTCCTCCTCTCTCATCCATACCGCTTGCCACGCTTTTGAGGGATACTGGTGGGGGGGAGGAATGGCATGCTAGCCTCTGTTGAAGGTCACTATAAAAGTGCAAAGTGTTATTACCATTAATGCATTTGCAGAATTTCTTAGGTCCTGTAAAACAGATCTTTTTTTCTCCAAAGCAATTTTTGAGATCTATTATCAGCTATGAAAAAATGTCAAGATATTTATGAGACTCCACTGGATATGTGACACATGATGTTCTTCACGTGATGTTCTTCTTATATGTAGCTAAGCTAGTTACTTTCTACATAGTACTTACTGGATGCAGCAAATAGAAACGTGATTCAGTTACCAATGAATTTTTCATTGAATCACCGAAGTTAAAATAAAAATTACTCTTCTGCCCTCATGACCACTTTCTTTAAATTCCTACAAGGGAACCCGCAGCAAAGAATGTCACATCTGGCACTCTTCTTTGAGCTGTTGTTTGATGTTATCATAGAAAGTACAATTAAAAAGATGACTTCCGCACTAATTAAAAAAAAAAAAAAAAAAAAAAAAGAAAAAACCACCAAACCAAAAACAGAGAAGTGGTTCGCGTTGCTAAAGAGGCTCAAGACTCTCTTGACAAAGACCGTACTTTCAAGGAAAGACATAGAAAGAAAAGGGATGGACAGGAAACAAGAGACAAAGAAAGGAGACCCAAAAAGGAAGCCGAGTAGACATGTTTCAATCTCAAACATGGCCAACTGAGAACCAAACGGTGCGCTGCTGGTAACGTGGACAGCGCTAAAGGTTTACAACAGAGATTTTCTTGTGAACAAAGCCAAAGAGGAAGAACAACAACGAAGGCGGCACTATCAACTGTTATTAGAGTTGGTGTAACGTCCCCATCCCTGAAGTATCTGACAGCGCTGGCTCGGGGCCAGCAGCTCACAAGTTCCTTCAACCACAAGATCGCTATCGGTCCTTTAAGGCATTAATGAGCGTACCAACCCCACCGCTTTTCAACTGAGAACACGACATAACGCGTCCCCTCGTAACGCCAAAGGACCCGCAGCCTGTCCCACGGGCCTGCCCAAGGGGGGGGGGAGGGCCCAGAGGGGCT